>NW_009649047.1:296347-342110 GCF_000708025.1 Charadrius vociferus | reverse complement strand
AGCAGACAAAGCCAAGGGAATCAGCCGGACACAGCTCCTCAGTGGAAACAAGGCACTTGGTTTCCATCCATTTTACCACCACCCCCCCTCCACTGAGCTCCCTGAGGTAGAAAAGCTCCGAAGGTGCTGAATAATACAGGGAGCATCGCAGGGAAATAGGGATGGGTCTGGGTAGCCCTGGGCGGGTGCCGGCCGTGGGAGAGGTACCAGTCTGCACGGGCTGGGGAGGGCTGCAGGAGTGTGCATCGCTGCTGGGGTTGCACAAGCGCTTGGGCTGGGTGTGGGCTGATGGTATTATTTTAGCTATTAGCCCCAAGCTGTTATAAAGGGTTCTGAAGAAGTTCTAGGTGATTTTTTTTTTTTTTATTATTTTTTTATTCCTCCCCCCACCCCCAAAACATGAGCTGCAAGGGCCAGACCGGAGCAGGTGGAAACCTGCTCTGCTCAGCGCGCAGTGCCTGCTTCAAAAATCAAAGGTAGCTACGCCCTGCGAGGCCACCACGCTTCATCCCATTATGTCTGCGCCGCACAAGCTGACAAACCTCGCAGGGGCTCTTGCACATCCCGGGGAGGGGGCAGAGGAAGCAACAAGTGATCGTCCCGAAACCTGGCCAGAATATCCCCTGTTACACCACAGCCAGTGCAGAAAAATCCCCCTCCACACACCCCGAAAGTGGTGAGTACACCCCCCGACACCACTCCCGGCTGACAGCAAAAGCCACCAGCCTCATCGTGAAAAGGAGGACTCAAACCCTGCCCTGATTTCCAACTTGTCCCGATCGACGGGGAGCCACCGTGCCAGTCATCTCGAGGGGATTGTGGCTGGGAGGGGGACACACAACACAAGCCCTCAGCTCCACCACGGCGTAGGTGGCACACCAGACCCCAGTGCTGAACTTGATGGTGCATGGGCTCCCCATCGCCCTCCACCCCGATGCTCCTCAGGGACCTGGTCCTTGCTTCTACCCCTTTCCGTGGGGGTAGAAAAGCCGGGGCGTCCCCTTCTGCCCCGAGCATCTCTCAGACAGGTCCTGTCCCGCGTGCAGTGGGGTGTCCCAAGGGTGCAGCAGGGTGTCCCCAAGGAGGGTTGTGCTCCCCACCAGCCCCAGCATGGCCGAGCCAACGCCAGCAACAAACTTACCGTGTACCGAGTCAGAGGGAAGACTGCACGGACATCTTGGCTCCCTCCTTCCACCTCGGGTCTCCAACTTGATATTTGCAGAGCAGTGTTACCAGTGCCTTCAGGAGACTGTCTCATCCTCCTCTCTGTCTCGCTTCAGAAATCTCTGTGTGTGTCTGTGTATTTTTTTTATTTAAGGCACTTTTTTTTTTTTTTTTTCCAGCGGTTGCGTCAGGCCTGTTGCCTGGAGACAGGCGAGCTATTCCAGTTTGAGCTTTTCAGTCCAGATTTCCTCTCTCTCTTTCATTCATACCACCAAGCCCTGAACCTACCTCCCACCAAGCAATAACCCTGGAGAGACCTGAAAGGGAGGAGCTGCACAGCCTGGGTCCTAAACATCCTCCGACTCCGGCACCCGAACGAGGGAGGAGGGGTAGCGATGCCCTCGGCGTGGGTAATGGGGATGAAGGGGTACTGTGGAGGGCAGGGACCCAAAAAGCTTGCAGGAGATGCCCAGAGATCTGGTTTACTCCCAAAGGAGCCTTGTGGCTCTTCCCGACACAAACCGGGCTGCTGTCCCCCATGGCTTTTCCCGTTGCACGCCACGGAGAGCTCTGAGCCCTTCTCCGAGGAGCCCGGGGTCTTCTGGCACTCGGGAGAGTTTTGGGATAACGTTTTCCAGATGCCACATCTTGCCCAGGGGTCAGCATGTGTGTGTGTGTGTGTTTAGGGGAGTTTTGCAAGGCTGCATCAGCATCTCCGGGAAGCCCTGGGGTGGGTATCTCAGGGCACTGCAGCTGGTACCCGCTCACTGGCACCATCCATCCCCAGACAGAAACCAGCTCAGAAACCAGCCTTTGCCTGTCTCATGTACTGGGAAAACGCCTGTTGCTCTCACGTCTCCCCCAGCGGGGCTGGAAACCATTTTAACTGCTTCCAAGGAGGGACAGATAGAGGCGCAGTGCCCCAGCTGCTGGCTGACTCGGGGCCAGAAGTAAAGGCAGGGGACAGAGAGGGTTTCCTTCCTTCTCCAGGAGCTGAAGGTTAACCCCTTGAAGCCTGGGGACGGCTCTCAAAAGCATCCCACACATCCGTCCCCACGTGCAGCTATCGCACGTCTGGTGTCTCAGGACCACTGGCCGT
Organism: Charadrius vociferus; assembly: GCF_000708025.1. Classification (NCBI taxonomy): domain Eukaryota; kingdom Metazoa; phylum Chordata; class Aves; order Charadriiformes; family Charadriidae; genus Charadrius; species Charadrius vociferus. The sequence continues at coordinate 339,847 of NW_009649047.1, read as the reverse complement.
CTGTGCGAACCTGGTGGTGCAAAGGGTTAAGTGTTGGCCATTGACACCTAACCATCCAGGCCCCTTCCCACATTCAGCTTTTGTAAGAGAAACCCCCTCACAGCCTCCTTTTTCTTGTTTTTTGATTTTTTGGTTTTGTTTTTTTTTTTTTTATTTACCCCTCTTTTCTCCTGTCTGAGCCGTTCCTCACCTCCCCCACGGGAGAGATTTACAGCCCTTTCCCGAGTCCGCCATCCCAACAAAGGCCTTACAGGGTTGGGATTTCCCACCTCCCTTCAAATGCCAACCAGACCAGGGATGCCCCAGATGCCCCCCAGCGATTTGGATGCCATATCTGTACAGCACCGAGCACAGGGGGAGGGGGTGCCCTGCGAGATGCAGCAATGCGAACTCCAAAGAGCGAAGAAGAACATTTTCCCATTTCTGATGCAAATGTAATTTTTTTATTTTTTTTTTTTTTTTTTTTTTTTTTTTGCTTTGCCAGCACCCTTTTTTTTTGTCAGATTTCAGATGTGTATATGCAAACTCAGTCTGGTGATCAGCTCTCGCTGTGCTGCAGGCGGTCACCCGACTGGCTTGCGCCCGCCCTTCCCGGGGCTGCTGACAACGGAGAGGGAACAGGCAGATGGAAGAGCTGTTGCCTTCATGCTAAAACCATCTGACACAGACCTACAGCTGCATTTAAGCTCTTAGCAGCAAACGGGTGGTTCAACATTTCCTGCAAAGTCTCATCAAAACAAAAAGGGGGTCTGTGCTGATGAAGCAGAGGGTGTCAGGGAACGGGGATGGGCGCGGGAGCCTGGTGGAACCCTGTCCCTGGTCTGTTTTTGGCATGGGATGAGCAATTCTGGGACACGGCTCAGGAGCAAGCAAGACCAGGGCCCCTTCCTGACAAAGTTGGATGCAGACACCCAGATTTGATAGCCAAGAGCATTTAATCGCACGGACGTGGCCAGACAGGGTCAGTTGGCCTCAGGGCCAGAGACCAGGTCCAGCATGGGTTAGTTTACTAGCAGAGGTGTCACTACCAAGGCTGGACATCCATCTCATTGCAGTAACAGACCACACACTGTCACCCGCTCCCTCTTCTGTAAATGTTTATTTTTAATTTAGTTGTGTAATGGATTTCAAATGAGCTGCCATAAGACAACTGTGAAAGGCTGAAGCCAGGTCCCTCTGAAGTCTCTTCACGGGTTTTGAATGTTTTTTGGCCTGAATTTATCTTGTTTAAGTTGTCTTCACCCAAAAAACCTGTGGTGGGGAGCTGCTCTCCTCCTCCCAAAATGTTCCTGGTGGTGAGGCTTTAGCCCCAACCACCTGCAGTGGGCACCTGAGATTAGGTGTAATGAGTCAAAATAAACCTCTGTGACACTAACACTCTCCGTACCTGTGGCTCAGACCTTTTTTTTTTTTTTTTCTTTTGCTCAGATGAAGCAAAGCCTTTCTGTTACACTCAGAGCTGCAGAAGCTGCCAGTTCCTGGAGCTACGTCCCACAGCATCCCTGGGAACAGCACCTTTTCCAGAGGCTACCTGAACCCTTGGAAACATTTGGATCTAAGCCTGGGTCCTTGTGGGGATGTGGTTTTGCAAAGCCCAAGCTGGGAGTTGCCCACTATAGTGGTAATTCCCTCCAGGCTTTCTTGGGAACACAAGTCTCCTGTGCCAATGTAAGCACCACAAATGCTGTAAGGTAGATGTGGCCTATAGCCAGCTAAACCTCATCTGGACCTTCTGAGCTGCATCTGTATCACCAGGAATAGGCAGAAATGGCCATTCCTCTTCCACAATGGCAGCGGTTCAACGCAGCTTGGATTTGAACCATCTGCTTTTTCCCCTGGCTCCTGGCCTTGGCAAATTTGTTCTTGCAGGCATCCTGCCAAAAGGGCATGGAGGAGCTGGACCTCCCAGTAGGGGAGTGTGGCCATTCTGTGGGACCACATGCTGGGACCATCTTGTAGGAGCATCAATGGTTGCTTCTCTGTTGGTCACCACATAAATGCCTTTCGCCTAAAGCAATGTCCTTGGGGCTCAGCCTGCCCAAGCCAGGATGGGAAGAGGAGGCTGTGGTGCTCATCACCATTCCATCCTAGCCAGGTTCAGCCTCTACTCCCTGCACAGGGACTTGTACCAGGAAAGTCCTCTGATATGGTTGGAGGGCCACCTGGGAGCCAGTCAACCTGGAAATGTCATAGAGGCACCTACAGAGGGCAGCAGGTCTCCAGCTGGTGCTGTGCCCTGGTCACCCCAAGGGAACCCACGCAAGCACAGACCTGCAGAGGGTTGTGGTCACCTGGCTGCTCCATGGAGATGGATCACTGAGGGGCCTGGGACTGGCCTTTTGCAGTATTTTGCTCTGTTGTTTAGTCTGGGTGAGCTTGTTTAAGAGATGTCTTTACCCACCTGGGCTGGCACAAGGTCTCTGAGTGACACAGGCGAAATAGCCCACTGCAGGGACAAGCCCCCTGCACCCATGTGTTTGGCCCTGCTCTGCTTCTGGATGATGCTGAGTACCCACCGCTCACCCTACCGAAATGATGTTCATGCTGGGACTGAGGAATTGCCTTTCCCATGGAAAAGGTTGTTCACCCCTGCCTTCAGGCCCAGCCTGGAGTGTGATGCAGATTGTCAGTTACTGGGATGTGGCACGGGGAGCAACTGGGCTCCTGGGAATCTGGAATAACATGGCAGAGAGTGCTGGGGCTGTTTCAATGTAAAACAGGTTCGAGCAAGAGGGAAGCTGGTTTTTGGACCATACATCCTGCAGGCAGACGGAGGTAGAGTAGTGATGTGGAGATGCAGGAGAAAGGCAGTGGTATGTGAAGTGCTTCAAGAACAAGGCAAGGGGCTATAAATATTTTACCCCTATTTGGAATAGTTCTTAACCTTGACCTTGCTTATTCAAATACCATCCCTGTGAGCCATTTGGTTTCTTTCTCAGCATTTTCAGAGGCTGGTATTTTGTTTTCCTATGAATTTCCAAACCAATGGTATTGTTGGTCCATCCATCAACTCCTCCCACCAAATAACTTGTAAACTTTCTGGTGAATTCTAGCTGAGTTTGGTAAAGAAGGAGATATTTCTAAGATGCAAAGAAGTGGCTGAGCAGAGGAGTGAGGACACTAAGTCCACTAGAGGAAAAGGTTCATGGTGAGCACCACCAGGGTGTTAAACCCCAAAGCATCAACAGGAAATCAGATTTCTTAAGTTTCACCGTCATGGAACATCGTGATGTTTTCTGCATTGTGTGTTGCCTCGGGGTATCAGTGATATTTTCTCCATGGGTTTCTCCCAGGTGAGTCAACATCAAAGACAAAAGCAAAAGATAATTGTGCCTGAAGTCCTACTGAAATCATGGTGGGAATTTTCATCCCACCTGGTTTTATATCAGTAAAAAGAAATCAGTTTATTGACTCCAGAACTGAATTTTCAAGTGTGTACATTGAGTTAGTGAATTATTCCTCCCTCCAATTCCAAAAGAGGTCCCAAGCCCTGAAGAACTAGAAATCATTTCCAAAGAAAATCAAAACCTTTTCCAAAGGTTGGAAGTGGCTCATTTGTAATGACTTTCCTTTGAGAAACCTGCTAATCCAATTCATTGCAGCAACACATAGAAGCAAAAAGCATTTAAAACCTCAGGACTGATACGTAGTTTTTTCCAACTCTCTACTTTGCTGGAAAAGGGAATTGAGTTCCACTTTCACCCAAAATATTTTTTGTAAATTATTTTTCAGAACTGCTAGTGAACCCCAAATGCCTCTTCTGATCTTCCCTGGCTACCCAGTAAGGAATCTGCACAGAAAAAGCACAGGAGTGGAGTCATCTTGGGTGGACACCATCTCTCTAAACTTCAGTTTAAAAATTCTGTGTATACGCTCAACTCATTTCCTTGGCTTCCTGAGTCAAGGAAGGGAAAGGCAAGGAAAGCCCACCTCAGATACCTGCTTTAGGTTGGGATGAATGAATGATGAAAAGACAAGTTGCGGTGTCCCTGTCCTTGTCACCCCTCTTGGTGTCAGAGTCAATTTCTGCTCACTCCCCAAGAGCTGGGTGAAATTTCACCTACAGCACGTTACACAGGACAGCGTCCAGGCGGGTTTTGAATGTCTCCAGAGTGGGAGACTCCACCACCTCTCTGGGCAGCCTGTTCCAGTGCTCCACTACCCTCAAAGTAAAGAAGTTCCTTCTCATGTTAAGATGGAACTTCCTATGTTCAAGTTTATGCCCATTACCCCTCGTCCTATCACTGGGCGCCACTGAAAAAAGACTGCTCCCATCCCCCTGGCATCCTCCCATTAAGTATTTGTATGTATTAATAAGATCCCCCCTCAATCTTCTTTTCTCTAGACTAAAGAGACCCAAGTCCCTCAGCCTTTCCTCATAAGAAAGGTGCTCCAGTCCCCTAATCATCTTTGTTGCCCTTTGCTGGACCCTCTCCAGCAGTTCCCTGTCTTTCTTGAACTGGGGAGCCCAGAACTGGACACAGTACTCCAGATGCGGTCTCACCAGGGCAGAGTAGAGGGGGAGGATGACCTCCCTCGACCTGCTGGCCACACTCTTCTTGATGCACCCCAGGATGCCATTCGCCTTCTTGGCCGCCAGGGCACATTGCTGGCTCATGGTCATCCTGTTGTCCACCAGGACTCCCAGGTCCCTCTCCACAGAGCTGCTCTCCAGGAGGTCAGCCCCCAACCTGTACTGGTGCATGGGGTTATTCCTCCCCAGGTGCAGTACCCTACACTTACCCTTGTTGAACTTCATAAGGTTTCTTTCTGCCCAACTCTCCAGCCTGGCGAGGTCACGCTGTAAGGCAGCACAGCCTTCTGGCGTGTCAGCCACTCCTCCCAGTTTTGTGTTATCAGCAAACTTGCTGATGGTACACTCTATCCCTTCATCCAGATCATTGATGAATATGCTGAACAAAACTGGGCCCAGTACTGACCACTGAGGGACACCACTTGTTACTAACCTCCAACTAGACTCAGCACCACTAACCACAACCCTCTGAGCTCTATCTGTAAGCCTCAATCCACCTGTAATCCACCTCAATCTATCTGTAAGTTCTCAATCCACCTCACTGTCCATTCATCTAAGCCACACTTCCTAAGCTTTCCTGTGAGGATGATGTGGGAGACAGTGTCGAAAGCCTTGCCAAAGTCAAGGTAGACAACATCCACTGCCCTCCCCTCATCCACCCATCCATTTCCTGGATTTGTACCTCATTATCAGGCCAGAAGGCCACCTGTATCCTGGGCTGCATCAGAAGAAGTGTGGCCAGCAGGTCAAGGGAGGGGGTTCTGCCCCTCTACTCCACCCTTACGAGACCCCACCTGGAGTACTGCATCCAGCTCTGGAGTCCCCAACATAAGAAGGACATGGACCTGGTGGAGCGTGTCCAGACGAGAGCCACGAGGATGATCTGAGGGCTGGAGCACCTCTGCTATGAGGAGAGGCTGAGAGAGTTGGGGTTGTTCAGCCTGGAGAAGAGAAGGCTCCAGGGAGATCTTATTGCTGCCTTCCAGTCCCTAAAGGGGCTCCAGGAGAGCTGGGGAAGGACTTTTTACTGGGGCATGGAGTGACAGGACGAGGGGGAATGGCTTCAAACTGGAAGAGGGCAGGTTTAGATTAAACATTAGGAAGAAGTTTTTCACTTTAAGGGTTGTAAGGCACTGGAACAGGTTGCCCAGAGAAGTTGTGGAGGCCCCATCCCTGGAGGTGTTGAAGGCCAGGCTGGAGGTGGCCTTGGGCAACCTGGTCTGGTGGGAGGTGTCCCTGCCCAAGGCAGGGGGGTTGGAACTCGATGATGTTCAAGGTCCTTTCCAACCTAAACCATTCTATGATTCTATGAAAACACAGTTTCACTTCAAGCCTTCGTGGCTTGACAAACTAAATCTGGACAATAGTTTCAGCTCAGAGCAAAAAATGAAAGATGAATAATCGGTCCTGACTTTTTTCTCAGTCCAGCAGTTTCGAGTTTTCATGTTCCTGGATCAAACTGCCCCTTTTGGGGGGCATTAAAATGAAAACAACAAGTGAAATGCTGTTGCTTGTTAGATTCTTCTGCTTTTTTACATGTTCCTGGACCAAACTGACACATTTTTGTGGCATTATAATGAAAGAAAATTAAGTGTTGTTGCTTGTTACATTCTTCTGCTTTGCTGTTTTTTCAGCCTGGTGAATGAACTGTAAAATCCGACATTTCCAACACTCCCAATGACCGCTATTCCAGAGACATCTGTAATTGGGAGGTTGTCCCCATCCTCTAGACAACCATGAGCTGGAGGCTGTTATCTCAGCCAACGATGCTACCTGAAACTGGAGGACCAAGACCCAAGATTGAACCTTCTTGTATGCAAAGTTGTCATCCCTCATCTCAAAAAAAGAGTTGATAAACAATGCACAGTTCAACCAGCCTCAGGCAGGATTCCTGTTGTACCGTTTGATGAAGCTCTGGTACACTTGCCTTTCTGCTTGTCTTGATGTGACAGAGGCTCCATCCAAAATCCAGCAGGGTCAGTAGGCAGCACACATCACCTTCAGGTGGGTTGGTGGGTCTGCAACCCTGCTGATGAGGGTGGAAATGCGAAAGATGGAGCTTCACAGTATTGCATGGTTGGAAACAAAGCTGTGCCCAAAGACCCTTGAGGATAACAGGCACCAAAACACCCCAAGGTAGTGACGTCTGAGCTCATCCCTGCCCACAACAGCTCCAGGTGGGCACTGGGTGCTTCAGCCCAGGCAAAGACTTTTGCAATACAGCAGGAAGCTCAGTGCACAAAATCGAGGGAGGTAAGATCTCACAAGATCTTACATACGAGCGATAAAGACATATCAGGATGTGCTGTCAGCTGTCTCCTGTACCTCTCTTCCCCCCTGTGTCCTAAATGGCATCAGCTGTCTCGTACTTATTGCCAAAAGGCAGCCAGCTCTGTGGAGGCAGGTGACCACTCTCTTAAAGAGATTTTAAGCAGAAATGGCAAGATTTTAAGCAGACGAGATTTTAAGCAGAAACGGAACCTCAAATGGAAAGTAAGATTACAGCACCGTAACCTAAACGATTGCAAAAGGGGAAACTGTTCAGACTAGAACCTGACTGGAGATAAACTCTCCCAAAGGTTAAGTGCACGCAATAAATATCTCCACGCCTGCTATTGGCCCAGACTGCTCTTAGCTGTGAATGGGCCAATCTAGAAAACTTCAGGACCCATATTTCCCCTCCCATTTGCAGACCAGTTTTACACCCTGTGGCTCCAGCGATGACTTTCAACTCACACCAGCCTGAATGAAAGTGATTCGGGGCATCATTTGTAGTGGGATGATATTTTTTATAGCCTGCCGAGCTTTTGCTGGCAACAGTTCTTCTAAGGTAGACACCGTTCTAACATTAGCACTAAATGAGCAGTGTGGTTATACAACCAGCCTTTAATTGCTATAAGTGTAACAAACCAGTTTGATTTGTCATTCAGCTGTTGTCGACAGGAAACCACTAACAGCAGTCAACTGACAGTGCCAAGAAGAATTTGAGTTTCTCTTTCTACATGCTCTAAGGATTAAAACTTATCAAGACGAGCTTATGTTCTTAAGTACGCACCCTGCAAGGGATTTTTTAACTCTGGTGGACAACTAGGATCCAGTGGGATATGATTTAATCTGAACACAGGACTCACCAGGTAAGTGCAAACAATTTTCCAAGCAATTTTGTTTCATTCCTGGTGCCTGTTTATTGCCCGGCACTCCACTGGGTGCGTCCCCTTAGATCCTTTAAAGATTTGGCCCATCTACGGACCAGTGGTAATTAAGCCCTTGAAGATTGGGAGTGAGATGCTCAAAAGGCCAAACTACTGCCGCGGATCAGGGCAGGGTGCATCTCTTACTTTCCTTCTGGTGGGATCTCTGTGCTGAAATCGGGGCACTCTCTGAGGTGGGACTGATGCTGTAAGTCAGACGCTGACCCAGCAGGTTGTGTCTTGTCAAATAAAAGTAGATGAAAGCCCTTTCAATAGCAAGAGTTGAATGAGTTTCTTCTCCGGCTGAATTCCTTGGAGAGGAAAAAGAGGGGAGAAAGTGAAATCAGGGACCCAATTCTGAATTTAAGGGGAGAGGGAAGTTTGGATGCTCAGGTTCCAACACAGCAACCTTTGCTGGGTTGAACCCATGGGTGCTGCATACAGTGCGGAGAAGGGTTGAGGCTTTAATTCCTCTTCTGCCAAGAGGCACATCTGGGGCTGTAGATCTTTGCTTTCTTTTGCCCCACACATGGGTTGGATGGTCTCCTTGGAGGTAATATTTTGTTTTCACCACCTCCTCCATTCAGGCTGATAAAACCAGTAGCAGTTTAATGCTGATTGTAGACAAAGCTTCTGGCAAGTTGGAGATCTCCAACAGAGTTGTAGAAAGGATGGACTTAATGCTTCTGCCCCTGGTCAGTTCCCATCCCCACACATGCAGAGTCTACACTAAGTCCATAACTTTCCTTCTTGATTAAAATTTAGATCAGCTTCAAAATTCCACAGGACTCTAACTTGGAGCCTGGATATCTCAGAAGCCACCTTGTTTGCTGTGCCACTTCTGGGAGGGAAGAGCAGTTACAGTGTTGCGGGGTATTTGCATCTCAAATCTCCTCAGGTGTTTACTCGAGGCGTTGTGGCCAGCGATGCCTGGCAAGACAACACTGTTCGAGGTGTTTCATCCACCCCACTTGGGAAATGGGGACATTTCTTGCCTTTCTTGCAGGGCTGCTGTGGTATTTAATTGATTATGGATCTTTAAAAGTGCAAAATCAGGACAAGGTGCGTACGCTGTCAGCAACAAGGGTTCCTGCTGCACGCAGAGCACACGCACGTGGTCCCTGCCCTGGTACGTGCTGGAGAAGAGAAGGCAGATGGAAATAAAGAAGAAAAAAGGACAGCTGCAGGGCAGCAAAGGCACCCTCATTAATATGCTCCATTAGTCATTCTGTCAAGGTTTAAGTCATTTTTATCAAAAGATTTGAGGGCTTGCGGAGCTTATGATTTCTTGTCCACATTTTGTTTGTCCTCCCAGAGCTCCTGCAGTATTATCATTATACTGATGCACAAAAATATGTGAAAAAACCAAACAAACAAAGAAACAAACTTCTGGCCCATTCTTGTTTTGTTCTGCCAAAATAGGGCTATCACTGCACCTTGAGGGTTACGGCTAAAAAAACAACGGCTGAATTTTCTGATGGAGGAAAAGACTCAAGACATATTTAGGTTAAAAGGTGCTACTGATTTTTCTTTATCATAGAATCATAGAATGGTTTAGGTTGGAAGGGACCTTGAAGATCATCGAGTTCCAACCCCCCTGCCATAGGCAGGGACACCTCCCACTAGACCAGGTTGCCCAAGGCCACATCCAGCCTGGCCTTTATCTGTGTTTCTAATGACTTTCTGTCTTCTGCTTAATCAGTATGGGGTGCTCTGGCACGCGTTTGTACCCTGGGCTCTCAGCTGAGATGGTGCGCTCCCCAAACCCTGTTAAATAAGCCCATGATATTCCACGCTGAGCATCCCACTTCTGCACAATCTGGACCATGCGTCCACTTCAGACAAGGATATCAGCTCTTTTATTTCTGCTTTGTGACTCTCCTCTTGACTGACCTTTCAGCCTTTAATTCTCTGTGGCACCTTTATGAGCCCATCAAAATCTCAAAACTTCTTGAGGCCTTATTTAGGCACAGACAAGGCCTTTTGTCATCTCAGTCAGGTGTGGAAACAGGTCACCATGGCTTTCACGGGGGTCACGGCACTGTGTTGAGTAGAGTAAGAGCACTTGGGCACACTATTACTTCATCATTGTTTGTCTTCCTTCCTTCCCCTCATTCTTTCCATTCTCTCTATGTTAAAAAAGGAGTTTCCTCGCTGCTCTTCCACAGTTGACGAGACTCTGGAGGCAACCAAGCGTTGACTCCATGTGGGTGAGCTCCCCTCTAGTCAATCGCTTCCTCCAGGCCCACAGGGTTCAATCGTGGGCAGAAATTTTGCAATATACCTGGGGCTAAATCCGGCTGCAGCCCTCGGCAGCCCCGAAGTTTCCATTCATGGCTTCATTTTATGTGGTGCAAGTCTACTTTCTCGTTAGGTCAGCACCACATTGCAAGATTAGAAGTAGCTGAAGGGATAAAAAAAGATGCAATTCTGCCTCGCCAGAAGTGCTGGCAACAGATTACAGCCTCAGGGTCTTGCTACTTGTTGTGGAAGAGGAGTCTGCACCGCTGGACATGACTGTGAAACTCAGAAGAAAATACATCATCGGACGAAACAGGATATACAGGGTCATGGTTATTGCTTAAAATAAATGCTAAGGCGCAACATATGCAATATGAATGTAATCCAGACCTCCAGTATTTCATGCTGGGCAAGCCATGTGCTTCCCACAGGTCAGCCTGTTTTCCATATCAGGGTTAAATCCATGTGAATTTGTTTCACTGGCCAGCCAAAAAAAAATCCCCCTCCGAAAAACAAAACTCAAAACACAGCAGCTCCTTGTGTTGAAATAAAAAATAGGTTTCTAATTATATTTTTTTCCAAGAAAATGTTGCAACCAAGAGGGAGAACAATGTTTCTGCGGTTTTACGGAGCAATTTTGCCTTTGCTAGCGTTGGTCAGTTTTAATTCAGAAAACACTGTGGGTTTGCCTATTCAAACTTCCAAACCCAATTATAAATGCCTGAAGGAGAGGGACACAGTTGAGCAGAAGTGTGGAAAGGGTGACCAAAGAAGAAGTTTTGCGAGAAGGAATGTCTCTTCATTTGCTGGAGCCACTGTGAAGAAGGAGGGAATACACTTCATGTCCACCATGTGCAGGACAGTTATCGGTCTTTCAGTGAAGTAAGTTAGTGCTGATCATTAGAAAGTGGAATTGGAGGACTGCGATAGACTGATGGGGAGCAGTGGGAATTTCGATCATTGAAAGCTTTGAAATGCAAGTTAGGTAGTGTCTCAGATGCAATGTAAGTCCGCCATTAACGTAAGTTAATGACCTTGTAGGGGACAGTCCTTCATTTCTGCCATCCTGCAAAACGCATGTGGCTTCTGAAGTGAAATGTGTTTTTCAAAATCCCTCTCCTGCACTTCCCCCTCTTTATTTATTTACATATTTATGAAATTATTCTCCAAATTTGACTGAATCTCACTCATAATTTCTGCTTCTCTGGAAACTGTGAAACGTGTTATTGGTCAAAAAGTAGCATGCCCTTTGTGTCCTGTGTGTCAGGCATGTAGGAGACAGAGCAGAAATAGAAAACTCACGGTTTACAAATGAATCCTTTGACACCTAATGAGGGGAGAAGAGTGAAAAATTATTCAGTTGTCCATGTTGTCTGGTCTGCCTTACCAATGGTTGAATATGCAATACTTTTGGTGGAGGAAGGCTGGTTGAAAAACATTTTGTGCTCTCTACTTAAGGGTACTCATGGCCAAGATGCAAACGAGGTGATTGGCCCAAGTCCCCGGGGTCTGAATTTACTACATTATGGTGTATCCTCATACACAGAAGGTCACTGCCTCCCCTATTCTCAGACCTCTGTGCTTCTCTAGGTTATGGTGACTAGTGGTGAAGGACCACCAGGTCACATGAGGTGTCCTCATGAGAAGGTACCCCTCTTCTCCATGAAACCCTAGGGTGGGAAAGAAAAACATTGACAAAATGCTGTAGGCAGAGGAGCTGTGAGACTTCTTGCAGCCCAGCAAGTTGCCTGCCCAACACCCGATCTGTGATGGCATCAATGTTTATGTGAATAGCTGCTGATGGTGAATGGCTTGGAACCATGAAAATTTGGGGCAGAACATCTCAAAATATGTGTATGGGAGGATGGTGCTTGTGAAGTGGGCTTTGAATAGAGGTTGCATTTGATCTATGGAAAAATCAAGGCATCGCCTGCAATACGTGATGGAAGGAATGCTAGAATCATAGAATGATTTAGGTTGGAAAGGACATTGAAGATCATCGAGTTCCAACCAGGCAGGGACACCTCCCACTAGACCAGGTTGCCCAAGGACACGTCCAGCCTGGCCTTCAACACCTCCAGGGATGGGGCCTCAACAACTTCTCTGGGCAACCTGTGCCACTGCCTCACCACCCTCACAGGGAAAAACTTCTGCCTAATGTTTAATCTAAACCTGCCCTCTTCCAGTTTGAAGCCATTCCCCCTCGTCCTGTCACTCCATGCCCCAGTAAAAAGTCCTTCCCAGCTCTCCTGTAGCCCCTTTAGGCACTGGAAGGCGGCAATAAGAGCTCCCCGGAGCCTTCTCTTCTCCAGGCTGAACAACTCTCTTAGGAGGGAGAACTGTCTTAGGAGGGAGAACTACGCAAATGGAGAAATCGATACAAAAATTTTAAGTTTACTTTTATCTCAAGAGTTTTTCCTGGCTGTCTCTTACATATTTGGCTTTTACCATTTTAGAAGCACAGGAAGAAGACCGCAGCTGCTTGAGACATTAATATAGCAAACTTATATGGGAAATAATTCTTTTTCCAGTGAAAGATGCCAATATGCAATGTTTTAGTGACACCCTTTTCAAGGGTGGCGATGTCCCATGGAATACTTTTTTTCCTGGATATTTTGATGGAAAAGTGGGAAAAAGAGTTCTGCGTAGAAGTCACTGGGTGGGCTGCCAATGGATAGCAACTGTGCATGGAAGGGAACTGACACCATGCGACTCTACAAGAGAGGGCACAGCCAGGTGGGAAGAAATCCTGGTTGTTTAAACCCAGTGCTTACACAGGCATTAGCATGTCCTGCTGATGCTAGTGAGACCATGGACACTGGTAAAGCAAGAAACTTGAGGAAATAAGATTTCTTCTGGCTCTGATGCAATAGAATTAGACCAGATCAAATATGAGGCAATCTGAAAGCGGATAAGCCCCATCGCTTCTGTGCCATAAATAATTACTTCTGCGATAGACCTAGCTGCGAGGTTTGGTTTTGTTCTGCTGTGTTTCTGTCTCCTTCAAGCACCATAGGGGATTTTAAATGTTCTTTTAATTCTGAAAGACAAGCTCATCCTCTAATTTTGAATAAGGGATTAAAAAACGATGTTGTATTTTGTTTTTTTTTTTTTCTTTATTAGCATCAAACGGACAATAATATCGAGGCAGGGTCTTGGCTGCTGCAAGTAGAGGAAGCAAGCAGTGTAGAGTAAGCCTGGCAGGGAGGACTGGTGTGGGGAGGAGAGAAGAATCAGTACCGTCACATCCAGCGTGGGCAGGGTCTCTGGAGTAAAGACCACACGCTCCTGCAGCAAGACTTTGTGTGGGTTGATCCTGCCTCAGGGCAGAGGGCTGTGTTAGCTGCTTCTCTAGTGGCTATTTTCTACAAGTAGTTATACTGATTCTGGACAGTGGAAATGCACACTTCTGTGAGGTCACCAGAATGGTGTCTGTTTTAAAATGTTTGCATTTCTCCTTATTAGTTCTCTTACTTATACGTGAGAGGAAGAAAAAGAAAAGAAAAGAAAAAAGTCCCCTTCTGCCTCCAAAAAGACTTTTCCTAAATGCGGCCAGAAAAAATCTCTTTGTCATGTCTATTAGTAGAATATTCTCCAGTTACCATCAGCCAAAGCCACTGCTGCATCTTCATCCCAGTCCCTCAAGACAGCCCTGCAATACCTACGGGATTCAGTAATAAATAACAATAGTGAAGCAAGAGGGAGCCCATCATCACCCTGCGTGCGGGGTGGTCTAGTACCTGGGGCTACACGAGGCGCCTGTGTCTGTGTGTCATCCCAAACAGGGTGATGTGTTTAGGACAGTAAATCAGGGGGGAAGGGGACAGCCTATCTCTTGGAAAGCACAGATGCAACAGGCGGGCAATGCAACCTGAATAATCAGGCTAGACTTTCCTAAACACAATCCAGGAGCTAACACGGGATGGGGACTACAAGGGGGTTGGGTGCAGCTACCTAATTCTGCAGAGTGGCAGAACGAGCCCTGATGTCACCTATTTTACTAGTTGCGATGCTGCCTCAGAGAGCTCCGAAATTCTAAGCGCTCAAAATGGAGGCTGGTGGGGTGGTTATAAGGCATTAGCATCTCCCAGGAGCAGCAGTACGTTGCTTTAAATACACTTTTAATCTGCTGGTTGAATGGAAACAGGGAGGTGCAGATGGTAAATTAGGTTACTTATTATTAACAGGGAAAAGAAAAGCATGGACAGACTGTGAAAACATCATCTGGAGGGAAGGAGGTACCCAGTTGTCACAGCAGTGTTATAGGGAAGCATCCCTGAGGGCCTGCTGGAAGAGGAGAGGTGCCTTCATCCCTCTTGGTGGTTTCAGATCAAAGCCAGAGTCACCTATGCAGCGGACACCTTAACGCAAAAAAAAACCCAAAACTTCTCTGGAGATTTTCAAAACCCGCCTGGATGCAGTCCTGAGTAATGTGCTCTGGGCAATCCTGCTTTAGCAGGGGAGTGGGACTAGATGATCTCTAGAGGTCCTTTCCAACTCTGAAAATTCTGTGATTCTGTGATTGGTTTGGTGTGAACTGGATAAAATGGAGTGGGAGTGGGCGCCGTTGCAGAAGGAGGTTATGAAGTGGACATTAACGTAGGTGTCTGGTTGTGGGGTCAACCTGGTGGGCTGTGGGTCATCTGGAGGGAGGCTACCACATTTCCTGGTCCCTCTCCATGTCCTCTGGCGTGGTAGGTCCCACAGGTCTTTCTTAGGGGCAAGCTTAAGAGTCCCTGGGCATTTATGGCATGGGCTGGACATCTGCTCTCCAAGCACAACTAATAGGGCACTGTAAAAGCCAGCCTTGGGATGGCAGACTCATGTAGAGACCTGCAAAGATACTGGAGAACATCTGGGGACTGACGTATGAAAACAGGGTGGAAACAACTGCCAGGCAGACCCTACTCGGCTGGGTGAGATTATAGCCTGTGCTTTCAGGTTGGGGAAATGGGGGCAGGTGGAGCCCATCTGGGGTGACCTGGGACCTGCGTACGAGAAACTTTCTCTTTAGTGCCCCTTTTCTCATGCTCTCTCAGTGGTCTCCCTCCAGCTGCTTTCGAAGGACATCCCTGGGCTGTGGCTTCATGATTCCTGAGTAATCAAATTGCAGGAGGGCACTCTCTGCCTGGGCTTCTTGACTCTGGGTCTCATCTCATGTCCACGAGATGCCCAGCCTGGAGGAAACAGAAGAGGCACAGGGGTGAAGGGATGTGCTCCAGGTGACATGCAGGGGCACAGCTAGGATATCTTAGATACCAAAAAAACTCCTTGGGATGCAATAAGCAGACCACACTGTATCTAATCCTATTTATTTTTACGTCTTGCTTCTGAGCCACTTGAACCGTGGCTGTTGCTGGAAGGGTCTTCGCAGCAGTCCAGCTGCAGCTGCTGGGTTTCCCCGCTGTCAGCATTGGGAGCGTGTCTCAAATCAGAAGCAGATTTCTGTCTGGAGCCGCTGCACCATCGCCCTGTTTCCCAAGATGACTTGGCAGCCACTAGCTTATTTCTAAGCCTTTGCTGCACCTCGTGGTAGCTCCTCCTTCCTACCTCAGTGGTGGGCGACAAGCAGCTTTCTAAAAAAGCAACTTCCCTTTTCATAGGAATAGGAAGTGAAGCTTGCTTAGCAAAGAGCGGTCAGGTACCTCAAATATGCTCTCCACTGAAGTACAAGCCCCTGCCCTAAAGCTCAAAGTGCTCCAGCTAACCCTGAAGCCGTCCTCTCCTTCCCCAGACCCAACCCAACCATGTCCAGCTGTGTCCTGTCTCTCCTGCCCTTAGCTGGAGGAGAATTGAAATGCAACCTGGAAAGGGGGAAGTTTGACGAATCTGCAAGGGCTTCCTCATTTCTGTATCTCCTTGGTATGCAAATGGCAGGCCTGACTCTACTGCACACCTGGCCAAGGGGCGATGGGGTGGGAGTCTGTCCTGGTTGTCTTCAGAGTCCCCCTGTGCTGACCCTCTAGGGTAGGAGGCATGGCGTGACCCCCAAGCACTTGCAGACCTCAACCTTGCAACACTCCACGGGGTTTTATTCCTTTGTCAGGAGCACAGCGCAGTTTCAGAGCCAAGGCTGATTTCCATGCCATGTGTCTCATGGCAGGCTTTACCGGGGAGGGCACTTCACAGCCCCGTGAGCAGTGCTGGGGACATCAGGTACATGCATCCTGGAGCAGCTGCTCCCATCTCACCCAGCATCGTGTCCTCAGCCAGCCTCATCTTGTCCTTGGGTCTCATGGCTGGTAAAGGTCCTCCGCCTTGACCTCAGCTTAGACACACTCCACAAAGCCTTTCCTCCTGTAAACAACATCACCAGTGTGTGGGCGACCTTCAGGTTGTGCATCACACTCGGCGGATGTCAGCTTGTGTTTGTCCTTCTCAGCGAGAGCCGTCGAAGTACAAACTACATGAGGTCATTCCAGCCTCAAGGTCGCCAGACACCAAGAGTCCCTTCCCTCCTGCTGCCCCATATCACGTTAAAATGACGCCATGCAATTATCCACAGAGGTTTACAAAGTGGTTTTGTTTTTTTTTTTTGGGGGGGTGGAGGGGGACGGTGTCTCATCTCTGCAACAGCTTGAACAAATACATGGAAAAACCCTTGGAGAAGCCAGCTCTTTATGCACCCTACGGGAAGCCTCAGGAGTCTGTAGAAACAGATCTTGCTTCTTATACAACATTTAGCTCCTAGGACAGAGGCGTTTCAGTCTCCCTGTTGAATATGCTGAGGCAGAATGAGAAAGTCACTTCCTCAGAGTCACCCACAAGTCCCTGTCCGGGTCTTCACTCGTTAGACCACGCTGCCTCCTCAGCGCTATGGTTGAGTAGGTTCATAGAGGGTTGGGGCTCACTGGAACAAGATGTGTTTCATCTGAAAAGGTCTTTTTTTTTTTTTAATCACGGAAAGGAAAGATCATTGCAAAGCCAGTTTGTTCAGCTGTTTCCTAAAATTTGGTGGTTTGCATAGTGGAAACACAACCCATTCACAGTCATTGTAGCTGTTTTTAATGACAGCTGTTAATAGCCTGTGGGTTGTACTGGGTTTTGTGTCTTGATTCTCTTTGGGCTTCTCACCTTCCTCACTGCTATTTTCATTGGCCAGGCTGTCTGGGAAGTGCAACTCCCACCCCCTCCCAGTTGATCATTTTTATATTCAAAATAGAGCAAGGAATCCTTGGGGGGAAGAAAAGAGTCAGTTCTGACACAGAGACCTGATTAAAAAAAGAAAGTCCATTAAAAGCGTTTGCAAAATCAGGCTGCTCCTGCAATCTGGGGGTGTAACATTCAAAGCGGTTGGTCCTATGGACAGTGTGGATGTGGTGGGAGCCGGAGGTCTCTAGCACAGAAATTCTGCAAAGGCCCTCAGCCCCATGGAGCACCTGTCATGGGTCGGACCAACGGTTCGTCCGTCCTCGGATCGTGTCTCCAGGAGCAGCTGCATAGGAAGCAGGCAAGTAGGGAACATCCCACCCCTGACCAGATTCCCCTGAGGGTGGGAAGAAGCCCAGCAGGTTTTTTGCTATTATCTTCCTCTCATCCATCCCTCCTTCATGTGATGCCCCCCTGCCCGGTTTCCCTTCCCCAAGATCTGTGGGGTAGAGAGGTGATGGGGACACAACCCAGAGACTGCTAAGATCCAGTGACTGCTAAGATCCAGCCCCGAGGGACGGTTTGCAGCAGTGCCGTTCCTTTGGTTTACTGCAAAAGGAGAGGAGGACAAGTACATTACAGGGCTTGGTGGGGAAAAGAGTGTTTATGTGTGGGAAAAGATGTCTGGAGCTGGACTCGGCTGTGATGAGCAGGGGAAGGGCTCTGCATCCAGTAGCTATTTCTGACATGGCTTTCCAAGTCGTTGGAGGTGTTCAGGTGAGAGACTGGAGATGGACATCTTTCCTTACAGCTCTTTACCTCATCTGGGTTCCCTACAGCTCTTTACCTCATCTGGGGATGGTGGGAGGGAGCATCATTCCCTCTGAGACCCAACCCAAGGAGGGGGTCTCTGACAGGATCTAGTGCCTGAGCACAATCCTGTCACCAGCTTCATTGCTCCTATTGGGACATGGCCAACAGTTCCTGCAATATGTCATCCTTTTGTAGGAAAAGGCAGCCTCTGGGATGTAGGGCCTCTGGGAAGGGCCTTTCCCAGGGCAGAAATGTGGGTGACCACATGTAAAGGTGTGGAGGGATGCACTGTCCATCTCCTCATGTCCCCAAGGCTTTAAGGGCCAGGACCTCCCCACATCTCTACAGACCACCCTCAGGTGCCCTTTGTGGGCACAGTAAAATAGAGCATCATGGATGTTGGCCAAGCAAGCATGGACTGTGTCCCGTTCTACGGGACCTCAGTTAGGGGGATTTCTCCCTGCTGTGCTCCAACTTGCCCGTAGCCCAACCAAAAGTCTGTCCCGCATCCGCGTTGGGCATCAGATAGGTTTGAGTTGAAATTCGGATGGAAATTCCAGCCACTGCAGAAACTGCCGTCGAGCAATGCAGTTCCGTGTTTAAACCTCTCACACCTGAAGAACCCCAGAGATGCTTCAGGTACCCAAAGAGATGTGCCTGATTCTCCTAGCCCCATCATCCTCCTTCCCCCCTCCAGTGCATCCCACCTCCCTGTGCTGCGGGACCTCAGGTCCGGCAGAGCCATCCCCAGCAGACATCCCACCTGGTTGATGCAACACTTGGGGTGAGCTCATGAGGAAAGCATGTTTAAGGGAGGTGGGATAAGCAGCTCTCCTGCTCTCCCCCATCCCCCGGGACTCTGAGCCCTGGCTCTGCTCCCTGGCCCCCAGCCTCTTACATCTCAGCTGAGCATTTGCTAGGTTCCAGCAGGGCGCAACGCTCAATGTAAGCAGCCATTTTTCCTCCAGACAGATGTTTTGATTAGCGAATGACCACTCTGGCAACAGGCAGCTGTTCTCTACTTCTGGAGAGAGCAAGAAGCTTTTATTATCTTTTTTTTTTTTTTTTTTTCCCTTTCTCCCTGTCAAGAAACTTTTTGGTATCTGCTTAAACTCAGGGTCCTGGAAATCCATGAGCTCCCATACCTCAGCCTCACACACATGGGATGTCCCAGCTCGAAAGTCCTGAAACAGCCAGATTTTTCTGTTTAGTTCATTTGTTTGGGCCAGGTTCATCTGCAAAGCATGGCCTAAGACGGACGATAGATTCAGGGCAGACTTAAGTTGCAATGGGAATTGCAAGCTGGCTAGGACTGCGGCAAGGGATCCCAAAATAAGCCGCTGGGCTCCAAACTCATTTCTGCAATGTGTTCCCCTCGCTGAGGGGTAAATCACAGGAGCACAGAGCTCCTGCATTTGTCCTCTGGCTGCCCTGGGCTGGCAGGGGACTGACATTGGCAAGACCAGTTTGGCCACACTGCTTTGTGCTCGAGACTGGGAGCTGTGGCAGCACAGCACCAATGTTGGCACCTCACCAGCATTAGCTGGAGAGCCTGGCTGCTCCTGGGGGTTGTCCTTCTTGCTCCCTCAAAGGCCTTTTTCACGGGTCAGAGTGCTTGAAAGAGGTCTTCATGCAAGCACAAATGCAACCTGGCATCTTTATCCAACAAGGACCACGACTGGATGGGATCTGAAGGTTGCCAGCAGGCTATTCCCAGTTCTCCAGCAAGGATGCAACATGCAACCCAAACACCCGCTTCACTCCCCAGCAAAAACCATGATGCCTCTTGCTCTGAGCTCTCCAGCTCTTCACAGGGATTTTCTGCATTTCTCCTCACACAGCCTGGGCCTACTGAGCAACAGCTTTTTGGCTATGAAAGTCCCCCTGATGTTAGCTGGAGACCCAGAGCTGGGTGCGTCATCACAGGAGGTCTCGCTGCCCTCCCACGTGCGATGAGGGGTCTTCAGAAAGACTCTGGCCACTGTGTCCTAGTGGGACGGTGGCTGTAGCCTCCACCTTCTGCCTCTGAGAAAGACCTGCTGCATGGTCCGTGCTGTTTATAGCACAGCACACTTGTTTACAGCAGTCTTCTAACCACCTCCTAGCAACAAAGTCACTCATCATTAAAAAAAAAAAAAAAAGATAAAAAGAACTTGACCAGAACCCAGCAAAAGTAGAAACCAGTAACAGTAGAAAACACTTCAGTAGCAAATCTTCATTCCTATTTAAATAGGTCATCTCACCAAGATCTTCAGAAATTCTCCAGTTTTGTGTCTTGAAAAGCAATCTAAGGGTGCCAGGTTGGGAAATATATCGAAGAGCTATTTTATTGAGGAAAAAGAGAATTTAATGCATCTGGGATGTTCCTAGAACTGGGGGATTTTTTAATTTTTCTTTTCTACTGAACTTTTTTGTTACTCGATGAGGCAAAAATGCAAATCTGGAATACTTAAATTTTTGTATCCAAAGTGAGTTGATTTCAGCAATTCTTTCTGGAAGAGGGAGGACTTGCAAAGAGAAATTCAGCATTTAACACACTTCATAATTTTCAAAGTAGTTTCTTAGAGTTTTTAATGCCATTTCCTTTTAAATGTGTTTTCCTAAAAAAGATACTCTGAAGTTTTAAAATGAAGTGAAATATCTAATCTTGGTGAACGATGACAACACTTTGTTGGGCCGGCCCTTGAATCTGAATGGAAAGGGGGCTCATTTTGTGATTTCACTGGGCTTGGGGGTTTTTTGGAGCTGCCCTCACACTGAAACACTATTGGCTCACTTGGGTCTTAAACTATTTTTCCATGGCACAGTTTCAGGGGGGTGAGGCAAATGATGAGCTGAGACTTCTGCTTTTCTGCTAGATTCTGTCTTGTTTTTTCCCCGCACCCACTCATGCAATCCCAAGGCCTTTTGTCTGTGTCATCCACATCCCTGTTGCAGAAGACATTGCTGTATTCACATCAGAAACAAGTTTTGAGCTCTCTTCCTCTGGTAGTGGAAAGCAGCCAACAGCAGTAGATGGTGTGCCCGTGGTGCAGCGCTGCTTGCTGTAAAGATGATATGAGCAAATGCTTGCAGCACTTGGCTTAGCCCAGGTACCTCCATCCTACCCTCTGATCTGCTGCAACAAAAGGAGTAAGTGCTTCCAGTAGGTCAAATTCAACACTGTCCTGTTTGCTTTAGTCCATGCTGGACGCTCAAAACACGTTGAGCATAGGGGCGAGGCAGGGCTCCAAACCCTGTGGTCAACAAAGACTTGCCTCTACCTCTACTGGTCCCCCTTGAGTTCCAGGTTCAGCCTGACGGGTTGCTCCTGTACGGTATGTTCTCCAACCCTCTTTGAAGATGGGCAAGTGATAGGACATTTAGTCACATCCTCTCCTTTCCACCACGAAGATGTCCAAATTCCAGCAGAAGCATTGCTGGAGCAGGGCCTTGGGGTGGAATCTTCTGGAGACCTCCCCTTGGCCCATTGCTGCAGGAACACCTGTACCTGCATCCAGCTCTTGTTAGGCAAAATGTCACCTCGACTGCCTCTCTGAAGGTTACTAAAATTATCTTCTGTCATCCTGCATCATGGGGCACACAGCATGTTTTAGAGGGCCTATACAAGCATCCAGCGTTCCTGTGACTTGCACGTCTGTTCCACAGGTGTTCAGAGTTGGATGCTACACAGAGCTCACCATCCTGCTGTCTACTGGCTTCTTCAGCAAAGGCTTGCTTGACTCTCCCAGGCAGACCTCTGCGTCAAATAGTTTTACTCAAAACTTGTCAGCAGCTAAGCTGGACTATTTTTTGCTAAATCTTTTCAAGCGTACGGAAAAATTTTACGTTGCCTTAGAATTTTTTTTGTTCCATTTTGATTTCTGGTTGCTTTAAAAAGAACTTGGTTTATAAATCCTCTTCTTTTTTTTTTTTTTTTGAACTTGAGTAAAGTTGAGGAAATGAGTTTCCTCACTCTCAGTTATTAAAAATAAACAAATATCTTTAGATGTGAAAAAATGTAAATTCACAAAAGGAAATTTTCTTGCTTTTCTGAGTTACTGTTTTCCCCTCAACAGTCTTTTCCACTGGGAAAAAAAAACCACCAACAACCAAAGCAAATCAACAACAACAAAAAAAAAGACTGGGAAAACGATCAGTTACTTTTTTCAAAATACTTTTGTGAAGCTAATTTTAAAAGACATTAATCAGAAGCAGAAACACTGCGGCACAACGTACATTCAACTCAGCCACCTTTTTTGGGAAAAAAGAAAAAAATTAAAAAAAAAAGAAAATTTCATCAGCTGTGGGCTGGAAGCCTACCAGCAGCTCTCCGCATCTGATGTTGTTTGTCTATGGTGCAATTTTGGGATCTTGTAGAGCACCTGCTGGGAAGAAGGTTGGTCGCATTGGCTGCCGAAAGCTGCAGAGATGACCTGAAGAGCACAAAGGGTGGATTTCGGAGGGGCTCTGAACACCCAGAGCTGTGCTAACGTCTTCTGTGCGTGGGTGGGAGTGAGTGACCTTTGTGGGAGACTTTTTGCTGGTTCCATTTCCCACTGGTGCTGGGACACGCTGTTCGCTTCTCTATGTGGCTTTGCACAGGTGTGTCTTCAGCTTGTGCAAGCATGCGGAGAGGTGTTTCCATTCTCAGTGTGATGCAGAAAGGGTTGCAATGTCACCCTGGACACAGGAGCACCAGGGGAAGCTGCACAGGTTCAAGCATGGTCCCCACTCCTCTAAAACCCTGTCAGAGGAGTTGGGATGGCCACAAAGCCTTGATGGAACTTGTCGAGGTTGACCTTCCTCCATGCTCTTTCCCACTCTGCCCCACCAGTGCCCTCACTGAGAGAAACTCAAAACCCCAAAATGTGCATCCACCATCCTGCAGATGGTCCATCAATCCTCTCGTAAGATCATCCTGGTGACGTAACTGGTGTTTGAAGCATACTGCCGACTCGTGCTATATCTCACGTCCCCTCTGTAGAAAAGACAGCAATGGCTACGTCTGTATCTCCCATTCCAGGGCAGACTGTACCAAAGGCCCCAAGATGCTCCAGTGAGACAGTAATAAGGACCACAGATAGATGTCCAATGCATAGGTAGACTCTGTGTCTTTCTAGGTTGGCAGTGAGTGATACCTAAAATTTGTAATTATCCAGCCTTGACTTAAAATGATACCTTGCAGTTCCCGAGGTGAAAAGGGAACTCCAGCTACTCTCACTTACTATCCTGGCAAATAACACTATTCAGAATCAGAAATTCCAGCAGAAAGCTATCTTCCAGCAGTTTGCAAGTGGAAGAGCGGGAACAGCTCACTTAGTAAATCACGTGCCGTTGCATGACAACCAGGTCTTCTAAGCAAAGCAAACCCTGGTTGCAACCTGGAAGGGAGGCTGCCAAATGAACATGAACTTGCTGCAGGAAACGTTGTGGCTGATTCAGTGGGTGAAACTTCCCCTCCAACCATGTTGTCAGTGCCCAGAGCAGTGCTGAGACCCGGCTACAGATGTATGGGTCATCTGTAAACTCAGGTCGGAGAAGAGCTGAGAGAAGTTTAGATGCGGAAAAACTTTTGATTGGGGAGAAAAATGTGTATTGGGCTACCCTGAAATATTTCACCAATGTCTTTCATTTTGCTCACTTTATCAGTGACAATAAAAATGAGGCAGAAGGGAGAAGGTATTTCAAAAAAATAACACCTTAAAATATTGGGATGGCTCTGTTAGAAACCTCATTTCAGAGTCCCAGTTTTTGAAATATTAGATATGTGCTAGAAAGGAAAAAAAAAAAAAAGTTGCTTTTCCTGGAATAATTTTTTCCTGCAAGTCTGGTTTGTCGGAAGCTTTTTTGAAGCTATTGGAGTCTGACCATCACGACACAGCACCAGACTGACATTTGGGGGAACTGACCAACTGCATTTGTCCCTCATCCTCCAGTCCCTGATTTTCCATGTTCATTGCAGACCTTGAGGTTTTTTCGCAAGAACAGGAGCCAATGTGTCTTTGTTTAGCTACTAGTATTTGGGGTTTGGGTTGTTTGGATTTTTTTGAACGCGTAGCCCACACCTTTCAATCCCTTTGGTTCAAAGCAGGAGCCGGGGCAAACTTTGGCACTGGACGGTGTAAATATCTTATATACTTGTGGCTACAGCACTTCAGTAATGCTGGCTTCAAATTTTTCAGGTTGTTGAACATGCTAAATTTTCCATGGTTTGACTATCTTGGCTACCCAAATCCAGTATTTTGCTAGAATTATTGACTAGAGCTGGAATTACATTTCTGGGCTGGAAGTTAAATGAGCCCTCAAGCACAAGTGTGGAAACCCTAGTGTGGAGCAGAGGATAGTCTGTGGAAAGGGTTTGATTAATTTATGTCTAGTGATCCTTGAGGTGTCCATAAGGTCTGAGACACGCAGATGGGGTTGGAAAACATAATCCATGATGTATGGGAGACCCACAATTTGTGAGACCCCAGGGCACATAGAATGATTTAGGTCAGAAGGGACCTTGAAGATCATCCAGTTCCACCCCCCCCTGCCATGGGCAGGGACACCTCCCACCAGCCCAG
Source organism: Charadrius vociferus (assembly GCF_000708025.1). Lineage (NCBI taxonomy): Eukaryota > Metazoa > Chordata > Aves > Charadriiformes > Charadriidae > Charadrius > Charadrius vociferus. The sequence continues at coordinate 315,431 of NW_009649047.1, read as the reverse complement.
GTTGCTCCAAGCCCCATCCAACCTGGCCTTGAACACCTCCAGGGATGGGGCAGCCACAGCTTCTCTGGGCAACACGGGCCAGTGCCTCACCACCCTCACAGTGAAAAATTTCTTCCTAATATCTAATCTAAATGTCCCCTTTTCCAATTTGAAGCCATTACCCCTCATCCTATCACGGCACGCCCTTGTAAAAAGTTCTTCCCCAGCTCTCCTGTAGGCTCCCTTTAGGTACTGGAAGGCTGTTATAAGGTCAACATCAAAAGGTGCATTGCATGTGGACAACTGAGTCAAACCTTAGGCCCACACTTTACAGGCAGGAAGGATGCAAGCTACACCACGTTTGACTCCCTAAGCCTCTTGCAGTCCTCCAAAGGTCCCGTGCCTTCATGGACAAGCTGAGTGCGTGTCTCTGCTGCTTAAGCACAAGGAAGGGTGAGTACCATGCAGAGAGCTACCACATCTGTGTGGTGCTCTTGCTGCATGGCAGGGACATGACCTACAGAAGGCACTGAGCGTCATGAGGTTTTGGTCTGGGGACTGTATGACACTCTTGAAGCCCTGGTACATCGGAACAGCTCAGCACAGGGATATTCCCCAGGATCTACGGCACCACCTCTTCGACCCTCCAGCAGTGCATGCATGCGGCATCACTCAGCTCTGGAGCAGGTCTGCTCAGTACTGGCTGGGAGTCTCTGCATTGGACAGGGCATATATCCAAAGCAGTCATTGGTGCTTACTTTTTTCTGGTAGCTTATAGTGTCTGTCTGAGCCTCATCTGCAAAGTGTGAAACACCAGAGTTGTGTGGGAACAGAAACTATGGGGTTCACAAGGTCCAAGGTAGTAGGAGGACTGTAGACAGAATGATTTTAGACTCTTCTCTACACTATCCTGTTGCCCTGCATTCTCATCTTCTCCAACTTGTTCTTCATGAGTGAGAAGACTGTTTTGTCCCTCAGTGCCTGCCCCTTTTCCCAAGAGCAGTCTCATTAAAAAGTCATTTCTGGTCTTTCTTCCAGGATGGGGTTGCTCTGGAGCAAAAATCAGCTGACATCCAATGAGAAACACGCTTCTGGAAGCAACCCAAAAACCAAGAGTAAACCTCCTCCCGCCCCACCAAAGGTAAGCCTGCGGTTTTGTGTCCTTTTGGGGTCCTCCACAGCTCGGTTAGTGTCTGGAGTGATGCAGGCAATACTTGTGTGTGCTAGCAGGAACTTGAGAGCTTCTGTTTCCTAAAATTGGGTCACCAATTGGGTAATGATGTTCCAAAGCAGAAAACAAATGTTTACGCCTGGCTTCCCTCCACGAGATCCTTAATATGGAGTGAACTGTTCCATCAACCCTTTCTTGCTCCAGGTTTTTTCTCTGTCAAAAAGGATGCCATTTTCTCTCTGGGGATATGTTATGGCCATGAATTCCCTGAGTGGGCTATGGATGGTGGTGCTCTGAAAAGCTATGTCGTGTCAAGCCTGGCGCAATTATTTGCGTGGGCTGGACTGGAGAACAGTTCAGGATACAGGGAGAGAAGGTGCAGAGGCCACTGCCCTGTGTGTCCGGCATTGCTTGGACACAAGTCCTCTGAGGCGATCCCCACACCTCTTAGACAGGGCTGCTGCCCTCAGCACTCTGCAACCCAAGCTGATGTTGCTGACTTGCAAACGGCATGAAGATGGGTCAGACTCAGGCTAAGATTCAAAGATGCAAACCACAGCGGAAACTTTACCATCAGGGAGGACAACAGGTTCACTAAAAAAGGTCTACGGCTAACCTGTGTTGGGGTGGGCTGAGAATCGGGAACACTGAGCATCTGCTGCTCCCTTTGAATTCCTATGGACTCTCCTTACATGGACACACATCAGTAAGACACTGGGATCAGATTTAGGAGACTTCAAATGACAGACCCCTTGTTTAAACCTAGGAAATCACTTTATCTATCTGCCTGTGGCTGTACAGAGGACATTAAGTTGTTTTTTCTTGCCCTTGTCAGTACTACATCCAGCAGCTAGCACAAGAAAAACCCTAGATGCAACGGTCAAGTGAAAACCATCTTGGGTCTTGAGGTCTCAGAAAGGGGGAGGAATTGCCTATCATTGTTTTTTATGACAGGTAGAGATGGTTTTTTCTCCTTTGGTTTAATTTCTGAGTTCTTCCATGGTTATGTCCAGTTTTAATGACAGCAGACATCAGATTGACCAAGAGGATGTTCTGTTCTTAAATTTCCTTCTCTCCAGCTCACTGGAGAGGAGCTGCTATCAGTGTAAATACAGTATCATCAATCACCTTCTGACACTCGTTTTTTTTTTGCCATGAGCACTAAGCTCTCACATGTCAGGGGAAGTCCATATTTCTTTCAGCTAAATTAGAAAGGGCAGTGGGTGAGCAGCGCTCCCAGCCCACACTGCTGCTAACTAGGAGTCAAAGGGTGGTGTGGACAGAAAGCACTAGATGTTTTTAATTCAGTGGTCACACACCCACTTTAATCACTAGGCATTGTACCTTGGACTGATCACAGGATTGACGTTTGAGGCTGGGTAGAGGTCAACAGAGCCCACCTGACCATTTCCATACAATTAATCTCTTAGCCCACATAACAAGGTGGTTGCATCCCAGCTGCTCATTAGGAGTGGTCTATGGTCAATTGGCCACTCTCAGGGTGTGGGCCAAACCAAACCAGCGACCATGTCAACGTTTTAAAAGTGTGCCTAGATGAGTTGCAGTACCTTGCTGCTGTTTTATTTGCTAATATAGTCACTGCCTCTAATTTTTGAACGTGTCCCTGAGCAAAGGACGTTCCACGAGCCTTGGGACAACCACGGCAAAGAGTATCCCGGGTTTTCTGCTGCAAATAATATTGCAATTGTCATTTCTCAATGGGACCATTAGTGTCACATCCCCCATTGATCCGAAATCTGGCATCAGTGAACAAGAGTTAGATAGAGCAGGGTCTGAATGAGTGGGGAGCAGATTTGTGTTTTTATTCTGAGGGGAGCCAAGGAGTATTCAAGCCGACTGTCAAAACAGCAATGAACACATCATGGCAAAATGTGCTAAAGCCATCATGACACATACAGAGCCAGATGCAGGGACTGCTGGCTGACTACAGTGGGCTCCAGATCAGACTCCCACTCATCTGTGAAGCTCAGAGCAGGTCTTCCTGCAAACACAGCAAAGTAATAAATGTCTTCTTTTTTCTTTCTATTTCTACCAAAGGGCAGAGAATTTATCAACATCCCTCATCTAAATCAAGCCTCTGTACAAGGTAAGATTCTTAGCTCAATTGCTAAGAACTTTTATCTCTGTTTTCTTCACCTTCCCCTGGGGTTTTGCAAGGTGGTGGTCCCCCAACAGCAGGTCTTGAGAACAAGCCGTCGTGTCGCAGGCGTGCGGTTTCCGTATCTTCAGCATTGCCGGGCAGGGAATTTATCAGTGTGTTTCGGAAGATTCAGTTTACATCACTAAGCATTTGTAGCTGCCAGTTACCCCTGCTCATCAAAGAAATTAAGAGGGAAAAGCACTCCTTCTTCATCGGTCGAGCAAAGTGAGATCTGAGGCATCAATTGCATGAAATTTCTCTGTCTGCTGCCTTGTCTGCAGCGTGACAACTGGTGGATGCTACATCCAGCCAGCTGAAAATTTCAGAGGAAATAGCAGGCATCAGAGAGCCCAGAGAGACTACAAAGAGAACGAGAAGAAAGGAAAGAGTATAAAATAAGGATGCACAGAGCCCCTGCTTGGAGACTGTTTGTTGGCTTCATCCACCTCTGCAATTATCTGCGGGTCGCAGATGGCGTTTGGTAGATGATTGCCTTTTAGCAGGAAGCCCTCTGCTACCGCTGCCCAGCCTCCGACAGCAAATTGTGTGTATTTCTGTCAAAGAACTTTTGCAGATTAAGGACAGAGAGACAGAATTAGAAGAGGGCAAAAAATAGAGAAAGCTTGGAAGAAAACAGCAACACACAGAAGTTCCTTACGTGGGTGAAAGTGTAGGTTAGGGGAAACAAGGCATGAGGAAAGGAAAAAGCGGGGTGACAAATAAATAGGATGGGTAGAAAAGCAGACCTAGGTCTTCTTAGGTCTTGTGGATGATGATGGAGGGTCTCTGCCATGGGGCAGACAGAGGAACTCCTGCAAAGTCAAAATATTCTTCAAAGTTGACATTTGTTACGGAGTTCAAATTTGTGGGAGGAGCAGCTCTTCAACCATGTGAATCAGGGTACCTTTCTGTGGGATTATCGTTTTTCCACAAAGCACGCTTGCTTTTGCAAAATTGTTTTCAGGGCACATTTCCAAGTGGCCGTGCTATCCTGCCTCCGCAGCTGAGCAGTCATCGCCAGTTTTTCACAGGGGTTTTATCAACCTTCTCACTCTGGTGAGAGGCACAACAGAAGCTACCTTCAGGGAGGCGGCTTTTACTTCTGCTTCATGCCAGAAGGCAGAAGTGGAAAGATGCTAAAAAATGCGCTAAATAGCATGTTAGCCATTTTCAGGTCTCAAAAATATTTTGATTTGTTGGGTTCAGTTCCAGTTTTGGAGGAATACTCACACTGACAGTCTGGGGAACTTTTTATTTTTCTCTACTGGTGCCTGAGTTTCCAGAAATAGTGCTATGCCTGACTCTGTCCTGTGTGGCAAAAGGGGCTGATAGGAACCATGCAAGATACTTGCGATATCTCAGATATTCGCGATATCCAAGATACTCTCACGAAAGAAGGCAATTCAAGTGAATTGATAGAGAAAGCACAAAATTCAGGCAATTCAATCATATAAAAAAAATCAAAGAACTGAACTGTATCCTGTGGGAGCACTTCAAGCTCAATCAGGCAAAACTACTGACTATGGAAGTGTGAAATAATATAACTTAACCCCCCTTTTTTTTGGTCTTTTTCTTTTTTTTGCATTCCTTGCGTTTTGATTTTTTTTTTTTTTTTGGTGATCCTAGTGTTGTGCAACTTGTTTCACAGTTTCAAACTTTCACACCACTGTCTCAGAAATCATTTATTTACTTATTGTTAACAAAAGCCTTATTCCTCCTGACGTTATTTAGCTTAATGGAAGTAACACAAAGGCAGGCAGGGAGTATACACCTCCGGATTCGACTGTGGTGTTGTCAGCAGCGCCAGTCCACTTTTCACTTGGGATGGGTTCTTCCATCGTGTGAGTCTCTCGTTCCTTTTACCCTGGTTTCCTAAGCGCTCACCGTGTCTTTAAGGTTGGGTCTATTATCTCAATAGGGCCAAAACCTCACCTTTAATTCTGCACCTCTAAAGCTCGCAGCGCAGCACAGTCTTGGCCCACGGTGGTGATTCCCAAACACAGCAGCTCCATTGCTACAGCTGCTGCTATTCTTTTGCGTTGGATAGATAAGGCATAGCAGACAGGTAGAATAACCCCTGCCCTTGCCCTGCCAGCTGCTCACATCTGGATTTAAGGACCGCTGGTGGAGAGGGCTGGTTGGTCGGGGTGTTTGTCCTCCGGCATTATAACAACCTGCAACTGCACAAAGAATCGGTCTCTCTGCGAGGCTGTTTCTTCTGATTGAGGAACTGCAACTTCTTACAGCTCTTTTCACTTGCTTTTGGCTAACCATAGTATGAATAAGACTTTCAAGGGTGGGAGCTAAGCGTGCTCTGGAATTGAGGTCTTTTGAGGCACCTCAAGATGAGCATCAAAGCCCTTTGTTGTTTCGTTGCTGTTCCCTGAGTATGGATTTGAGTTTGAAACGAACGCTGTGAGAAACATGTTTTTGAGCTTAATTGGAAATAGGAGGGTTTTTTTTCTGCTGAAAAGGATGACTTTTCAAAGAGAAATTAAAACTTCTCATCAAAAATGGTCATTGCCAATCAAAAGCAAGAGGGGGAAGGAAGGTGAGAGGGAATTGCCCAAAATGTTCAAATTTCCTGATAAAAAAAATTATGACTTTGGGTAGGACATGATTTTAAAGGGAAAGAAGATATTATCTGCAAAAACATCCACTGTGTTGAAACACAAGGCAGAAAGGTATTTGGCAGAAAGCACTCTTGCAGTGCAAGCCTGGATGTCCCAGGAGACATCTCCCATGCCGTCACACCTGGGCTACCTGACCAGATGGGAGATGCAACAGTCCCAACCCATCATCTCCTGCATCTCCACCAACGGGATCTAATGGCGTTCCTCTTGGTGACAGCAGCAGCTATGTGTTTTGAAGGCATGCTTTTCTAGCACATGTTTACCTTGGTGAACCAGCTCGTGCTGCGCTGAAACAGAAAGCTGGGCTCATTTTCAGCAGCAGTAACTATAGCTCAGTGCACCCAGCTGGCCAACACACATGCTGCAAGTTGTCATTTACCCCACAGCCATCCTAGCACGGCTCTAAATCAGTTGACGGTCCTCCAGGGGACCCTGGGTGCAGTCTCAGCCTGGCTCTGTAGCTGTGGAATGGTTGCAAAGACTTTCCATCCATGATGGGGTGGCAGTGGCAAGACTGTTGGAAACATTTCTGTTAAGCCATCAAACTGGCACTCAGCCTGTGCAAACTGAGCTGGTATCTAACTTTCCTGACAGCAACTCCGAGCCAAGATGTGTTTGGCTCACAATCAAAGTCTCCGGGCTGTGAGCATTATCTGTAAAGCGCTCATTCCCCGCAGCCCTGACGGCTTCCCTGTGTCGGGTGCTGTAGAGTTGCTCATGACCTAACTTGATCAAATAGGCCAAGAAAGTATTATCGACGCTGTTTCTCAGTGGGGTGACAGGCGCAGAGATGGGAAGAGTCACTTTCATCATGAGATGGCAGGTCTTGCTGGCTTGAGTAGAGAGAGCTTTTCTTCTGGCTCGCTTAAGTGTGCAGTGTTTCTCAACACCTATGTTGAGAAGGGGATAAGAGGTGATCATAATATTTTTTCAGTGTATAAAACCTTTTTGTCCTTGCTATATTCGCTCTTTTTCTTTTTCCCTCTCTCCTTTTTGGTTTTTGTTTCGTTTATTTGTGTTTACGTCAGTTGCTTCAAGATCAAAACTACATTTTTCATTTCTGGAACACACAGCCGCTCTGTGCTTGAAGATGTTTACACATTTGATTCCATTTTTTCAAAGTAAAAGTGTGTCCACTGCATTATTTTACTTCCAAGAAGAGCAAGATGGTGCATGCAGATGAACATATTAATTGTGGACACCTTGCAGTAGGCACGTGCCCAGAAACCTTTCATGTCAGTGAAGCTGCGTGATAACAATTTCCTCAAGGAGGCAACACGAGTTTGGGTGCATTGCTAAGGTCAAATACTTTGAGATGCCTCAAGGGGAAGCCCCCAACCATGCAAGCTATTTTAGGACTTCAAAACCTTCTCCCTTGTGACCGATCATCCTTTTCCCCATACGTAGGAGAGAGTGAGGCTCTGCTGAAACTTCTCATGGATCTTCAAGTTCCTCCTTGCAAGCCTGAAGGGAACTGCTCAGGGCTTTGGTTTACAAAGCTACGTTTCCTCCCACGCTGACCCTTTCTCCTCCCTCCTCTCCAATAAACCGCCGGGAGAGCAGCAGCCAGGCCTTGCACAGACACAAAACCCAAGTTGCCCCAGAGACACGTTATCTTGTGATGACAAAGGGCCAGTCTGGCTCTCTTGCTGGTGGCATTATTTGAAAAGGTCACACAGAGACTGTGGCTTGACAGTCTGTTTTGAAAAATGCTATTTATAGACCGTCCATCGCTCTCAGTGCATTAATTAGTCTGTGTACAAGCTAAAACCTTTCTCCAGCAAATACTCTCATTTTTCTTTTTTTTCTTTTTCTTTTTCTTTTTCTTTTTCTTTTTCTTTTTCTTTTTCTTTTTCTTTTTCTTTTTCTTTTTCTTTTTCTTTTTCTTTTTCTTTTTCTTTTTCTTTTTCTTTTTCTTTTTCTTTTTCTTTTTCTTTTTCTTTTTCTTTTTCTTTTTCTTTTTCTTTTTCTTTTTCTTTTTCTTTTTCTTTTTCTTTTTCTTTTTCTTTTTCTTTTTCTTTTTCTTTTTCTTTTTCTTTTTCTTTTTCTTTTTCTTTTTCTTTTTCTTTTTCTTTTTCTTTTTCTTTTTCTTTTTCTTTTTCTTTTTCTTTTTCTTTTTCTTTTTCTTTTTCTTTTTCTTTTTCTTTTTCTTTTTTCTTATTATTTTTATTTTTCCTTTCCTTTTTCCTTTCCTTTTTCCTTTTCTTTTTCTTTTTCACCATTGTGTTTTGGTTTGATTTTTGTGTTTGTGTGCATGTGCTGATCCTCTTCGTCAAGTTTGATCTACCCCAAAATAGCTGCTCATTTCTGCTTCAGTAGCTGCGAGCCTGCAGAGCACATGTGAACGGTTGCACAACCTCTCCGAGAGCAGCACCGTCACAACCCGGGCGTGCAAAGGTAGCAATTCAACTGCAGCCCGCAGAGATCTGCCCGGGGAGGGTGAGCAGCCACCCGGCACACATACCAGGCAGCAGCTTTGCCACGCACAGCACAGCAAACATGCACCAGAGAGTGAAAGTTCATTTTGCCATGCCAAAACTTAGGCTCGACCAACATGGCTGGAGTAAAAGCAACATGGTAGGGTAGAATCACAGAATCATAGAACCGTCTAGGTTAGAAATGAGCATGAGGATCATCAAGTCTAACCGTCAACCTAACACTGCCAAAACAAAACCACGTCCCTCAGCACCACATCTACATGTCTTCTAAGTACCTCCAGGGGTGGCAACTCAACCACTTCCCTGGGCAGACGGTTCCAATGCTTAACAACCCTTTCTGTGAAGAACTTTTTCCTAATATCCATCCTAAACCTCCCCTGATGCAACTTGAGGCCGTTTCCTCTTGTCCTATCCCTTGTTACTCAGAAGAAGAGACCGACCCACCCTCGCTACACCCTGCTTTCAGGGAGCTCTAGGGAGCGATAAGGTCTCCCCTCAGCCTCCTTTTCTCCAGTCTGAACACCCCCAGGTTCCTCAGCTGTTCCTCATAAGACGTGTGCTCCAGACCCCTCACCAGCTCCATTGCCCTTCTGAAGGATAGGGGATGGGGATGCAGACTTGCTCACAGACTTGGTCCAGGTGGGTTGCAAGCAAAATGGGAGACACAGAGCACTGGTTTTGTGGTCTGGAGCATCTAAAGTGCATCAGGGCCAGGGAGAGGGAAGGGGATCCTGGAGCATCCACCACCCCCTTGAGAATTTCAGTGGAGCGGAGCAGCCAGGTGCTATAGAAGTGCTGGTTCAAAAGCAGCAGCATGACTTAAGCATGATGCCACATCTGCAAGGAATAGTCCATAAAAGATACGTACAAGATACAGTCTGAGTTGAGAGCATCTAGAGGGAGAGTTGAATCCTACCAATAGGCTCGAATAACAGAAACTGAGATGACTTTATACCTTTTTCAATAAGAAAGCCTTATCTTTCTGAGTCAAATCCCAGGGAAAAGTTGCTACAGCAGTTTTCATTTGCCGCTGTGTAAAACAGGCCAAAGACTGACAGGTTATTTATGACCCTTCTTATTTCACGCAAACCGTTTTTTCTTTGTTGACACACTGGGTTTTGTGGATAGAGGGGTCTGGAGTGTTTAAAAACACATACACAGGAAGCACTTTGGTGAATCAGCATTAGTGCCCCAGCAGAGGTTGTGGTTGGCAGGAAAGCTGAGTTGATGGAAAGCTTGGTTTTTGGGGGACCGGGAGGTTGACAGCCCCTGTGTGCATGGGGGGGAAGTGCATCACCCCAGGCAGGGGGTGATGGCAGGGAACCATCTGGATTCAATAGCACTGCTTCTTCTTTCAGATAATTTTATTGTGATTGCACTGTACGATTTCCCTGCCTCAAGTGACCGTGACCTGCAACTGGTCAAAGGGGAGAAACTTCAAGTCCTCTCCAAGTAAGTGACCTTCTGCCAGAGGGGATCTGAAGATGAGCATGGTGTGGCCGGGAAAGGGGGGACCTTGGGCTCAGACACCAATTTACAGCTCGCCAGAGTTGAGCCTGTGTCTTAGCTTTGCTCCAGGGTGTGACTATGGGTACTCTCTTCTCTCTGCAAGGCGAGGAAGGTGACACTTCCATGGGTTACAGATACTTATGTGTTGAGTAGTGTCCTTGCCTGGATACTACTGGGACCTTCTTCACTGCCGGTGTGCGTGGGCGCAGAAGTAGCATAAATAACAACAATCACCTAGCTCCTGTTTCGTATTTTGTGCTGATCGTGCTTTTGCAAAGGATGTGGGTTGGGTGTAGTCAGAGGAAAGGACTGAATCAAGCCAGAGAGGCATGTGGCTTCATTTCACCATCTTCTCAAACCCACCAGAGAAGAGGCTGGCAGTCCAGCTGATCAGTCCGTAACAGGGAAAAGGTGGACTTGGGTGCCCTGGTCATTTGACCTTGTAGAGCTGCTCCATCTTTGCTCACCCTGTGAGGTGGCTTCCAGAAGCTACATTTCTCACTCAGATGTTGTGGACTGGGACCCATGGGGTGGGGGAGACTGCTGGGCAAGGATGGCTTTTGGTCACGGCTAGTGGCTGAGTCAGTGGTGGGAGAAAAAAGCAGTGGGGTCCCCGGCAGATAAAGGAAGGAGCAGAAAGGACGAGCTCCGATGTCCCTATGCAAGGGACAAACCCACTGTGACCCAGATTTGCCTCCTCTCTCTTGGGGTGAGTGACAGATGTTTGAATCTGCGGACACTTTGTGCTTCCTCTGCATTTATGGAAAGAGACTTTCGCCTCCAGAAATCCCTTAGACACTAATAGCCTTCAACCTGGTGGTGGTCCTAGGAAATCAAGAGGGATCTGTAGAGTGGATTAAGGAGTTCTGGCCTATTTGCAGTGCTCAAAACTCAAAAAAACCCATGCTGTCCCCACAGCCTTAGCTTGTCATGAAACCTCCTTGGGCAACTCATGTTTTCTCTTCTACTTGCTTTGCAGCGAGGGGGAATGGTGGCTGGCAAAATCCCTCAGCAGCGGGAGGAAAGGTTACATCCCTAGCAACTTCGTCGCACAAGTAGACAGTTTGGAAGAGGAAAAGTAAGTGCAAAAGCCTATAAATGGTAAACACTCCTGCAGGGCCTTTCTGAAAAATGCTCAGTCTCTCAATGAGCCACGGGAACAGCTTTACTCGATGGTAGGTGTCAGGAAGGTGTCAGTGATGGGCTGGATGGCAAGGGGTCTTCCATCATCCCCAACGATGCAGCTCAAAAGTTCAGGACAAGTTTTAAACCCCATGGGGGTGCGGAGCAGAGAGGATGAGGTTGTTACAGGGAAAGTAGGCAAAGACTCCTGTCCCATTAAACGCACTCACTGTGGAAAACAAAGAGTTAGGGGAAAGAACATAAAGGTTACATTTGCACTGCTAAATCAGCAGTGCCAGGGACCATCCTCTGGTCCCACTGGGCCAATCCACCCACACGCATAGTGTTAAACTTCCTCAGCCCCCAAGAGGGTGTCCGTAGGCAAAGCTGGGCTGGGAATCACTCAGGAAGAGTGCGTGGATCCAGGTCTCGGGTGTGCCAGGGACCACGCTAACAATTTAATGGGACAGACACTGAGTGCCAGTGCCCAGACCCACAGGTTGGCACTGCGTGTTTCATTAGCCCAGATGCAACCTTCATGTTTCGGTCACCACAAAGAGAATGGCAAGAAAGACTAGAGCCAAAAAGGTTTATTATGCCTATAATACAAGCAGCAGAAGGAATTATTTCCATGACTTATTCTACTCCATGGCGTTCAGCTATAAATCATCAGCCCTGCTTGCAGTCTGCTCTTGGAGGGACATAGCCATCACCAAATTCAGCAAATATTTAACAGCACACAGAAATGTGGTTGAGATATAAATGCTTTTTTGTATCCAAAGGGTATATTTAAATGGCTATGGACACCCTAACACTCAGCCTCCAGCCCACGTATCTGCTTTATATGCAGCCTGCCCCAGCACTGCTCAGAGTAAGCCATGGGTCCCAGCACACCTCAGAGGCTGTGCCTTGGCTGAGCTTTCACTCCTCTCGCGTACGAGGTACCGCATATACCATCTACTCTGCTCTGGCTGCATTGCTAGGCAGTGAAACAAGCCCAAAGTGACAAAAATCTGGTGCTAATCTACTAAAACCAGTCTATTACCAGCACTTTCCAGTAGATAAAAAACTATTTGCTGATAAAAATAATCCACAGTTTCAGAGTGTGACAGTAAAAAAAAATGAACTAACTGGAAAGAATTTGCTTTTTTTTTTTTTTTTAGAGCTTTGCCTTTTCAAATAACGGTTTTGTCTTTTCTGTCTCCCAGGTGGTACTTTAAAACTCTGAGCAGAAAAGATGCTGAACGGCTGCTATTGTCTTCTGGTAACAAAGTCGGCTCTTTCCTTGTTCGAGAGAGCGAAACCAGCAAAGGTGAGGTCCACAGAGCCAGGATAGTTCCTTGTTATTGCCACGGCCGGGAAAACCTTTCAGACACGAGCTGCAAAGTTTGGCTATGTCAGTGTTTCTTGGGTCTGGTTGGGGGGAAATAGTGCTCGCCGGGCTCAGCGAAGCTGTAGGAGTGAAGTGGCGATTTGGAAGGCAAAGATTTGCTCATGATGCTGAGTAGTTCGGGCTGTGGTAAGGGTGGCTTTTGTCACCATAGTTTGTGGCAGAGATGCAGGAACACAGATAAGCAGAAAAGACTTTCCAAAACTGTGTAGGGGTTTCTTTTCCTTTTCTCCCTGAAGAAATGTTACTCTTTTGGCAAATGGAGAGTCTTCTATCCACTCTTGAAGAAGCGTTTCTCTTGCTTGCAGCAGAAACTTGCAGAATTTTGGAAAAAAGTCTTTTGGTGTAACATTTTCCCAGAGGAAATTTGTTTCTAAGCATGTGCCTTTACAAGTAACTCGTTCTGCTTGTATACTGTTTTCTCTGCTGCCTTCGTGGTGCCTTTGAAATAATCAGGCTTGGACTAACCACCACATTCTGCTTTTATGTTTATCCCTTTCCCAGTCTCCCCTTTGTATTGCACCCAGGAAGGGTAGGGAGCAACACACGTGCCATGCACAAGCCCAGCAGACACTCGTGCATTGTATCCAAAGGTCTGGGAAGGGGTGAGGTCCTCTGTCCACACATGATCCTAGTCTTTGTGACACCTCTAGATGCCACACGTGGATGGGATCAGACCTTTCCCTACCCTTGCTCCGGGCAATCACCCCCTACTTCTGCTACCCGCGAGCTGCAAGAACAGGATGAAATGACTCCTTGCAATTCTCTGAAGTGTGGGTGGGTCTAGGTCACGCAGGACTTGGACAGAGGTGGTGGAGTCCTGAGACCCAAAGAGAAACAAGCAGGCTAGACCTGATCTTTAATGCCCTGTCTCTGCTGTTTAGAAGCAGACTTAGCTGGAGGTGTGGGATATTCTGCATTAGCAGATGCGGTGTGCTCTACTCCATGAAAGTCCCATGTTAGTCCCAAATGGTCAGAGATCAGCTTCTGCTCTGAAATATGAGTCTCGCCTGTGCCTTTTCTGGTATTTAGTATCTGTCTTAAAATATGGCTTTAGACTGGCTACTAATGACGTATATTTTGCGTCATGGAGGAGGAAAAGAGGAAGAACCTGTTGAGTTCAAAGAGCAGGGTTAATTCCATAACATTGCTCTGGACATCTCGTGGTGGGTCACAAGGTACTTTACATTAGTGAATTCAGCTTCATGGCACATTTGGAGATGCAGGGCTTACTCTTTTCCCCTTCTCTTTAGAGAGCAGGAAGGTGTGGTTAAGGCAGATCAAACCGTCACCATGGCCATTCAGGCAGTCTAAAGCACAGGGTACTCAGGTAGAAGGTGATCACATAGGATGATTCAGAGCATGAGGTGTTGGAAGGAAAACCAGCCGTATTTTAAGACAGAATACTATTTTAATTTTCTTTGCACATCATCAGCAACATTTGACCTTCAGGTCCGAGCACTGAGTCGACCTAAGGGCAGTATCCCCCTCAGCTGCATGCACTGGAGGGTGGTTTTCTCATATTGGGTTGTCTCAACCACAGCAGGACGCATTCTGCACCCTGCCTGAGTGCAGCACCTATTCACAGCCCATCCTAAGCAGTGTCTTGTTTTGCTTATGGTTAAAGATCCTGGAGACCTGCAAAACTGCGGGCTCTGCTTTCACTCAACATCTTGCAGAGGCCGTGAAAGGCCCATTCAGCATCCTGGGAAGATGCGTCCTTGTCAAGACAGTGTGGGAAGCAGACCAGCAGTGAAATCATCGGTGGAGAGCTAGCCTTGCCAAAACTGCTGGAAATAAACAATTCTCCCCCTCAAGTAATAATCATTCTGAAACCTGCAGGAACACAGTCACACAGCTGTGCCGAGTCACGAATTCCTGGCTCGCAGCAAGACGGCTGCGTCTGTGCTCCCGGCAGGAGGGACCTCGCAGAGCTCAGCTGTCGTGTCCAGCTGAGCTCCTGGGTTTCCCATCAGGAAGGAGTTAAGAGCCTAAAGATACATTTAGGAACAGGAGATGCCACATGTGGTGGGACTCAGCCCGAGATGAAGCCATCAAAATGTAGACGTCACGTGTGGCAGTTCCCTGAGCTCCCACTGTAGCCAATGGAGCTTGATTTGGTCACCAAATCCTGGACCTCTTAAAGACATCTCCAGGTGCCCCACCAGAAGGTATGGTTTTGCACTGTATCTACCAGGACCATGTAGATGTCCCAGAGCAACTCAAGTGGTACCAGACACCCATGTTTAGGTGACTGAATCAGCCCTTGGTATGATGTGAACATCCTTTGCACCTTCTGTTGCTCTTTCTCATACAAAACCTGCCGCCCTTTGAACAGAAAGGACCCAAGAGCCCTTGTAGGATGGTTTGGGGATCCCAGACCCACAACAGGAGGGTCTGACCCTCAAAGCTGCCCAGGACAAGATTTGGTTGTGCTCACACTGCTCTGAGCTGGTGTCAAGTACAGGTGTGGACCTCTGTGTGTCAGCCCAGGTCTGTGCCAGGGTGCAATGTGGGGTTGTAGGACAGGTGAATGTCCCTTGTGGCTGAGGAGCAAGAACTCCTTTGGCCATCCTGGCTGTCATCAGGGTAGATTAGGAGCCCTGCCATCTGTCCAGTTCCACTTAACATTTTTCATTTGCTGCTGTCACTGGGAGAAGAGAGAACTGAAGCTTTTCTGCCCAAGTGCTTTGCCTTTACCCTGCAGGCCCCAAGGGAGCAGTAACCAGCTGTGGTGAATGACGGGCAAAGCTCTATCACACTCACTCCAGCAAACTAAACCCTGACTTGGAGTGAAATACAGTCATTAGCTCTAATGACAGGATAAGTATTAATGCTGGTAGTAGGCAGCTGATAGATTGGCCTGGAGGGTGCCCGGAGCCCCTGTCACCGCTGCATGTTGCACGTCACTGGTTTGAAAGATGCAAGAGGGTCTAAAAGGGTCAGTAGGGTCTGGAGAGGAGGTCCTGCAGGAGGGCAGGCGGTTGAGGTGCAACCACGCTAACATACAGATCAGGTCTCTTCTCCTCTGCTGACTCTCAGCCCCCAGGCACCCTCTTGCACACATGTTAGTCATTAATTCCTGCACTCCCATCTGCAAATGCTGTCTGTCGTCAGTGCAGCTGGGTTCACACCACGTTTGGCTCCTTCCTCTAGCAGGCCTTGCGTCGTAAAGAATCCCACACGTACCCTAAGCCACGTCCCAGGCATGCAAAGCACCCTCTTGGGCTTGTGCCATATGAGCCCAACACTGACGGGCTGCAGCCTGGTCTGCACGTTATTTCAATTGCTTTGAAATTAAAATAACATCGTCATCACTCTCAACAACAATAATAGAAAAAAATAATAACAACAAAAATAATACATGTATATGAATTATTGGTATTATTGTTGTGGTCGTTATTACGATTTTTATTATAAATAGTAGTAGTAATAGTAGTATTTGCAACTTAGGGTCACATAGGTATCACAGAGGAGCCGGGGGAGATCTGGGGCCAAGTCCTAGGGAGTGTGAATGTGGCTGATCCAGTCTAGCAGGACTTGTGCTGAGCACTGCGAACACAAGCCCTAGCAACACCTCTCTGCACCCACCAGGGACCAAATATCACTCCCTGGGAAAGACATCCTTAGCTGCGTAGTGACCTTTGGTCACTGAGACATAGGGTCCAAAAATGAGCCATTCTTTTGCCCTTCTGTTGAGGCTTTTTTTTTTTCCCCCATTGAAGATGTTTCAGGGATGTTCTCAGATGTTCAGCTGCAGCACTGATAGAGCCAAAAGGGCTTCCCAGGTCTGTCTTCTGCCTGATACTCATGGTGAAGGAGAGTTTCAGAAGAGCATTCTCTATTGTAAAAGAGCCCACCATGCTGATGCTGTGTGCTTCCTGGGCACTGTCTGTAACAAATCATTTCAGCTGGGACTTGCTCCTTAGGAAATGTGCTGATCACTGTCCCACAGAGTGTGTCCATGCAGGGAGATGCTACACTGATGCAATCAGACTGCTTAACTCTTTGACTTTGTTGTATGGAAAACAAAGCGCTGGGCTATTTTGTCCCTTTAGACTACAGTTAAGGTCTTACCTTCTGACAATTTTATTTTTTCTCCTGTTTCCCACCTCACATTATTAAGGAGCAGAGCTGGGAGCACTGATCAAACCCCGGGGGATTTCAGTAGTCCCCCAAAGTGTATTGGGAGAGCATACAACCATCCTGCTGTTTTATTGTGTTTTCTGGTTTATGGTTTCATACATTCTTAGGTGTCTATGCAGGAAATAAAACCTTGAGGTACTTGTTAGCAAATATTGTTGAACATGCCAGAGGTACTTTAGTGTAAAAAGGCTCTTGTAGCTGACTCCCAAGCTCACCATAGAAGGAGAACCCTAGGGTGTATGGAGGCACGGGTTGCACCAGGCATCAGGAAACCAGACTCAGAAAGCTTTGTGGTTCTCCAGTGAGAGTTTACAGTCCCGTTGGTGGCTGGCTTTGGTGGCAGAACCTTAACACAGGGTTAAGAAGGTTCTATCCCTCCAGCTTTTGTTTCTGTTCTCACCCTTACAGATACGAGATATGCCACCATATCTCACAGTCCGGTCTCTGCAGAAAGCGTTTCCCCCCCAAAACGACTGCTGGCACTTAGAAAAATTTCAGACTTTCCCAAATTCTGCTTGTAAAGATTTATAATCGCTGCAACACGGCAAATATCCACAGAGGTGGTTTTCTTTTGTTACTTTTTAAAAACGAAAATGGTTTCCAAACCCAATTTAGGGAACTGCTGGTGCTGCAATGGAGAAACACCGACCAGTGTGTGTTACATGTTAGTAAACTTTCCTCTCGCACGCAGGATTATGGTTTCAGAGTCACTGTGGAAGGCCCCACTTCTGCTTATGATCCTACATGACACATTTGTACTTTTTAACATACATAGCTTTGCCTTTTCAAACACTAAAACAGGCAGCCTATCAACCCGGCTGACGTATTAGACTTTTCACAGCCCAGCAGGCTTGTAACAACTTTCCCTGGAAACATGATTCAGACAAAAGGGGGAAAAAAAAACCCATTGCTAAGATGTATTGAAATTTACACTGGCATAGGCTGGAAGTTGCTGCTCTGTAGCAACATCTAGTGATGTTTTTGTGCACAAAAAAACAGCACCATGCTTTAGATTACAAACCCATTATAAGGAGACAATAGCAGGTTGGAGTGGTAGATGGTTGAGTAGCTCCCTTGAGGTCAAAAGGCACCTGAATCTAGACCTGAATCTACGCGTGGTTTAGCCACAGTCACGAGTTTATGGCTGAACAAGAAAATTCACCTGAACCCCCTTTCTGTACTCCCAGTTGAACCACTGACCTTGGCGCAAGGGTTATAGGGATGTGGGGACCTTGGATAATGCTGAGAAGGGACATGTATCTCTTGACTTTCTCTCTCCCACTGACTGAAATTCTGGTTGTGCTGGTGCGGTGGTTAAGATCCTCTTTGGCCCCGTGTTTGTACAGACTGGTGAGGCTGCAGTCATTTGTTTTGTCCAGATGAGATGGTGGGGTTGAGAGAGCTCAGATGGGATCTGTAAGAAGCTGGAGATGTGCTGTTGGTTGCTTCCTTGGGGCTGTTGGCCACGGCATAGGCAGGTCTTACTCAACCAAGCCTTGACAGGCCAGTTAAGCTCTGATTATCCTCTCTGCTTGACTTGAAGAAAGGGAAATTTGTAGGTTTGCGGTCTGGTGGAACTTGCCCTGAGAAGGCATCAGCAAGGGCTGGGAGAGGTGTCTGCAGCTGCAGGCAGGCAAGGGAAGAGGATGTAGCTGGTCCCTGGTCCTACTTGTCCTCACAGTTCACTCTTCTGCTCATTCTCCAGGTGCCTATTCCTTGTCCGTGAGAGACAGCGACTCTGCTCATGGGGACATCATCAAACACTACAGGATCCGCGCCTTAGATGGTGGGGGGTATTACATCTCCCCCAGGATGACTTTCTCCAGCCTGCCAGAGCTAATCCACCATTACAGCCGTAAGTTGTTTGCCTTCCCTAATGCATTTGTCTCCTAGCAGAAGGCGGGAGAGGGAGGGGGACAGAGGGAGGAGGACAGGTTTACTAGCCACCACCATCACCCCATCCACTGTCATGGGCAAGGTGTACTTCTCCAAGCAGAACTTGGGCAACTATGTCCTATCTTTCATCCTAGGACATTGCAAGGGTGAGCTCTGCCCACAGCTCTATAACCAGGGAGTGTCTCCCATCAGGAAAGGAAAGAGATAAACGTTGAATGGATATGCAGGAGGGATGCTTGGGAAGCAGGGTTTGGACTTGTTGGGCAGGAGAACTTTCTCTTCTATGGCTCCCTTTGAACTTTTTCCTTTCATCGAGTCCATTCTGGGTGCCTTGATCCTTGTGGATGAAACATTTGTGTGGTTGCAGAGCTTTTCCATGGGTTGATGACTCCTGGCATGTGTGGATGGAGGAGGTTAGCTCTGCCATCCCATTGAACTGTCCTGTGCTTTGTCCTCATACAGAGAAAGGGGATGGCCTATGCCAGCGGCTCACAGTTCCATGCATATCCCTGGTTCCCCAGAGACCCTGGGCACAGGACGAATGGGAGATCCCACGGGAGTCTCTGAAGCTTGTGAAGAAACTTGGCAGCGGGCAGTTTGGGGAAGTGTGGATGGGTAAGTATAATTCCCCTCATTCCA
>NW_009649047.1:290343-296295 GCF_000708025.1 Charadrius vociferus | reverse complement strand
TCTGAATGGGGGGATCATAAACACATATTTATGGGTACACAAGCAGCAGTAGATGCCATACTCCTGAGAAAGACCAGACAGGTTGTGTTTGCACTGATCAGTGGTTGGGCATGGCTTTCATAGTCAAGATGCATGCAAGGGGTGTTCAAGTGTCTGTATACTCATCTCCTAAGACATGTTCTCATTATACTTGGGAATCCTGGGCATGGTTGTAGGATCCTAAGCTACACACAGCAGAGTACTTGGGTGACACTATCCCATTTTTTCTGCTTCCCTGTCCCACTTTATAACCCAAATCTGAATCTGTTACGTCTTCCTGCCCACTGCTAATCAGTGGGAGAGGAAATGGGTGAGTTCATTTTCCTTTGCTGTCCTCTTTGTGGTTGCTTGTTGCCTTGGAAATTGAGATTGTGGACAGAACCAGACTGAGTCGACATCCTGACTGTAGTGTCCTGGCTTTTTCGATGACATTTGGATTATTTGAGAACCTAGCTGGTGGGACGTCCCAGGGGTTTCACCCAGAAAGGATCTTGCAGGGCTGGGAGGATTGCGTGAGGATGGGCTTATCATGTGGGTGTCCACGACCCAAAGTAGGGATGATCCCTGATGGAGCCACATGGATTGATAGTTGTGCCATGTCTCTCCCTTCTTTCATACCTACTGGTTGCTCAGAGCCCACTGGCACTGAAATTTTCCATTTGTTTCTTGTTGGGAGATTGATAACTATTGCTGTGGTTTTCCGCTCCCTGATCCACAAGCTCTTCTGCTCTTTGTTGCATGGCCTGATAGAGCCTGTAGAGAGGCCAAAATTCCTCAACGCATCATTATCTCCCACTCTGGAGACATTAAAAACCTGCCTGGATGTCATCCTGTGCAACCTGCTGTAGGTGAACCTGCTCTGTCAGGGGGATTGGACGAGATGATCTCCAGAGGTCCCTCCAACCCTGACTATTCTGTGATTCTCTGTGATTCTGTGACAGGCTACTACAAGAACAACATCAAGGTGGCTGTGAAGACCATGAAGGAGGGCAGCATGGATCCTGATGCTTTCTTGGCAGAGGCAAACTTGATGAAGAGGCTTCAGCATAACAAACTGGTCCGGCTATATGCAGTGGTCACAAAGCAGCCTATCTACATTGTGACAGAGTACATGGCCAATGGTAAAGA
The DNA here is from genome assembly GCF_000708025.1 of Charadrius vociferus. Taxonomy (NCBI): domain Eukaryota; kingdom Metazoa; phylum Chordata; class Aves; order Charadriiformes; family Charadriidae; genus Charadrius; species Charadrius vociferus. The sequence goes on along the minus strand of NW_009649047.1, from coordinate 295,128 downwards.
GCCTCATTGAGTTTTTTGTTGGTTTTCTGCAAAATCAGGTCAATGAGGGGGCTGGTACTCCCATCATTATGGGGATGGATAGGAGGGCATTGTACCAAATATGTAAGCTGAAGGACTAAGTGATCTACAAGTTTGTTTCTAGTACTGGAAGGGACTTTCTGGGTGACGAAATTCTGCCTCTTGTGGTCTCATATTTCATAAGCTACTTCACAAGATGGCAATGCTTCATTTGAAGAGTATTTAAAGTTCTCATCTCCACTGTTCCTACTGGCAGTTTGTTTCAGATTTTTGCTCCCCTCATGGTGAAATTGTCCTTTATTTTGTCCCTCTTGTCTATAAGGCTTTGAGTGACGAATCCCAGCAGTTTGCAAAAGGTCTGTGCAAAATAGAGGGGGGAAATGGGTTGTGTTTGGGAACTTTCCTAATGGAAGATGCTCCAGCAAACACCCTTTGTGGGTCCTCGGATTTTCTCTAGGATGCAGGCAGATTTGTTGAATATATTCTGAGAAGCACCAGGGAAAGTGAATGTATAGACTTATTCAGAAGAGTTACAGCAATCTCTCCTCTTTTGCAGGGTGTTTGCTGGATTTCTTGAAGACAGAAGAAGGAAGCCAACTGAACCTCCCCAAACTCATTGATATGTCTGCTCAGGTTAGTTGAACAGCCTCTGGGAAACAGACTCAAGGCCATGATTTGTTATTGCCTCAGTGAAATTCTTGCAAGTCTGAAGTCTGTCAGAGCATCGCTTTCACGGAGAAAAACAGCACCTCCTGGTGTGCTCTCTCAGGGTTTCTCTCTCAGCCCTCTCGCCTTGATGTGCATGTCAGCTCAGCAACGCTCTGCTGGCCTTAGGACAGCCTCTGGGGAACTTAGTTCAGTGCTAGACAACTGGGGTTTGGGTTTTGGTTTTTTTGGGGGTGTGTTACATTTTGGGAGGGGTTTGTTTGTTTTTTCTGCCTTGCTGAGCAGGAAATAAGTTGGTTTTTTTTTCTCTTTTTACCAAAAGGGAGAAAAAGCTCAACAAAGAGGCTTTCGATGTAGGGACACGCTGGCTTTCAGCAGTTCTTCCCTTCTCATGATTAGGCATAAAGGCCTTCAAATCTGGGAATATTGCTCCTTATGAGAACACATTTTTGCCTTTGTAGGCTTGTTTCCCTCTAAGCGTCCCCAGGCTGTAAATGTTAGTAGTTGCAGCTGCACCATAACATTTTAACCCAGAAGTGAATCTAAACTCAAACGGGTCAAAGTTAGGTAAACGGCGACCCAGAGCGGCAGCATCTTGGCAACAAGCTGTGTATGAAAAATGAGATTGGCAAAATCACTCTGCTTTGGTCCTAGCCAGCTTTTGACAGAGTTTGGCTCGCCCACTGCAGAGCTACACTAATTTTGGAAATATTGGAAAAAAGCCATGAAGCATCAGTGTCATGGCTGAATACAGTTATTTTGATGTGCAGGTCTGGGATTTACCCATAAGATCATTCATCCTCTCTGGGTCAAAGTGAGCCTGAGCAAACAACTTGTAAAGGCTGGCCACTTCATTCCAGCCATCATCCAGAGTTATTTTATAGTGTATTAAAAAGTAGAGAATCTTAATACTTGGGCAAACGTTATATGATAGCGAAAGATTTTCCTTCTTGGTTTAACCAGGATGAAAATATTTGGATATTTTAAAGCAGTGTCCCCAGTTTTATTTTCCTCTGCACCCTTATTAACAGGGCAGAGGAACACGTTTCAATGCCTGCCTTCTTCTCTACTGATAAATCTTCTGTATCTGCAGCTTTATCTTTGTTGTCTGTGAAAGGTTATGGGGCCAAAAGTGTTGTTCCTGTTTTCCTTAATTTCTTCCTTCCTTCCCTCCTTCTCTCTTTAGCTCCCCACTTCCCTCCTTCCTTTTTTCATTCTTTCATTCCTTTTCTTGACAGGCATAGCCTGTGGTTTGTTTTAAATTCCCGATCATAAGCAGAATGGTCCAAATTCATCTGTACTGCAGAGCCCTTGGGGTTGGTGGCAGTGCTACCCCAGAAATTAGCTGGAAGCCCTTCTATGCCAGAGGAAAGTGCTGTAGCCAGAGCAATCTGCGCTCAGCTATAGTCACAGGGGTGGCCCAGAGCAAAGCTGTTGGCCAACACTATACCCAGATTTGAGGCAGGGACAGCAGAAGCTATGAGTACGCACCCATTTATTTAACACAACATTAAAACTTGCATTGAGCACGTGGATTAACAAAGCATTTCCAGGCAGGTGTGTGGAAGTATCTGGGGAGAGGTCAGTAATCTCGTCTGTCCAGGCATGAGGGTGGTACAGGTCAGACAACACACTAGCTGCAGGAACCCCTGGGAGAAACCCGTCTCAGGCCAACCTCGTGCACTCAAACCTCCTCTCCAAGTTCAGGGTCGAAGTCTTGAATATGGTCACATAGCACGGCCTGAGCTGGCCAGAATCCTGTCCACTACAGTGGCCAAATAGTGCCCACAGTGGGCACCATCACTGGGGTTGAGCAATTACATGTGGACACCACCTCTCCATAGGCACCTGGAAGCACTCAGCACCTTGCACACTCTTCTCACATCCCTCCATGCTCCTGCAGCACACACCTCTTCCAGGACCAGAATAGTCAAACGCAGACCAAATCCCTACACCCCAGCAATGTCATAACCCACACAAGCCACCCTCAGCACCTTGGGTAGGAAGGACTTTGCCCATGCCTCAAGACATGGACGTCAGTCAGAAGGACAGCTTTCATCACTCCCCCTCCCACCCCGCATCACCTCCCCAGGGCAGGGATTCAAACACTCACTGGGTAGCTCCCGGAGGAGGAGGAGGAAAAGAGCAGTTCTCTTGAGCTATTTTGCTATCTGTTCATCTGCGGTGTCGGGATGACATCAGGGCCCAACAGGCACCCAACCCTCTCGAGCGCAATTTTGGATCCAATAGCATCCGTTGGAGTTAAAATTAGAAAACTCTGGGCCCATGCACTTGATCCTGTGGTCAGTCTCGAGGGTACATGCTCGAAAGCACGCTGGGCTGGAACGGGCCCGTCACCGGGTACTATCTCATTAACATCAGGACAGGAAATTACATCAATTCTTCCATTTTCCACTGCAGCAAACACTACTTGCGCTGAAGGGGTGTTGACACAGGTTAGAAATGCAGCATTGGAAAGTATGTGTTAGTATCCTGTTTGAAACCACATGTAAGTTGAGATACTGATGTGAATCTGTATGGAGTGGAAAATTGCTCTGCCCTCACCCACAGGCACATAAAAGCTTTAATATGTACTAACCATTATTAGCAGGGCTTGCGTGCATCCACTCGCCCTCCTGATAGACGCCTAACCCAAATCTGTGACTCGAATGGTAGAGCAACTTCACAATCTCCTTTTTTTTTCTGTATCTCTCAGCGCCCTGCAATAAAAGATTGCTGACGTTATTTACAGGGGCTCATCACACACTGGGCACCTCCCCAGGGCTGCTGCATGATCCAGGGAGCCGAACAGTAAAAGATGATATTGGGAGCAAGAACCTCCCAAAGTAAAGTTTGGAGATGGTTGAAGAAGGTAGTACATGCCCAGGACAAGAGATTTGTCCAGGGACATCCTGTCTGTCCCATCATATTTCTATGAATATCTGGTTCTTCTGCTCTGTTGCATCCTGTAGGTATCAGAGGGGCACTGTATTGTGTCATGGGTCCTAGTCCAGCAGAGGGAAAGAAAACACTAGGCTGTTCTATTGAGAAGGGATCTCCAGGGGTCTCCTCCCCATCCCAAAGCAGTGAGGGAGAACAGAGGAGGTTGCTGAAGAAGACCTAGTTGTCCTAGGTCTGGCCTTCGCTACTGTGACTGAGGGACAGATGAGCTCTTTGAGTGTTTTTTTCTTTCTTCTTTTTTTTTTTTAAATTCACGTATTTAATCTGGAGTGTTTGTATTTAAAATCCCAACTAGAGGGGAGAGTCTTGTGGAAGAAACTGGGAATCCAGTGATATGGCTTCAGGTTTGCTTCAACTTTCTTCATCTCGCTGCAGACACGGCTGTAACTTCTGAGCAAAACGGAGAGTGATGCTTCGGTTCTGCTTGACTTGGCTGCTTAAAGCTTTTGGAGGCCCGGTGCACGCTGGTAGGGCTGCACGCATACACATATACACAGGCAGTATCTATTTGTGTATCCATCTACTTGTTTATCTATCTATCTGTTGATCCATCTGTCCTCCATCCATCCATGGAGCATGTATGCATGTCCATGCACATGGAGGCATGTGAGCAACCCTGTATGGACACTGTGCTTTTGTAAAGGTGGGTAAGGTGCAGGCAAGCTTGTTGTCATGGAGAGGCAACTGATGAAGATGGACTTTTCCTCCTCTCCTAGGTGGCAGAGGGAATGGCGTACATCGAGCGAATGAACTCCATCCACCGCGACTTGAGAGCCGCCAACATCCTCGTCTCAGAGACACTCTGCTGCAAAATTGCTGATTTTGGCCTGGCCAGGATCATCGAGAATGAATACTTGGCACAAGAAGGTGGGTGTCGCTCCCAGCATTGCCTCACCAACGCATTTCCCTTATCTCCAATCCTCCTGCCACGTAGACGTGCCAAGATATGGGGTGTCCAAGGGTTGGGCTAGGACCAGGAACGGGGCACCACTGCTGACGGTGTGAGACCAGAACCCCCAGTGCTGCCCTTATCAGCACCCAGGCAGCAGGCAGAGAAAGCAAGAGAGCCAAAAATGGGGTCCCAGGAGGGGAAGAAGCGCTTGGGCACAATAAAGAATAAGTGAGGTTTGCAGAAGGAAA
>NW_009649047.1:284068-290269 GCF_000708025.1 Charadrius vociferus | reverse complement strand
CTAATGAAACTTGCTGCCTGTGCCTACGTGTTCACAGTGAGTCGGTCCGAAGGGAAGGAAATAGCAGTGTAACTCAGTCACCGCACACCACGGGACTGCAGACAGGAGCTGGAGCCACAAATCTGGACCTAAAGGCAGTTTCCAGATGTTCTAGGCAAACCAGGTCCAGACCAGATCAGGTCCCTTCAATAACAGAGAGACAGCTTAGAAAACACGGTAGAGGGTTTGCAGCTTGGCAGGCGTTTCTTATAGGAATGGAGTACCTTGAGCATATCAAACAAAACAAAAATAACACCCCCCCAAAAAAAACCCCAAAAAATGTGTGCAAACCCCAATATCCCCCATGTTAATATGAAATCTCCTCATGACTCCTAATGAGTGCAAGGTCCTACACCTGGGTTAGGGCAATCCCAAGCACAAATACAGGCTCAGTGGAGAATGGATGGAGAGCAGCCCTGAGGAGAAGGACCTGGGGGGTGTAGGTGGATGAGAAGCTCAACATGAGCCTGCAGTGTGCGATCACAGCCCAGAAGGCCAACCACATCCCGGGCTGCATCCCCAGCAGCATGGTCAGCAGGGCGAGGGAAGGGATTGTGGCCCTCTACCGCGCTCTGCTCTGGGGAGACCCCACCTGGGCTACTGCCTCCAGCTCTGGAGCTCCCAACATAGGAGAGACATGGACCTGTTGGAGCGAGGCAAGAGGAGGACACAGACATGATCCGAGGGCTGCAGCACCTCTGCTATGAGGACAGGTTGGGAGAGTTGGGGTTGTTCAGCCTGGAGAAGAGAAGGCTCCGGGGAGACCTTATAGCAGCTTTCCAGTACCGAAAGGGGGCCTACAGAAAAGATGGAGAGGGACTTTTTACTGGGGCATGGAGTGATAGGACAGGGGGAATGGCTTTAAACTGGAAGAGGGGAGATTCAGATTAGATATTGGGAAGAAAATTTTCACTGTGAGGGTGGTGAGGCACTGTCCCAGGTTGCCCAGAGAAGCTGTGGCTGCCCCAGCCCTGGACGTGCTCAAGGCCAGGTTGGATGGGGCTTGGAGCAACCTGGTCTGGTGGGAGGGGTCCCTGCCCATGGCAGAGGGGGTGGGACTGGATGGTCTTGAAGGTCCTTTCCTACCTAAACCGTTCTATGATTCTATGACTGCACCTGCAAAGCCAAACCCCTTGCTGGGGCTGAGTATCTGAACTGGTGGCAGACAGGAGAGCATGGCCATGAGAGGTGACAACTGGTTTGGTTGGTGCAGAGGTCCTTCTACAGCCATTTGAGAACAGGGTTAAGAGAAATTCCTCTGGTGGCAGCTTTTTCTCTGTAGTTTGAGGTCAATTATGAGTTTGTATCATTCAGATTGCAAAGAGACTTTATAGAGAATCAGGGAAACAAGCAGAAATTATTGAAATAAAACAATTAAGGCTGGTGTAAGTGGTGCTTACCAGAAGATTTTCAAATTTTGTAAATCTGACCACCTCTAGAGTTGGGATGGAGCTAAAATTCGCCATAAAAATACTCTAGGGAAAGGAAATTGAATAGATTTTTTTTTTTCTTATAAGGTAGGAAACTTTTCTTTCCATTTGCTGTCCCAAAATACTTTATGATACCATTTATATCCATTTCAACATGTACAACTATTTCAAAGTAGTAAAAGCTTGCAAATGTAATTTGTGCAGTGTCATGAAGGGACACTGTGAGATTGCTGCAATTTTTTAAGGCAATTTTTATCCTTAAGAGAAGTTTTGGTGAAATCAGTGTAATTCTGCTAACATACCCAAAGGACCTACATTTCCAGTGGAAAACAGTTCCTGTCAGCATTTTTCCAGCTAGCTTTAGTCTGAAATAAAAACTGCCTCTCTATCTGCTTTGAACAATTTTCACTTTGTGATTGTCGGAGTGCGATGTGCAAGAACAAAGGCACTTATTTCACAAGTCACATTTGGACTTTCAGTCCTGAAAGGATATATACAAATAAAATGTGGTTTTCTCTGCAGTCTTTATCACGTTCAGTTCCTACTTACCAAGGTGGTTTGGGGTGTTCTTCCTTTTTTTTATTTTGGCCTTAGCTAAACTGAAATTGCAATCTGACGGTTATTGCTGTCCGCAGGGTGCAAACCAAGATTGTGGTGGACAAAATAAAATAGGATTTTTTTTGTTTTTAGTATACATATGCAGCTTTAAGGACTAGAGAATTTGTATTTGCTGTATCGTTTATGCAATTTTGCTAAAAACAGCCCCTTTCCGGTGAGTGATTTTATATATATAAGAATAATATCTTACTGTTGTTGTCCTCTAATAAAGCTACTCAATGCATTGGCTTTGAATAGCACAGCCACGTAGTTTGGGCTACAGAAACCCATTGGTTCCCCACGGCGAGTTGCCGCCGGACGGGCGAAGGGTTTCTCCCGAGAAGTGCTTGATGCCCACGGGCTGTGGCAGGTGCTGCTCACTCCCGACATCGCGGTCTCGGTGTGCATGGCACTGGTCAGTGCTGCCACTCCTGGCTCCATTCCCCAGATCCCATTGCTAAACACACAAGAGGTGCAAAGACGTTGTAAGACTTCATGAGTAAAATAGCTTACCTAGATTATATCTTTTTTTTTAATACACATGTTATCAGTTACCTAATGTACTAAGTTTTTTCATTATTTGGCCTCCATTCATCAGCATCTGTGGATGTTTGTAACTATATACATGTGAAAAAGCCTTTTAAGATGAAATAGCCTTGTTTGCACTGGAAAAAGAACCAAAAAAGGCAAAGAGATGCCAGGTAAAAATGACCTTTCAATAAAAACAGGAGACAGGCAGCAATTACCTTCCTCTAGCCTTATTTCTGTAACTCCTTCAACAAGTCCCACCCCAGCCCTGTGATGCAGTTAACAGCCCGCAGGACCCAGGACTCGGTTTTTGGGGAACTGCTTGCCCATGCCCGTGGGAGCGGAGGGAGATGCTGTACCTCCACGTGCTATTTCCCTTTGCTTCCTCCTGACAGGTGCCAAATTCCCAATCAAATGGACAGCGCCGGAGGCCATTAACTTTGGAGTTTTCACCATCAAATCTGACGTGTGGTCTTTCGGGATCCTCCTGACAGAAATCATAACCTACGGCCGGATCCCTTACCCAGGTACGCTGCGAATACGGGACAAGTGAACATCGACTTCAAAGCATCTAGAGCCGCTTTATGCTTGGAGACGCATATCCAAGTGTGTACACGTGTGTCCAGACACACACCCCTGTTTCTTCATGATGGGTTTCCTCTCCTAGGCTCCCACGAGCCTCAGTTATACCTGTGCCAGGAAAAAACCTATAGATGGGAGTCAGGGAGAGGGCAAAGGGATGGAGGGGGGAGCACAACCCTGAAGGAGGGATGGTCCCCAGATATGGCCCAGCATTGCTGTCCCTCATGCTCCTCCAGCCTTGCCTGGATGTGAGTTCCACTGAGCTTCACTCCCTGGATGCTGAGTAACTCCTGTTGGACTGTGTTTCCCTCCAGGGATGACCAACCCCGAGGTGATTCGCAACCTGGAGAGGGGCTACCGCATGCCCTGCCCGGACATGTGCCCTGGTGAACTCTACAACATCATCCTGAAATGCTGGCGAAGCAAGCCTGAGGAGCGCCCGACCTTCGAGTACCTGCAGTCGGTCCTGGAGGACTTTTACACTTCCACAGAGAAGCAGTATGAGCCGGAGCCTCAGCAGTAAGACACCACCCCACCAGCACTTGGGGACAGAGCTGGAGGAAAGCCACTGTCCTGCACAGCCTGGCGATGGCTTGTTTCAGGCCTTTCCCTTTCTCCTGTGTGCCACCACGATGTATTTGGAGGCGGGGAATGAGGAGGGACATGAAGGAGGTGGATGCTGACGGCTCTGTGGTTATTATGAATATTAAAGAGGCGACTGAGAGCTGGCATAGCTCTTTCCCCATCCAACTTGGAGGTCTGTACCCACTTTGCAGACATCATCTCTGCCATGAAGGACAGCAAGACTCCTTCCTGACCCACCTAGAGAAAGAAAAGCCTCTCAGCCCTGCAACGGCAGCCCCAAGAAGAGGGGACCATGGCTGGGATGGTGGTACGGGAGGGGGGGTACACAATCTCTCCCCCGCTTCTGATCCCACTGCCAGCAATACTACAAGCCCCTTCATGCCAAGGGCAAGGGTGGGAATATGTCCTACCACACTGGGCCCCAAGCTCTGGAGCAGTCTCTCCAGGTGGTGCCACCCTCAACCCATGCCCCAAGTCAATAATAAAGAACTGAATATGACCATTTTCTATTTATTAATTCGGGCTTCAAGGCAAGACCAAGTTTTCCATGGCCATGGAGGAGAAGGGAAGAGGCCATGGGGCTCCCCGAGCAGCTCGGGGTGATGCTGGGGTGGTACCCAGGGCGGGGAGGGGGGATGCCCGGGGTGTGCCCACTGACCGCCGGCTCAGGAGGCCCTGGAGCCTGGAGGAAGGAGAGATGTTCGTGGTGTGGCCACGAGATGTCCCTCCTTCCCCGCAAATCTGGGTGGCTACTGCCACCCAGCTGGTGGGGGGGAATTAAATATACATATATATAGAAATACCCCTAAAATAAAAAAAATACCCTCCTTTCTTTGCTAAGCGCTTCACTGCACAAGCTCCTGATGCAGCTCTGGTGCATCATAGAATCACAGGTTTGCATTGAAAGGGACCTTAAAGTTCATAGAATCATTGCAGAATCACAGAATGGTTTGGATTGGAAGGGACCTTGAAGATCACCCAGTTCCACCTCCCTGCCATGGGCAGGGACACCTCCCTCCAGCCCAGGTTGCTCAAAGTCCTGTCCAACCTGGCCTTGAGCACCTCCAGGGATGGGCCAGTCCCACAGTGGGTCCCACTCTGCGCCCAGCACCAGGAGGTTTTAGATGCCCTTTCCCTGCTCCCCGGTGCATCTCCGGCCCACAGCTGCGGTGGGAATGTCCACATTAGGGTGCAGGGTGGTGTCCGATCGACCGTTGCACTGGGTTGGGGAGTGGAGGATGAAGACATAAGGCACAGGTGGCACACTGAAGGGGTGTTAGGACCACAGGAGTGAGCACCAGGCTGGGACCCAGGTGGACTCCCCTTCAGGTTATAAGTCCATCACTTGTGATGAAACAAAATCCCCCACTGTGATGCCAGTATCACTTCCCGGGTGTTCCTGACGGAGCAACATTGCTTGTGTCAACATCAACAGCGCTTTACCTGACTTCAAATGCTGTTTATCCCTCCTTTGCAGAGCCCTTACTGGTAGGAAAAGCATGTAGGAACTGGTTTAGCATTCACAGACCAAAGGATCCGGAGGTGGCTGGTTTGCAAAGCTTGGAACTGTCATTCCCTGCATCCTCAGGAGAGCATCCCAGACCAGGAGGAAGGGATCTGATTGAGATGATAGAGCCTCAGAAATCCTAGATCTAGTGGAGACACCCTAGGGCATCCAGGATGTTTTCACCATGCTGCTAGATACAGGTCTATGGGAGACCTGCACCACTCTAGGACTGCAGTTGGAGCTGAATGGGAAACCTCAGAGCATGGACAAGAGCACTAGACACCTGTGTTCAGGAGGTGGGACTCCTCCACTCCCAAAATGTCCAATCCGGAGGTGAATCAACCTCTGGTGGCTCAGAGCTCTTTTCTTATCCCACCCTTAACACATTTGCTTTCCACAGCAGACCCATGGCAACTTCAATCCTCATGGGAGAAGATGAAGTTCCCTCTCAAGCATTTCTGTAAGGCATCTTCCATGTCAGCATGAACAGCTGGAGAGCAGCCGTGTGGCCAGGGCCTGGACACGGTTAGACAGATCTTTTCATCAAATTGTCAGCAAACCTCATCCACCCATCCCCATCTTCACAACCTAGTTCCTGGGCCCTGTGCACCCAGTTCTAGTAGGTCCTAGTGCTAATTTAAGATGAATCAAGCTTGTTTCATGGCTCCAAGGGACAAGTTATATGTGCTATAACTATTGAAAGCCTGTTTTAAACAAGAAGCAATTATTAGTCATTTATTCAATAGCTTCAATCCCAAGCACAAATACAGGCTCAGTGGGGTATGGCTGGAGAGCAGCCCTGAGGAGAAGGACCTGGGGGTGCTGATTGACCAGAAGCTCAGCATGAGTCAGCAATGCGTGATCGCAGCCCAGAAGGCCAACTGTATCCTGGGCTGCATCTAAAGAAGTGTGGCCAGCAGGGCGAGGGAGGGG
>NW_009649047.1:239280-283713 GCF_000708025.1 Charadrius vociferus | reverse complement strand
CTGGTGGGAGGTGTCCCTGCCCATGGCAGGGGGGTTGGAACTCGGTGATCTTCAAGGTCCTTTCCAACCTAAACCATTCTATGATTCTATGATTCACTGGAGTTGAAGAAACGGCTTGAACTCCAGCTTGGTCTTTCATGTTTACCAGGAACTCCATGCAGGACTAGCAGATTTCTATTAATAAGACGACACACTGCGAATAAAAACAAATGGAAGATGTACGATGCCTTGGCTGCAAGTATTTTATTGAATTGAAAACCGTGGATCATTTGTGCTGGAGCGAACCAGGAAGAAGAGTTACAGGGTGTCTGCTAAGCACTTCTGCATCGTGTTATCACCCAAGGCCAGAAAGTCAAGTATTGTAGCTCAATTTAGAAAGGAAATGGATATTTTTATGACCAATAACAACACGTGGCCAAACCCAGGGTGAACACAACAGACTGTAAGCTGTGCTTCCTCTGCACTGGCCACCATAGACTTTTCTGTTCTCACTGCACAAACAGTTCTTCAATTTTTTCCCTGCCGTGCCTGTGACAAATGGATGGGGTGTAGACACTTACCTGGCTGCATAGTCATGTGTGCTCCCACCACAAAGCCGTCTCAGAAGCCACTGGCAACTCTTCCTTTGCTCAGGGGAGTGGGGCTGGGGGCTGTGCCACCAACTGGAGTTTCTCCAGGGGGGTGTAGGGAGACCGTGAGCCCCGTGAGCAGCCACCAAAACCACCATGAAATGGACCCCACAGCTCCACAACAGAGATCAGTCAGTTGGAGAGAAAAGGACCTGCACTCCAGTCTGCATCCTGGACATGTATATCGGGGACTTCAGTCAAAAACCCAGGTGAGAAGTGAAATGCTGTCTCCTGTGACCTCCAGCCCAGGAGGAAACTGTACTCTGGGGGACCAGGATGTCTTCAATGGCTCCAGCAAGTTCTGCGAGAGCCCCTTCAACTCCCATACCTACCTGGCAGCCTAAGAAGTATCTCTTCACCATGGGTGAGCTCCAGCCAGAGGCTCACAGGTGAGTCCCAGAGCAGGAGAAAGATGGTAAAAATGATCCAGGCTCTCACATTCAGTTTGTGATTCTTGAGTGATCTGCAGCAGGGACCCTGTCACCCACGCAAACGGTTTGGTTACAAGGACCCTGTGAAGCTACACAAGAAGACCATGTTGTTTCTTTTGTGCAAACATCGGGCTGTGCGAGGTGTTTTACAAGATAAGAGACAATTTCTGCCATAGACAGAGCATGAACTCTCTGAATGGCCCGGGCAAGGGTGAAAAGGGGAACCTAATGATGTGTCTCTTGCACAACAACCAAGATACTCCTTTCATGTCTTCCCTAGGTGCCAGGTGGTCTTTCCAAAGACCACTGGAATGGTCTTTCCAATTCTCAAACAGAAAGTCCCAGACCTCCATTGCCAGTCTTTGCTACTGCTTTCCCATGCAGCCTTGGTCCTGTTACTTCACCCCCATCTTCTCTCTGAAAATTCATCTGTGCAGGTGATGTCTGGTCTTCTGTTGGTGTTGAGTTCATCTGCATTACCACCGTGTTTGCAAGTGGTTTGAGGGGCTAGAGGGGAGGTTTTGGTGGTATTTCTCAGTTCTCCACCTAGCAGATGTGGAAATATCCCCGTGGCTGCAGCATAAAACTTTCTCCAGGCAGTAGCTGTGCACTGGGACACCATAGCAAAGCAGAAAGTCCATCATCTGGAAACCTGGAGGCAGGGCCAGGGGGTGAGACAGGCATGGAAAAATCAGCAGGTGCTCAGGGGAGAGAGGGAGAGCAAAGGAAAACCAGTCAGAGGGCAGAGCTGCGGGGAGCAGCAGCAGCATGGAGAAACTCAGGTGGCTTCTCTGATGTCTAGTAAAGTCAGAGCTCCAGCTGAGGCTTTTCCCATCATCCAGGCATTCATCACAATGTGGATTTTCTCATGTCGAATAAAAGATTAAGCATAGCACACACTATGGGCTTTCCTGAATGTCTTTAAGAACCTGGGTTAAAATCAGAGCCGGACAAGAAGATTAGCTGAGATGGAAAAGCAGAGCAGAGAGAAGGAAAAGGAGGGAGAACATGTCACCACACAGGGGTTAAAGACCTAGAGCTTCTCAAGTAAGGCTCTCCTACCCTCTTCTTTCTCCCGTGCCATATTAACACCCCCGTCTGCATGACTCTGGCTCACCCAGCAACTCTGTGTGTGCAGGTCTCAGCCAGGGCAGGGGTAAAAAAGAAAAGTCCATTACACTTCCAGATCTCTGGCTAATGGGGGAGCTGATACCCTTTTTTGAGCAGGAGGTTGCCCAGCGGAGAGAGGTCCACATCTACTTTAACAGGCTGCAGCTGGATCCAGGAGTGGTGGCTTGGTCAGCTGGTATAAAGCAAAAGCAAAGCAGCAATATATTGAAGCTACGTCCTGGAAAATAAGCTTTTTTCAAAGCCATCCCATGACAGGCACTTTTTTGGTCATAGAATCATAGAATGGTTTAGGTTGGAAAGGACCTTGAAGATCACCGAGTTCCAACCTCCCTGCCATGGGCAGGGACACCTCCCACCAGACCAGGTTGCCCAAGGCCACCTCCAGCCTGGCCTTGAACACCTCCAGGGATGGGGCCTCAACAACCTCTCTGGGCAACCTGTGCCACTGCCTCACCACCCTCACAGGGAAAAACTTCTGCCTCATGTTTAATCTAAACCTGCCCTATTCCAGTTTGAAGCCATTCCCCCTCGTCCTGTCACTCCATGCCCCAGTAAAAAGTCCCTCCCCAGCTCTCCTGGAGCCCCTTTAGGGACTGGAAGGCGGCAATAAGATCTCCCCGGAGCCTTCTTTTCTCCAGGCTGAACAGCCCCAACTCTCTCAGCCTCTCCTCATAGGAGAGGTGCTCCAGCCCTCGGATCATCCTCATGGCTCTCCTCTGGACCCTCTCCAGCAGGTCCATGTCCTTCTTATGTTGGGGACTCCAGAGCTGGATGCAGTACTCCAGGTGGGGTCTCACGAGAGTGGAGTAGAGGGGTAGAATGGTCCTGAGCAGAATGGCATTGGCAGACACAGCCTCACCAATAGTGCACTTTGGCATGTGCCAGGAGCTCAGGACCTCTCCCAGGGTAATAAAAAGCCTGACATCCTGAAGATCCAAGTGTCCCCACCCACTCCATGCAGGACAGGGTGTTTGGAGCTTGCCACACTGCCACCAAAAAGTGAGGCAGGGCCGCCAGGGAAGAGAGGTGGTGAGGAGCCCTCACCTTGCTCTGGTTTACCTCCACCCACACACAGCAGAGCAAATATCCCCTGGCAAATACTGCAGAGCAAACAAGGGCACCAGTGCCCTGCTGGGCTGAGCGCTGGTCTCCAAGTTGCTCCACCAAAGGGCACAATGACCAGTTTTTTTGCCAGGAGTGCCCCCTCCCTGGCCAGGCAGCTAGCTAGCCTAATGCTTACAGCCAAGGGAGGCTTCATCTGGTTTGCTTCTCCAAGAAGAGGTCTTGGTTCAGAGCATCCCCAAGGGCTGGTGAAGCTCCAGGCTGGATCTGAAAAGCGTGGGCAGCCATCCCCGAGCATCCCCTAACTGAAGGAGATGTTGGAGCCATGTGTCACAGCCAGGCTGAGTGGGTGGCAGAGACTGGAGATGCATTACTGATGTGAAGCAGAGACAGAGTCCCCAGAGATTCTGCCCAAGGAAAGGCCTCTCCATCCCCACCGGCCACTCATTGCAACATCCCATCTCTGCCAGAAAAAGCCTCCATGGATTAGGAGGCTCAAATTGAGCATTTTCTTTAGACACTCAGGGCCCATGGCGGCTCCAGAGAGGTTTGTGGGATGTGTCAAAGACACCCCCTTCTGTCCTGGCTGGGTCGCAGGCAGGAGGGCTATAGCTATTTCTGGACAATTGCCCATCCCTCAGTGACTTGAGTCAGGTATTTCAACACCATCCCTGGCTCGGAAAGTGGAAAGTCTCTAAATTGCCAATTTCCTTGTTCTACTCTCCCGGGGCTCTTGTCACACACTTCCCCTGTTCTGCCCATGGCATCTTCCACTGCCCACTGCTGGAGACAGGCTTTGCTGTGACCTGCCATGGGTGCTCCTTTTCCAGGCTGCTTCCAGACCTCCTTTCTGCAGTGTTTCCTTCCCCACTAAGCTGTTCAAGGTCACTTCCAGTTAAAATTAGCAGCTTATTCAGCGTTGGAGAGAAGGGACGGCCAAATTCCCTGGCCCGCTCGCAATCCAGGGAGCTGGCATCCAGCTCTGTCTCCCCTGGGAGGTGAGGGAGCCTGTGCTTGCCATCTTTGTGGTCGTAAACAGAGGACTTGTGGCCAGCTTGCCCTCTCTGCCTTAAATCTGGAAGGAGAACCACCCTGGAGCCTCCAGTTCCTACCACCATCCTCTGAATGCCAGATGTCACCCCTGTTGTGCCCAAGCCAGATGTTTTACTGGTCACAATTGTCTCTGTGATAGCAAGAGAGTTCCCCCAGCCTTTCAAATCTATATTTAACTTGTCCTCACCTGATCCCTCGTCCTGGTCTTCTTATCTTTCTTTCCTTTTTTTCCAGGGGAGGCTGAAGCCACAGGGTGGAGATAGCAGAAAGGCAGCCATGGTAGGGTGATGGGAGTTTTCCTGTGGTCAGTCCCCTGTCCTGGGTGGAGGATGCTTGGGGTTGTGATGTCTGGTCCACCAGAAAAGGGCACAGGTGGTGAAGGGAGTCAGGACCTCGATCCCAGCTTGGTGCACCGCCCAGGGACACATCCCTGCCATGGTGTAGCAGTAACACTCACATAGCTTGTCCCTCTTGTAACATGGGCACCAAAATTTGGTCCCAAGGAGGAAAAGCATCTTTGTCACCCTGATTTACCAGCCAGGGCATCTCCTCCAGGCTGAACACAACCCTGAACTGGAACATTGGTGAATGAGCTGCTGGTAGCCAATGTGGGCAACAAAGTGATGGCAGAAAAAAGGCAATCGTGCACCTCACAAGGAGGAATGGATGAGCATGGTGGCCTTACCTTTTCACTGGGCAACTGCAAATGAAAAACCCTGTGCTGGCACTGCTTGAGAGAGGATATTTCTCAAAAATAGAGGTGTTTCCAATATTAGAAAGAAGCCAAGAGAAACTTTCCTTATCACTGCATGATACCTGAAAATATCTGGACAATACCAAGTTCTTTGCAGAGAAAATATGCTCACTTGAATTGAAGCTGTCAACCACACTTTTGGGATTGACAAACAGTTAACCACAGAAGAGGGGTAGGAAAGATTCATACCACAGAAGCTAGGGTGGACCTCTTTGGGCAAAACCAGGGTGTTTGGGACACTAAGTGCCCAGCCTGGTGGTTAGTGCCTTGGATAACAGCTATTGGGGTGAAACTCCTGTGCTACAAATCTCCTACACAAAGTGGAAGAGCTGGAAGGGGGGACCTTAAAAGAAGCTGAGACTAGCAGAGCATCATCAACTGAATCTAGAGAGCAGGGCCTTGGGGTCATCATTCCTCCAAACCCTTGTCCTTCTGGCAGGACTGCTGAATCCTGTATCACCTGGCTTCTGGCCACCCACGTGAAGGAGGAATGAGTCTCTTCCTGTAGCCCTGATTCCCTGATCAGAAGGGTTAAGATTGCAGAGATATGTTCCTGTGAGCTTCAAGGAAATGGGCAGCTGAGGAGAAGAGAGAGCCCATGAACACCCTTTCTGAGGGAAAGTCTGTAGCATGAACACAGTCCTTATTATGGGAGCTGAAAAAGATGTTATGAATGCCCCAGATGCAGAAAAGGCTTTAGATTGGAGGACACATCTTATTAGACAACAAATAATCCAACTGCAAGGACACCCCACACTGAGAATACAGTTCATTCACCCACATTTCCTGAAACACCTCATTTGGATGGAAAACTTATTGGATCTCAGGCGGACCATGAAAACATTTCAAAAATCTCAAAAATACTGAGGCAGTGGAAAAAAAACACTTCTCCAAATCTCCTCTCTGTACCTTGAACCAACATGTGCCCTTGTGGCCTACCTACAACAAGATCCCTTACAAAGCTTTGAAGAGCAACAGTTTTATTTCAGTCTCTGATCCTGTCTTGCAGCTTTTGTTCTGGCTTTTCTTTCCCAAAGGTGCCACTCTTTTGAGGAAATTCTTCACAGTGAGTTGCAAAACTTCCTTGGAAACAAGTCAAGGTGTTGAGTCCTTTTGGCAGCCAAGCCTGGACAGTGTGGACTTCAGGACAGGGTACCTTGCTTGGCTGTCATGCTGGTACTCAACTCAGGTATTAACAACATGCCTTTTTTTTTGGCCTCACGAGGTCCTGAATCTTTATTGCTTATGGATTTAGACATTGTGGTGGCCACCACTTCTCCAACAAGGGCCAGCAGGCAGTAACAGGAAGGTGAGGTGCAATTAACAGCGGGTAGTGAAGTCTCTGAAGGATAAAAACAATACATGTGATAAGGAGGGTCACACTCTGAGGAAGGTTCAGTGCATGTGGGTGTGGGGCTGTTCGTGTGGACCCACTTGGCCAGAAACGGGAGCTATAGCAGTATTGATGACTGGGAATGAGGACACCTAGTTTGGACCTGTCTGCTTCTGCTGGCATTTGATGCTTACATATCTGCAACCCTCTGTGCGCAGCATTAACAAGGACTGCAGCCACTTTTCCGAGTTTTCCTGGAATTTGAGTGCCTGCCGGGGAGCTCTGGGCAAATAGCAGAGGAACAACTCCAGAGTAGGAATTTGAGTGTATTTCCAAGTAAAGAGCGGCATGTAGGAACCCAGCCCAGAGCTGAGCTCACGTATTTTGTTTGGGAAGGAACCCTTGCAAGAAAGATGTGGCCTGGCCTTCAGGTTCCCCTCTGCTAAGGACTAGCAACGTGATGTAAGCAACCACAGACTGTCTTCCGACCAATCCCTACATACATGGCTTGCTGCTCTCCTCCACCCCACAAACTGGGGGTCCCAACCAGACCCCCGGCTTACTCACAGAGGTATATTAGGAAGGGCAAAAGACTGGAGCTATATGGGACAGTGCCCATTGCTATGAGGGTATCCCCTTTGCAATGAAGAAAGGCAGAACAGAGAGCACCTCCAAGCCATAGGGATAAGCCTTGACTGGGGCATGTGCTCTTGCAAGCAGAGGGACGTTCAGCTGCTCTGAAAAGGTAAATGCGAGAGCCTTTGCCCCACATTTTCTTATCCAGATCAAACCTTCAGGACAACTGGCCTGTCCCATCCAGGAGGTCAGAAATTAATATTGCAACAAGCCCTTCTGCACTTGAAATTGGACCCGCCCTACAGCGTGGGTGTGCTCTGACCTTCCTTCTCTACCAGCACCTTGCCTTTGCCATCATCATCTAATGCCCTTTGCCTTTACCATCTTCAACCAAGGACCTCGAGGGCCTTCCTTCTGCAGAACAAACAGCAGGGCTGTTCTGGCTGGTGTTGACTCTCCTGTACCTTAAACTTTTGAGCCCACTCATTACAGCTGTGTTGGCAAACAAAAGAAATACCTGTCCTGTCCTCTGATCCTGAGGCCAGCTGGTCTGGTATGGCCACGTCCACACTATTAAATTCTCTAAGCCTCCAGAACAGGGTGGACATATCCAAAATATGTTTTGGGAATGGTCCCTGTTGTGTGCTGTCTCCAGACAGATGCGCAGGGATTGTTTGGGTCTATGTTAGTTGAGCTGGGCCGAGCTGATGCTAGGCACATGTTAACAATTTAGCACTGCAGATGATCAAATTGCTGGTTGTGTTGAATTTTCCAGTAAAGATGTATTCACTAAGCCAAATTTTGCCTGAAATCACTAGCATTGGTTTTCATTTGGTGGACAGAACCATCTCCCTCCTTGGGCCAACACCCCAGAGGAGGTTAATCACCCCAAACTGGATAGACTGGGAAAAAACATCTCTGCCATCAATGGGCGGGCAATTATTTATCCCGGGTCTTTAGATGCTCATATAGGTTCCCCGCCCCAGATCTATATGGGCCAGGAGCCCCCTGTGTAGACTGTATCTCTAGATCGCCTCTCCTTGAGCTGTGCAAGATCGTCACACAGCTCACGTCGCACCGTAGGTGGTCCTCCAGCCCCACCGCATGGTCGCTTCCCTCTGATAACTCCGAGGTCTTAAAGGTCAACCCAAGGGCAGCGGGTGGACATGTATCAACCAGCTTCGACATGCTGCACTCCAGGAGTAGCTGTGTTTAGACCCAGCGACTCTCTGATCTTCAATAACCTGGCAGCAGCTTGTAAACAGTGGGCTTGACGTGATAGCATCCTCAGTGAGCAATGTGCACCCTTCCCCCCGATCCCTTACCCTCTTTGCACTCCCACAGCATTGGGAGCCTGAGGGAGAGGCATGCTCAGAGCCAAAATTGCTGAGAGGCTCAGCTTGTGGCTGAACATCAGCTACGTGGGTTGGGCCATTGGGGAATGCTGAAGGGGTGGGAGCACTAACGTGTGTGTGTGCTCTACATGCACAGCTCTGTGTGTATGGTGCTAGAGAAGCACCTGTAGGTGCTTCTAAACCATTGGCTTGGTTTTCCTCTTATGTATTTGGTCTCAAAAGAGTAGGACAGTGGAAGACTGTAAAGCCTTCAGCATGTACCTGTCACATCCTAGCCCAAAGGTGGGACCTGCTAAATCTAAAGCTATTTGTTGGGTTAAAAGCAACACCGACCAGGCTGGTGGTCCGAACGTGGCTCCCGTTTCCCAGCCTTAGCTCCTTGTATGCAAGTAAAGAAGGTCTGAGCCCTGGGGATGGGCTGTATTTTATTTAGAGGATTTCTCACAGCCTTGCCCTCTTTGGAAGCAGCTGGATATCAGGATGGTGCACCACATGGGAAATGTCCAACCCATATCCCCTCTGAGGCAGGAGGAGCTCATAAAGATGGATGGAGGGAAAGGGGACCAACACGTTGCTCTGTCCCACACTGAAACATGGAAAAACCCCTTTGTGCCTCCATCTCCAAACTGTCCACCCTGCTTAGCCTGGCACAGGCCTAGCATTGACCCTGATGAGTCCCGGGCATGGTTTGGGGGTTATCGTGGGCCTGGGACCATTCCCAATAGTAATTTTGAATGTGGCCATCCTTTCATGAAGGTGAAGAGAGCTTAATAGGGTGGATCCCATCCATGCTGGTCTGCTTGCCTGCAGGAACAGAGAGTGAATGTACCCCCCATGCTCCCGTTCACCTCCACCTGGGAAAAAAACCAAAGTATGAAGGCAGGAGAAATCAAAGGGCTCTCCAGACATGTCCCCCTCCTTTCCTTTTCCCCTAGCAAAGCAGCAAGGTGAAGGCCACGGGACAGAGCCCAGCTGCGCCGGGTATTTCCAACTCAGTCTCCCATGAAATCCCTGCCGGCGGCCCCGCTCCTCCTCCTCCTCCTTGTCCTCCTCCTCCTCTTGCTTGGAGTAGGACTGCAAAACAAGCCGACCGTATCCCCGCTCGCTCCGGAGCCGTTCCCCAGCGCTCAAGGTAACAGTCGGCGCACATCTGCGCCCTGGCGCCCCTGCCCACCCCTCGCCTCCCCACGGGAATGTTCTGTACCCGGGCACAGGAGCGTCACGGGGGAGAGCTGCCTGCGTCAGGCTCTCCTGCCGCAGAGACCTTGACTTCTGCCTGGGAACGGGAAGGAGAAGCAAGGGCTGCGCTTGCAGACAAGTGTGCAATAACGGGGCTTGGGTGCAGGATGCTCTGGTCCCAAGTCACCTCTCCGAGCTGCTGGCTCCAGGGTGATGCTCCACTGGGGAGTGGAGCAATTGCATTGAGGGAAGGTGCCAGGTACCCTCAGCAGCAGGATGAGCAGCTCCCATGGGATATGTCTTCTAGATCCCATTTACCTCTTCCCCTCAGACATAAGGGTTTGTATCCCTTACAAAGCCCTAGTGTTTTATTTAAGGTCTTGCTGTTACAAAATTGGATTTTCTTTCTATCCACGTAAACATCTACTCTGTTTTCACACAGATTGTAAACCAACCGGGACCTGGGGCCTGTGGCATCTCGTGGAAAGGATTTCCTCTGGTCCACAGGCACAATCACCTGTTAGTGTTAATGGCCTGGTCCTGATTGAGGGCAAGGAAACATTAAGGCCCTGCAGCGCCTGGAGATCAGATGCAGGAGTCCACTTGAACCTGCACACACCATGCACAGGACAATGTCTCAGCCTTTGCTGCAGTCCAGCCAGCCCACCCTTCACCAGTATCAGTGGGCGGGGGGAGGAAAGAGGATTTTTCCATCCTGAAGAGAAAGATGGTTCTAATCCAGAGAAGGGCTTCTCCTTCCCCAGTCACCCACTGGCCGCAGCCAGCCCAGAGGGAGTCAGGTCACCTCCTCATGCCTCTTCTTCTCTTTCAGCCTTTTCTCTGACATGTAACATCTGCAAAGTCCTGAGGGCTCAGCAAAGCAGTCACCTCCTTCCTCCTCCCTACGTGGACAGGAGCCTCAGAGCTGCTGGGAGCTCAGCCGTGCATAAGCAGGGCAGCCACTTTGACCCATGTCCTTGAGAAAAAACCTCAAGGCACCAGGAAGCACCACAGCATCTCAGAGATAAGGCAGGACCTTGGTGGATCACCAAAACACATCTGAGCCCCTAAAAACACCTCACTGCCCTGTGGCTTTCCAGACAGCGTTGTTCCCACCTAGGCCCCATGCCCTGTGCTCCTCACCACCAGTCTTCAGGTAGCTCCCACATTACCAAGTCCCCCTCAGCCTTTCTTCAGGTGACACCACAGAGAAGGCTAGATTTTAGGGTCCCCTGTACCCATCTACAACAGCCCCAGCACAGCGCAGCTCCAAAATCACCCACAGCCCCCAGGTACACTGCAACTGAGCAGCCAGTCGTCTACGGCCCTTAACACAACACTCCATCCAGACTCAGCAAGGAAACAACAACATTTTGGTAAATCACGATGTCCGATCTGCCCAGCAATGCTTCTTTCTGTTCGCTCGCACCTTCTCCCGCTGTTTCGGGGGGATGTCTACATATCTGTCTGGCTTGTGAACTGCCTTTTCTCAGCACAAGTCAAGAGCAAGAGAGGTTGGCCGCCGCGCTGCTGAACGGATATGGGTAAGCAAGAAACTGCTTGGCAGGGAGAGTTGACATTAACTGCTCGGGCTATTTAAAAAGGGTGATTTAATCAGCCGAGGTATTTCTGCCCGGCTCCGTGCACGGTACATTTGGCAGTTTGCTGGAATCAGACCAGGGTCTTTTATCAAGAGGAGTGAGGAAGGGAAGGAAAGGGCAAAGCAGATGCTGGTGCAGATGAAAAAAAAAAAAAAAAGAGGGCTTCCAAGGCTCTTCCATAAAGAAAAGCAAGGAAGAGAAAACAGAGTTAAAAATAATATCATGGCATGTTCTGGGCAGAGATACCAGCGTCCTAGGAAAAATATATGCTTTTTTTTTTTTTTTTTTTTTTTTTGCCAAGAGGGAAAAAAAAGGGAGGATGAGGGAGGATGCTGAGGCTGTTCTTTGATTTGAAAATGAAGCAAGGCCAAAGAGCAGAGCTGTTCACTGGGATTTTTCAGCAGCATTTTTCAGCATTTTATAGCTAAAGCAAGCTGGGCTTGAAACCTGCCAAGGGCAGGAATTTGCTCCTAGGGAGAAAGGACAGATCTGTCAACGTCGGGTGCTGTGCTACCAAATGTTGCCCAAGTAGTGCCGTAAAGAAAACTGTGCAAATACTTGGACTGGGGTGAATGGAGCTAGTGTGAACTCTGCTTTTTGCTCTCGGTGGTCATTGGTTCAGTCCCTTCTGCTCTCAAAAACAGTCGTCACCGTATAAGCATGAAGGGCCAATGTCATCCAAGAATTAAGTACTAACTCTCCATCATTTGAGAGGGAGTTAGGTACATGCATTCCTTTAAGAAGCTAACCATAAAGGCTTGTCTGGGAAGACTTTTGCACCATTTTAACTTTATCTCTTCGAAACAGCTCTGGGTTTTGTCTGAGCTGGCTGAAATTTTTCATGACAATCATTAATTCACTGAAAAATGCAGGTTTTGGCAGATCAAGTCTCTTTGTAAGTTCAGGCCAAATTTGGCAAACTGTTTCAGCCAAAAGAAAGGAAAAAATGGAGAAAACTTTGAAGCATTTTGTCCTGAGTTTCAAAATGAAATTTCTTGCCTTTTCTTTCTTGTGCAATGGTTTTGCCTTGAAATGAAGCTATGATCCCGCTATTCAACTTCTTGTGAGACTAAGTAATAAAACAACATAAAACGAAATATTTGGTATCATTTCTCTTTCACCGGCAAAGAATGATCTGGATTCTTTGGGGCAGGAGGAAGGGATTTGCCCCCCAAACCAGAAGCCCATTCCTTCCTCCCTGTTACACCATCCCCTTTACCTGGATGGAGATGCCGGGGCACAACACTGGGAAACAGGCACTGCAGAACAGCAAATACCAGCTAAGTCACAGCTTAAACCTCTGAACAAGACAGGCTGAGTGAGAGAGAGTCCAGTTATGCCAGTATAAATTGCTGCTAGTCTGGGACTCCCACCAGCACAGTTTATTCTAGGCAGGGACCACAGCTCTTCACCTCCAGCTTCAGGAGATGTCCTGTGGACACAGTCACCACTGAAGCAGAGAAATCTCCATCAGGAGATATAGTTGTGTCCAAGTGAAGGACCTCATACCACCATAGCTTGTTTCTTTGTGGACTTTCGTTATCCTCTCCTTCAGTCCCTGCCTGCCTGACACTCTGACACCAGGTCCCCTCTGTCTCTGAGTGCTGCATATGTAATATATAACATCTCTGAAGCCTGGTTTTCTGTTTTATTCAACCCAAATCAGAGCTGTTTTCCTCAAAATGCTGGTGCTGAGGTGCAGGAGTGTGGTGTAGTCCCATTGCGTGTGGCCCACCAGGTCCTTGAAGGCACCAGGGATACTTGGGGGTCCCATATATTTGCATCACAGAAAACTATGATATGGCCATGGACAGAGGAAGGGACTGATCACAGCCTTCAGTGTAACCTGGTCTTTGTCTGGGGACATGAATCCCCTCATGCTAAAGAGCACCGCTGGCTGGTAGGGGCACAGAGCCAAGACACCAAGTGCAGCAGGCTCCACGACACAGTCCTTCAAGAAACTCACCCATACCATCCTAACCTGGCTCCATCTCTTGTCCCCACTGCCTCCATGGGGAGCCTGTGTCCACCTCTGATGGTAAAAACACTTATTTCCATTTCTTTCCTACTGTAAACATAAGAAGAATCATTGCAATCAGGACAGGTGAAGCTACAGCCCCATATCCCACTGTTATATAGACAACACCAAACTCCTCTGCTTTCCTCTCTCCAGTGGTTGTGTTGACCCCTTTTTCACAGGTAGCTCTTTGGAAGAGGGACCCCTCTTTCTGGTGCCTTTCCTAGACTGATTTGTTTCATCATGGCTTTGTAAACAAGGAGCAACTGCATGCACAGACAGAGTAACGTAGCTTGAAGAAGCTGCAGGTCTCAGAAAGTTTGTGAGAAATGAGCAGAACAGACCTGCAAAGTCATTTCTGGTTCAGCCCAAAATAGGAAGTAAAGAATGTGGCTGCACCACAATTAAAGACAACCTTCTAACATCCCTTGTGTAGAAGCAGTAACTAGTATTTCTTTCCCTAGTGAATTTTATTATTCAGCTCAGTTCACTGACAAAACATCAACTTCTACTGTAAAATCTGGAGGTGGAAAGTGCTGAGCCACTGGTGTCTGCAGGAACTACTGGTTGTCTTTCAAGAAAACCTGCACACCCTGAGGCCCTAAATAGCTTCAGAGATTATACAAAGGGCAGTAGAGGGGCTCCCATAGGGACTTCTGGTTTGTTTTTAGCCTATGATAGCTGTACTAGAAACCCTTGCATCAGCTCTTTGGTACCTAAATGTTGATTCTGGTCCCTTCTCAAGCGTCCCTTGATGCTGAGACGCAAAAACTGCCACACCAGCTCACGGTGCCACAGGCATTTTCAGATTGCTCCTCCAAAACAATGGTCAGACAGACAGGCTGGGTTGCACGCACTGGCTTGAGGGACAGCACTTCATCCAATATCACTGCACATCTCCCTTTCCCAGGTAAGTGACAACACCAGGAGGATGTGACTCAGCATTAGATCCAAAGGATCCCCCAAAATGCTAAACACCTGTGTTCAGGCTTCTAAATTCATCCCGGCAAATACAGCCAGTGAAGCCTGGAGAGCAACTCAGCTGGATGCAGGTGCTTGCTTTAAGTGTGACCTGAATCCCTCCAGGCTCTGCTGACTGCCTGGACAACGTGTCCGGTGACCGCAATGGGAAGACACATTAAACCACCATCGTGAGCAAAGGAGAGCTGTAAAACTGCTTTGCTGTGATATTTTTCAATGTAACGGCAATAAATGATTAAATCTTATCCTTAGTCTGGAGTCTGATCCGGAGGAGGTGTTGAAATGTGTAGGAGGACTCCTGGTGTCTGAAGATTTGGGAGGCTCTGTGTAGCACCGGGTTTTGCTTGGAGGAACTGGAAAAACCCCAGCGGCTGCTGGAAGCTGCCGTGTTCATTACACCGTTGGAGCCGAGGGGCTTGTGGTAATGCAGGGACAAAAGCCAAGCTTCCCATGGTGGATATTAATTCCTGAATCACAGACCAATCTGCTCCCTTTTGTCCCTTGTGTTTGGAGCAAAGGTAGAAATCACACCACCATGTATCTCCCAGCTCATTCCCCAAAGCACCACCATGAGCAGATCCTCACGACACCAGACTCGCTTCAGCAGTTCCTAAACCCTGTGGTTTGAGAAGAAACTAAAACCATCTCATCGTTTCCCCCTGTTGCTGTTTCAGCTAAGTCATAGTGATCGCATTTTTTGTAATTGGACCACGCAGCTTCTGGGGCATTTTAAGGAAGCCAGCAGCTCTGAGGGGGTGCCGAAAGCACCATTTCTCCAGCATGGTCTCCAGCATGACCTCTCAGGTCCTGCTGCCTTCACCGTGCACGTGCCTATCAGGAGAACTTGTCCCGTGACTCAGGATGCAGTTCAGTGACATTTTCTCTGCTGAGAAAGCTGGTTTTTGACAGTCATGGAACAACATACAGAAAACAGAGGGGAAGTGAAGACTCTCATCCTATTGTTCTGAGAGCAGACATGTATTACTATTATTACTATTATTACTACTGTTATTATTTTTGTTGTTATTGTTATTATTATCATTGTTGTTGTGCTTTATTTAAATTTTTATTATTATATTTTATTTTTATTTTATGTTAGTCTTACTCATTCCAGTCACCTGGCACAGCACCAGAAATTACGTCATCAGGATAACTGCAGGTTTGGCACATCCTGGGGCACAGACATGGGGGAGATCGCTAGGGCCAGACACATAGAATCATAGAATCATAGAATGGTTTAGGTTGGAAAGGACCTTGAAGATCACCGAGTTCCAACCCCCCTGCCATCGGCACGGACACCTCCCACCAGCCCAGGTTGCCCAAGGCCACCTCCAGCCTGGCCTTGAACACCTCCAGGGATGGGACCTCAACAACCTCTCTGGGCAACCTGTTCCAGTGCCTCACCACCCTCAAAGTGAAAAACTTCTTCCTAATGTTTAATCTAAACCTGCCCTCTTCCAGTTTATATCCATTCCCTCTTGTCCTATCACTACATGCCCTAGTGAAAAGTCCTTCCCCAGCTCTCCTGTAGGCCCCCATTAGGTACACCCTTAAACTGGCTTCGCATCCACAAAGAGTAAAAACCTGGATCTTGACCCTTAGTTTCTGGATGGTCACAAGCATCTGTAAAATGCTGCTGACATTGACCAAAGCACACCTCAAAGAGCATCTCCACCTCCAATCCTTTCCCTTCTCCAAAGATAATTGCTTCGGCGAGTGCACCCCTTTGGACTGGTAGCTCCAGGTGGTCATGGAGCAGTTTTTGTTCAAATCAACAGTGCAATCCAGGTGGCACGTCTGCAGTTCTTTCACAAATGATGTACGAAGTCACCTTGTCTCAGATGTCCTGAGATATCCTGGTCTTCAGCAGAGGCAACCTGAGAGCACACAGGCAAAGCCAGGCTCAAGTCCCTGAATAAACATGAAAACCATAAAGTTTTTAAAATGTTGCTGAGTTTCAAGTATCGTCTCCCATCCTGAAGAATCTCTCTTTTTCTCCACAGAGGTGAGGACTGACAGCTTTTGCAGCTGGAAGTGTAGGCTCATCAGCTTGTGCTGCAATCAGAGGGCTTCCCAGAAAGGCTGAACCAACAGTGGATTTCATACAAATCTGTGATGGGCAACAGCGCTTCAGGGCAGCTCCTGAGGCTGCTGGGGAGAAAGAGCATGAGCAACTGGGGCTGTGACTATGACTCTAGCAGGAACCAGACCCTGCTCTTATGGTCCCTTCACCTCTTGTTCCTTCCACTCAGCGAGCTCCGTTTCTAGTTGTCACACGTGCTTTTGGAGTATTTCTTGGTTCGGATGGGTTTGTTTCCAG
The DNA here is from genome assembly GCF_000708025.1 of Charadrius vociferus. Lineage (NCBI taxonomy): Eukaryota > Metazoa > Chordata > Aves > Charadriiformes > Charadriidae > Charadrius > Charadrius vociferus. The sequence goes on along the minus strand of NW_009649047.1, from coordinate 267,291 downwards.
GAGGGTTAAAGGGACAACCAGCTCCTGTTCTGTTCCTGAGGAATAACGTTCATCGCAATCAACCCTCGGTCACAAGACACAGGAAGAGCAGTGAACGCTGGGGTAGACGAACAAAATTATGATGTTAAAAATGCAGAGGGATTGCCAGGAAACACTTGGAGGATATCTGAAATGCAGGAGGGGAAATGAGATGCAAACAAGGTCTAATTTAGGGATGAACTATCCAATTTGCATTTATTATCCCCTTCCCTCCCTCTTGCCTTCCCTTTGGCCATTTTTAGATCCAAAACCTTTTTTTAGGCTCTCAGATATTCAGGATTGTTTTCATATTCACTCCAGCCACCCACAGGAAAATGATCCTGCAGGATTTACTGCCTGGCCAGAAACCAGAGATGAACGCAATCTGCACAACAGGGACATTCACAGCTTCACCCAGAAATCCCCACCATCTGGCTTGCTCAAAAAGCTGGTAGCAGCCCCATTGGTTCCAAATCCATGTCTGGGGGCTTCCTCCAGCTTGGGGAAAGCTGGCTTTCTCCTAGCATTTCAAATCTACTCCATGGACCAAATTTCCAAAGTCAGGGCAGCTGTAAAACACACAGTTGAGCACTAAAACTAATTTCCAAGATGTTCTCGCAGGTTAGGTTTTGCTACCCTGTATTTTATCACCTTGCACAAGAAGTGCAAGTCACAGAAGACCGTAGGAAGAGGCAGTCTGTGTCTTTAAATCAGAGAGTCCAGCTTCATGCCCAGAATCTCACCGCACCGATGCAAATGCACAGACAGCAGCCGAGTCCACCTGTCCAGGGGAGCACCCTAAAGATGAAATGCACAGCCAGCCTTCCCTCAAGTCCCTTCACGGTCTACGAGGCACTTATTTTTTGATATAGAGTTGGCCAACTTCAGCAAGAAGGCTGGAGAGGAGGTCATGGCTCCTTCCTGGGAAACAGATGATTTCAGTCTCAGTTTCCTGAGCCTGAGAGGAGTTATGCAGTGAAATATCTTCTTCTCTCCCAGACAGCCATGGGGTTCGTGTAGATACAGTGCTCAGGGACATAGTTTAGTGGTGGGCTTGACAGTGTTAGGTTAATGATTGGACTAGATGATCTTACAGGTCTTTTCCAATCTAGGAGATTCTGTGATTCTCCTGCACCTTTCCAGCAGTGTTGCAGAGAGGGTATCTACTCTGGGATAGTATTTGGGAACATGGTGGGGATGGGGACCCAAACCTCTCTCACTAGGAAATCCCTCAGTAGCCTTTCAAGAGGGAATTTGTCCATTTGCAGCCAAAAAAAAATGAAGGCTTTGCAGTTTTCAGCCGTTCCTTCTGGTGATAACAAAACAATTTCTACTGCAAAAGAAGACCCAAAAAAATGCATTAAGAGGAAAATTGAATTCTCAGTATCCCCCTTTCCCTCCCAAAAACTTTTCAAATGAATAATTTCTGACTGATGCCACTGCAGTACCACTGGTAGAGTGAATGGAAGCATCTGAGACCGGCCAACTCAGCGCATGCAGGGCCAGAACTCGCAGCTGGGAAGAACTGCTGGGCACCAGCTCCCCTTCACATTGCTCTCAGATACCCCATCACTCACCAGCAGGCTCGGAAAAGAGATGCAAGTCGCCGCAAAGGGTCTCACTAATTTGGGGGCAGGGGATGGGGCGAAAGCAGTGTTTTCTCATAAATCCAGACAACATGTATATCGCTTTAATTGATGTCAAACTTTCAGCCTGACATGCTTTATAAACCCTGGGCAGCTTTGATCTCCTTGTCTTTGCCTATAAATGCAAGGATTACAAAAACATTCCAAAAAACGGCACCAAAAAATGTCTTTCACCGAGGTACTTTGCTCCAGCAGATAAGGCTAATAAGCAAAGAAACCCCAGGTATTAGGAAACGAGGTTTTTCAGGAACATACTCTAGGGCGGAGGGGGGGCAGGGGCGAGGCGTCTGAAGGATATTGATGCTTATGCTCCGCCTGTCATTATTTCACCTGCCAGGTTCTGTGATATTGGGGTGGCGGTCACTTCTGGCCCCGCTCTCCCCCCCGGGGAGATTACAGCGAGCTGTGGCTGACACTGCCCAACATTGCGTTGACTGACAGCCCCCCGTGGCATGGTTACTGTCAGAGCCCTTGGAGGGCTGGGGGTGCCCGGGTCTGCGAGACACGGGGAAGGGGAGGGGGGTTTCCAGAGATCGGTGGGCTCTGCTTGGCCTCCAGAGGCAGGAGGAGGGAGCTTCTCTCCATGCAGGGCTCAACAGCGCTAGTAGAGTTGATGGAAGTTGTTTCACCATCCCTTTCATCTGTACAAGACTCAAGTCCCAAATGTTGGGGTCCCTTTGAGGCGTTTCAGTGCCCTGCTCCCAGGGGATGCTCGGGGATGCTCAGAGATGCAAACGGGATGGTGTCCTGCAATGCCACCACCAAGCAGGGGAAGGGCAGTCACTTTGCATGGGGAGACAATGTGAAAACAGAGCAAGGGAGGCTGTAAGACTTGGCATGCCAAGTCAGGACTCATTTGTGGATTAAGACTAATAAATTTCTCCAGGTCAATGTCTCCCTGAAAGCTGGATGTCTAAATTCCCTCTACATTCCCTTTATTCTCCATGGTACCCTTAGTCATGATTCATTCATTTGGCCAAATAGAGGCACTGGGAATGTCTGAAAGCACCTGAGATGTCAACACAATACCAGGTCAGAGGACACAGCGCAAGTCTCATGCCCATCTGAATGGCAGCAGGATCTCTGGTTGTGCTTAAAATAACCTTAGACACCCATGTGGCAACCAAATCCCACCCCAGTATTGACTGGAGCCACAACAGCTACTTGCTCCACTCAGCAGCAGTGACCTAGGCTTGGCCAGCTGGATGACTGACCTGTGGACACCGAAACGTGGGTGTCTTATATCTGCAGCCTTCCCCAGTCTCCTTTTGTAATGGGAATCACTCTTCCCAATCCCTGGGAAGCTGGAAAGTGTCTGAGCCTTTGGGGAGCTTTGTGGAGTTATGGCATTATCTTTGAAGTTAGCTATGAAGTTATCTCCTTGGTGCTGGGAAGGTCTCAGCTAGAGTGCTGGACCTCCTCCTGGGCCCTGGGCTTCAAGGAAAAAAAGGGGTCAGACTGGGGACAGCCCAAAAAAATGCAAAGAGAATGACTAAAGGAGTAGAAATGACAGATTAAGGAGGAAGCACTGAAATTGGTTAGTCTGCAGAGACACTTGAGGAGTGATATTCCTTCATGAAAGGTAAAAGAAGGGAGGGAGGAAGGGAGGGAAGGGACATTTAATGGCAAGGACAGGGAAGCCTAAGGAGGAGAAACTGCCTGGGAAACTCAGCATCCTTCAGAACAACCCCTGGCAAGGATAAGTAGGTAGATACAGTTGACTCTGCATTGAGGCAGGAAGATGGGCGAGATGCCCTCAAGGAGCCCCTTCCAATCCCACAGCGCTTTGACCCTTGTCGGCTCGGGCTGTGGCAGCTGCCGTACGATGAGACTTTCCCCAGGTGCCTCAGGACAGTTAGGGTGGAGTGGGGAACGAGACCCATCTCTGCAGGCGCCCACAGCAGTGTCTGGCTGCAAGGCCACCCTCTGTATCTGTCAAACAAGCTGATTAAGAAATCTGAGAAAAGCAAAACCCAGGGGTTGGGACTCTCTTTTGATGGCGTTACTTGGGTCACACTGGGTGAACTCTAACAGGCTTTGTCAATGAAAACAGGGGGCAGGGATTTCCAGCCCTGGCAAAGGCAACCGTGGCTGTACTATTCCAGGCTTTGCCATATTTCCCCAGGACATTTTCCCCTTTCCCACTTTGTAGGCTTTTATTTACACAAACAAAACCCTGCAAACTCAATTTTGCACTCTCCTTTCCATATGATAGGGGAACACAACTAAATTGCCCGCACGATGAGTTTTGATAAGAACATGGGTTTCAAAAAAAAAAAAAAAAGGAATCAGACATTTATATGAATTAAATGACATTGTTAATTAACATGATTTAAGATTGCAGACCATCTAGAAGGGACGTTAACTCTCCAGCTTCGGGGTTGAAAGCAAGCTCCAGTTTTTCCAAGTCCAGATAAGTCGTCTTTGAGAAATGGGAATTTGGCTCCTAAATCAATTAGGCCTGCCAACTGTACAAAGGGGAATTTATAACTGAGCACAGAATTAACCCTAGACCTTGCAAACTGTATGTCAAGCTGCTGAGCACTGCCTCTCGCCTCTTTGCCTACTAGAGTCGCACGGCCCGTAGAGAGGATTTACTTTGCAGTAATGCTGTCAGAGACCAAAGCAAATCTGATGCTCCCAGACATGTGGAGGGCACAGGCCTTGACCTGTGACTGTAACCATCTGCAAACAAAGGATCCACCCATCTGAGCATGAAAGGAAACCAAATCATGTAGCATCACTGGTTTTCTGCTTAACTGCCCCTTTGCTGGAACTGAGCTGGCTGTGTGAGGAGCCCTGGCAAAGACCAGGGCTGTTCTAAGACCCATCAGCTCATGCTCATACGGTGCTGAACTCAGCTCTACACACATCATCTGTCCTCATGAAAGACAGAGATGGAAGCCTTCAAGGAGGCATGTTGGACCACTTTGTCTCCCAGACATCATGACCTCCAAGACTGACAAAGGATACACATGGTGCAGTTCATGACTAAATGGTCTTGTAAATATGAATTTGTTTTAAAACATTGGCGATCCCTTTTCTAGAACAAATGGGTCACTCAGCAGCCACTTGTAGCATGGAAACACAAGGCATGGATTGCCAGTCAATCTGGCCTCAAGCCTGACTTTGGAGCCACTTCTTCCCAGCTGTGTACACAAAACTTGGCCAGCTAGGGACAGACATCCAGAGCCCGAGTCATCTGCTTTGACTTCAGCAGCTTCATTCAGTTGCCTATGAGCAGGCACAGAGTGACATTTTAGATGCCCTCAGCCTCTAGCTGCTCTTCAAGACCTGCACAGGTCACATCTGTGTGACACCACATAAATGTAAACGTCTTAGAAAAAAAAAAATATGTCTAGATGATCTTTAAGGTCTCTTCCAACCCAGACCATTCTGTGATAAACCCTAGAGCATCTCGGAGGGTACTAGGTGCCTACATGTGTGCAGATAAATGGATGCGTCCGTTCAAGCTAATGACTCCAGGCTTCCTTTCCAGTCACTGCAGACCCTTGCAGACAAGCGAGCATGAATCATTTGACCTCTTCAAGATGCCTCCCTTAGGCTGAGGGAGGCAACTGTACCTTACAAGTGCCTGTCTCTCTTTGCTGACTACAAAGGGACCTCGGGGTGATTAGCTCAGCTCTGGATGTTTACAACGCATATGGCAAAATCTGACCAGAAGACTCTCACCCTTGGGCCTTTGCCGTTCTGCGTGTCCCTGTGTCCCTTCCAAGGCTGGGTTTCTAATAGAAAAAAGGAAAAAAAAGAAAGACGAAGAGGCCCTCCCCCTCTGTCTCTGCTTACATCGTCCTTACGCTAAATGGAGAGGATCCTAATAGGATATTTAGAAGAGGTTAACTCTTCAGAAGCCTCCGTCTCTGCCCTACATCCTGGACGCCTGCCAGAGCAAAGCCAAGGATAACAAACCAGCTTTCGTTCAAGTATTCTGAGCCAATTAAAAAAGACAAATTAGTTTGGCCTTATCTCTCCCTCCTCCTCCCCCTTCCCACCCGAGAGACAAGAGGGGATTCGCGGAGGAATGTTTCTCCTCTGTGATGGCTCTGCCTCGCTGAACTCTTCAAGGTCTATGATGGATGAAAGCTCTCTCTTCCATTATGCTTCCGACAGCTCGCTGGGTCCTAATGGGACGGGGGGCAGGGGCAGCGGTGCGGGGAACTGGAGTGGCAAAGTAGGGAGAAAGCTTTATGCAGGGAATGAAGGCAATGGAGCTAATGGACATCTCTTCCCCATCCAAGCTCAGCCTGAGGATCTCTGCAACCTTGCCAGCACCAGTGCGAGATAAACAAGAACTACCCTGTGCTGTCTGTCCTTTTTCTTTCATTGTTCCTTCTTCCCCTGTGTTTTTTTGACATGCGGTCACTGCCTTTTCCACGTGTTGCAAGCAGAAGCTGTGGCATGGCCTGGGTATGCCAAGAAGGGGAAAAAAATAAAAAAAATTACCAGGAAAGGCTTTGGGGAAGAACTATCTGGTTCAGTTCTGGGCTTTTTAAAGATATCATGTGCTGGTTTGACCTCTGCCAGGGTCTGAGCTCATCTGCATGAAAAGCAGGGCAAGAACATCTGAGCAGCCGCAATGAGTCAGAGCAGAGCTCTATCTGCTTACGCGCTCTTTCCCAACCCTGGCCACTAGGAAATGTTTATGTAAAGGGTTTAAGAAGACAGGGCAAGAGGAGTGATACATCAACAGGCCCAGCTGTGCTGTGGCCACATGCTCACGGCACCCGGGGGGGTTCAGATGGGACACCCCAAAAGACTGGGTGCTCCACCTGAACCTCACCTGGGTGACGCATCATCCCTGTGCTCTGACCTCAAAGACGTTGCCCTCTGCAGATTTAGGATGGATTAGGTTTGCACTAGTTGGTTGGGGCCAAAACTGTGCTAAGTGTCGTGTTAACAATATAGACAATCAAGTTCCAGTATCTGTGCTTGGCACTGTGGAGTTTGTTAGTAGGGCTGTGTCCTGTGACGGAAAAGATCATCTCATTCCCAAGATTAGAAACCCACTTGCTCTTGTTATTCATGATACTGCTGAGCTCTTTTCATCCCTCTCTTGCACTGTCTTTATTTCACAGTGCCTTTCCTGATGAGACTTTGCAAGGAGGGGAGTTTAAATCCCATCTCACTTCCCAAACTAACACTCGACCCAGTGGGTAACTAAATATGTCTCGCTTGGCTAACTGGTTTTCTGGGGAAGGCAGGGACAAGATCCAACACACACTGCAGATAACCGTAAGGTACTCTGTTCCTGCTCCATGGACGTTGAGCTGAAGCAAGCCAAAACATCTAAGCAATTCAGGAGAACTAGACTCCTTGGTTTCCATCCAGTCTCAATCTCTTAGACTCTTTGGGGATTTTGCAATATCCTGCTTCTGCGAATCTAAAAGAAACACTCCAGGATGTCCTCACAGTAAGACTGCGTCTTTTCAGAAGGAGCAAGAAAGACTTTATAGAAAGGTCCTGGGGAAGCCACCAGTCCCATTCGCGAAACATCTATTGGGAAGGAGTTGCACGCACTCGATTTTCTGCTAATGCTGTCCAGTAGTTGGAAATGTGGAGAAACAGCAGCAGACCAGGAGGAATGGGGGCAGCAAGAAGATGGCCTCACAGAGACAGAGAAAAGATGAAAATACGAAATAAATCAGAGGTCCATGAAGAGTAGAAGATGCTCATTTGCACATTGTTAGTTCCATCTGATTTAGGCTGAGAGTTTGGTTGGAAGGGTTGGTGGGGTTTGAAAGGTCGGTTCTTCTAACCAGCATGACCAGCCACTGTTGTTGACTACCAGGATGCCGAGGGGGGGGCAGATTTCCCACAGCACAAGTGTCTCTCAGAAAACACCAGTGCAAGATTCCTCCTACCTCACCCCACCACTTTTCTCTTCCCTACCACCACCACCACTGCTTTGGAAGAAGATCATCACAGGGAGGTTAGCTCCTGATCTGCGTCCTTACGTCTGCCCTGCAGGGACCATGCAGGCAGGAGTGGTTGGGATGGTATGGACACTAGGTAAAACCTAGATTAAGGAAAAGGCATCACGAATTATCTAGGAAGTAGTAGCCACACAGAGCTCCTGGAGACGGGAGACACGCACAGCCCAGGGGGGTCACACTAGATCCTCTATAATGTCAATTTTTTAAGGGCATTTCTCTGCATAGTGTCCACAGTGGCAGAGCCTTTGCAGACGCACGAGCCAACGCCTGGCACAGCCTTCCCGGGGCAGAGCCGTGACTATACCCCGCGGGCAAAGCGCCAGGAGGGTTTTCTAGGAACCACTCAAAGGACCTGCGGGGCTTGAGGTCAACGCTGAAGCACTTTCACATCAGTCCCGGGGACGGAGAGCGTAAAGGACTATCAGAGGTGCGGCAGCAGTCCCTCGGAGGGGCTCTGGCCAGGCTATAAAAGGAGCTGGTCTCTGCTAAATTCCACAGGGAGGGAACATGCTGTAATTACGCCGGTGCTGTCTCAATCGACAGTGGCACAAACCAGAGCCTTCCAGTTCTGCAGTGGGGAACAACAACAGCCGAAAAAACGCCTTGTGCCCTTGAAACAGGGAGCGTGCAAATTAAAGTTTAGTCTGAAGCTCCACTCCCCTGCGAGCTCAGTCCTGGCCTTGGAAAGGGGGTGTTGCATGTGGGCTGCTGGGAGAGAGAGAGAGCGGGAGAAAGAAAAAAAAAAAAAAAAAAGCAGGAAAGGGAGAGGTGGAGGGGGAGACACGGAAAAGGAGAAAAGAAAAATTTAGGATAAACATACCCCAGCTGATAAGCAATGAGGGTTGAGATGGGAGGGGCTGGAAAACCTGCTTAGAAGGAATGAATGGAGGGGCTTTCTTTTCTTCAGCCATGCAATGAAGGGTGTCGGGGCCTCTCTATAGGCAAAAACCTACAGCCCCTCCCTGCCATGCTGAAGGCTGTATACACAGGGTATGAAATACTTTACGCCCCCCCCCTTCTCCCCCCAGGGTTGGGAGCCCACCTCCATCTCATATGGAGATGATCAGTCTGACCTCCAAAGGGTCTGGGTCATCATTGGTTCTGTGGGTGTCAGAAAAACTTAGCTAGAAGAGAGCACAGTACATGGGAGTTGGACTAGATGATCTCTAGAGGTCCCTTCCAACTCTGAGAATTCCATGATTCTGTGATTCTGTATTTCCATTAACATCTCGGTATAGAAACTCTGCGCCGGGAGCTGAGTATTTGTGAGAATACAGGGTAATCTCCATGGATGGAAGGGCCATGGGGAAAAAGGAGGATTTAGTAAAGAGATCCTGCATGCAACAAGCTAGGAGTGATGGAGGCCAACCACAAGGCAACAGATCAACAGGAGCAGAAGAGGATCTGCCTTGCAGACCAGAAGCTGAGCATGAGTCAGCTGGTGTAAAGGAGGTTAACTCCACACTGGGAAGTATAACTGGTGCATAACCTGGGATGCAGGAGGTCCAGATTTGTCAGTGCTGGAGCGCAGGATCCAGCTTGGGGCATTGTGCGAGAATATGGGAGCAAGCAGAGGAAATGCAGAAGACAGTAAAAGGGATGAGCAGAAGAGGGGAAAGCACAGACGATGAGGAGCAGTTGAAGGACATGGAGTGTTCTGTTTAAAGATAAGACATAGCGTAAATGTGATATGTGCCTCATTTGCCTGTCTAGGGAGAGAGTAGAGAGGAAGAACAGTGTCTCCATCACCAATGGTTTACAAGAACAGGCTGCACAAGGAGGAAAGGTTATGGAGATCTAATCCAGCCAAGGGAGGAGTGTTTGGACTGGTTGAGTTTTTCAAGGGCCCCTACCTGTTATGATATCCTTAAGTCCTGTTCTCTTTTTATTGCTCCGTTGCTGAAGATTTGATCAAGTTGCACTCCTGATGGTCACACCTTGCAGCCTATAGACTAAATGGTGGGTTTAGACCCTATTTAGCTGCTGGCATCTCTCCCCAGTGAAGATCCATCAAGAATAGTCAGCAGAGCTTGAGAAAAGCATTTTCCAAGCAACACGTTTGGCAAAAGCCTGTCCCGTAAATCTTGCCGAGTGAGAACACTGCACACTGATAATGAAGGAGCTGGGAGTGAAATATGCCTTTAAAGAAAAAAAAAAAAATTAAAAATTTAAGAAGAAAAGAATGTGTAATAGAGAAAGGATGATTCTGTTTTGAGGAGGTGCACTTCTGAATCACACAGCCCTCCTGTTTGCTTATGACCTGCAAACCCAGCAGGACCAGGAGTGTAATAACACCAGTATAAAAGCACAAGAAAACATTTCCTGGATTACTCCAAGTTTTCCTGGTGAAAGTTGTCACTCTGGTTTCTCCATCACTTTGAGCAGAAGATCCATGACCATGAATAAGGACTCATAAGCACTTACCCAACCAGCCAAAGAGTAGGTGCCAAGAGTCCCTCAGCAGTCTTCCGTGTTTGCAGAAGCCAATCCAGCTGGAATCTCCATCCATCAGCCGGGTAACAAAAATAAAAATCAAAATCTGCCCGCATCTTTTTCCTAAATCCCCCTTCACTTTTCATGAATCATGGCATTCAAGGCCCCGTGGTCTCACCTCCCATATAGCTCAACCCATTATATTTCAGCACTGTAAGTATGATATTCAGACATAGCTCCCACCCGTAACTCAACAGCTTGCACTTGGCTGAAACATTGCTTCCAGAAAGGCATCTGCTCTTAATTTAAAGGTATCCAGGGATGAAGAACCTGGGTAACCTATTGACTAATTACCCTCAGCAGTAACCACAAGCCTGGGTGGTTTGGCTCTGCTTTGCAGCCATGGGAAGGCCAATTTTACTAGATTAAAGAGACCTTTCGCATCAGGCATTTTTCTCCCCACGCAATTCTTCTCCAGTCACCTCTCCATCTCCTTTTCTGATAAGCCGACCAGAAGAAGCTTTCTGAGCCTGTCATGCTAAGGCTTTCTCTTCACTCCTCAGATAATTTCTGTAGCCCTTTTTGCCATGCCTTTTCTCATTTTTCAGTATCTTCTTTAAAGCACCAGCGTGGCTTTCCCAGTGTCTATCTGTACCTTCACAGAGAGAAAACCTCTCTGGTTTAAGCTATGTGGCCTCGTTAGACATGAGAGGAAAAGAGTCAGGAGGTTTCATAAAGGTAAAGAGATTAGGGTGTTTTCATCTTTCCCTTTTGATATCTTCATTTGTTCCTTCCTGGTTCCAGGAAGGAACTCCTATAACTGGGGGGTGGTGTGGTATGTGTTCTAATTGTCACCCTAATTTTCTGAAAATCCTGCTGATTTTTTTTCTTTCCACTTAGCTATACCAGTCAAGGAAATAGGGCCAGAAACACCCGTTGGCAGCAGCCCGTAGTCACCCACACCATCGTTAGCAAAGTCTATGCCATGGCCTTTGCCCTCGATCAATCAACAGCTGAGCTTCTCAACGAGCAGTTGAGTTTTCCAAGACCTAAGTCCTGCCTGGATGAAATGACCTGCAGGAGCAGGGATTGCCTGCCCACAGCAGTATTGACACTGGACTGCAGGGACCTCCAGCACTTCCCTGGGCTCTGGTCCTCAAGAAAAGTTGCTTAATTAACAGAAGAGTCAAAGTGTATTGTTGCTGAAGGAGATGGAGATGTTGTTCATATAGGGACTGGTGGATGTATTTGGTGAGCCACAATGCCTCACAAGCCTGGCTTTCTTTTCAGGCCTTCAATACAGCTACCTTGACCAGATCCAAGGCAGATCAGGACCTCCCTGGCTTTAAAGAAATGCACGCCCCACAGAATATTGGAAGTGGGACCCGACATCGTTTTGGGACACAGCAAATGTGAAAGATCACCATAGACTAAGGAGTGCTGGGTTTCATGGGCAGAGCTTTGCACGATCCTGTTCTCCAGCCAAAGCAAAACCCATAGAGTCCATAGAAATGGGTGTCCTGCATCTTCTCCAGCAATGCCAATGAAGGAGTGCAAAATCAGGGCAAGGACAGAGCAATGCTTCCCCAATACTCTCTTCCAGCCTCTAGCAAGTTGCTGCCATGTGACATCCTGAGCTGGCTGAAGCTGATCTCATGTTTAATGGCCCTCGATAGACTGTTTTTCCTCCACCCAACTGTCCAGTTGCTTTTCTGAACCCACATGAACCTCTAGCTGGGCTGGAGTTCAGCTTGCCGGGTTTGATCCCGCGCCCTAGTGTCATGAGGCCAAGCTTCTTGCAGACGTTAGGTTTGAGGACGCAGCAGGGGCCAGAGGAGCCCTATCAGCCTTACCCACTGCTGAACTCCCGCTGACACCGAAAGGAGCCGGCCAGACTCCCCGGGATGCTGAGCGCAGGGGAACTGCGCAGGCCACATCCCAAACAAACAGGAGGGAAAAGGCAGAAATTGGTCCGCGTAAAAAATGAGAGGGGGAAGTAAGGGGCAAAGTGAGAAGGGAAACGTCTGATTCATTATGCGCTTGTTTTCCTTTTGTCTTCTCCAAGGAGGAAGAGGATGGAGAGCCGTCGAAGACAGAGACAGAAGGATGTTTCCTGGCCCGGCCTGGGAGAGGATCAGATAATGGGCAGATAACAATAGAAATGATGACTGAGACGAAACTGCAGCCACTCGCCGGGCAGAGAGAGCAGCCGGCCCTGCCACGAGCAGCCAGAGGCTGAAGAGCAAGAGGCAAGAGCACAAACAGCTTCGCTAGCTGGTCCAGGTAGGACCTCTGCAAGCTAAGACCCTCCAGGACTGCTGCACCCCATTGCATAAGCACTTCCACATTTTTTGGGGGGGGGTCTGAGGACACAACAGCAAATTCAAACCATAGACACGTCTGGGAATGGGCAGTAACCATTTACCATGACTCTTTCTGCCCACTGTGGTTCATGTTTCTACTCTTGCTTTCCCTTCATCAGCACTTCAGAACTGCCAGGTAAGGACTGTTTGAACCCAGGTCTGTCGAGTCCCCATCACAGTGGGATTTCCACTGATCTGATGGGTGCCATCTTGTATCAAATCAAACTGACTCTGAAGGTCTTCTCGGTAAGATCTGGTTTGGTTTCTCCGTTGCGAGTAAAACATGCTGTGGGTCTTCACACATCTCCAGGGGTCAACATGCAAACGTAGTCATCCGGTGTATGCAAACACAGATGCAAAAGTGCCAGTAGGCAAATGCAAAAGTCCCAGGCTGAAGCCTGTTCTGCATGGATGAAAAGTGCTGTTGTTCATGTCTGAATTAGTGGTAGACAGGACACACTGCCACGTATGAGGAAATCTCCAACACCAGACCTCAGTGGAAAGTGTTGCAAGATGTGTATGTACGTATCACCACTCACCTTCTCCGCTGGGGAGAGCATGTTGTGTGTGAGTACTCCTGAAGCTGGAGAGCCATGTCCATCACACCCCAAACAACTGCCCTGAGGATGATGCTCACACCTGTGCAGAGAGTTTGCCTGGGGTTAGTGTTTGCAGTTCACTGCAAGTTCCTCTGGTCTCAAGGATAAATTCAGAAGGAACGCATATGGGTCCCAAGTAGCTTTTTGGAGCTCCACAGACTCTTCCTATGTATCACCAAAAAAGCCTTGAGTCTGACTCAAGCTATTCAACAAGAGTTTAGGGGTCTATAGCAAGACACATATTTGCTTATCCTTCTACATCAAACAACCCTGCTGAGCTGACGCCAAGCTGATGGGCCACTGGGGTGGTGGATGTGCAGCAGACACCCGTCCAGAGCCACACAATACACCTCACCCAGCGTGAGTCACCCAGTAGTTGAACCCAAAGTCCAAAATCAATGCTGCCTTCTGCTTGGTCACACTGTGAACCAGGCACTAGTGAAACAGCTGAAGTACGCGTCATACCAGGTTCTTATTAATAACGCATTAATTATTGTATGGCTTCTACAAGTGGCTATACATACTTTATGAGGATATATCCCAGCTGCAGCTTCTTTACCAGCCTACTGGGCTTGAGCAAAGTAAAGTAGGAAATGAGCAAGTTCATTATAAGCAGTGGAAACCCAAGCTAGCACACATGCCTGCAAACTTCTTCTGACCCTGCCTCTGCACGTGGAGTCAGGCAGAAAGGATAAGCATGAAACCCCATCAAGGAGGAAGCAGAGAGCACTGGATGCAGTCCACCCCTCTCACACCAGAGACTGCTCCAAGAGGGAGTTACAAGGGGCTTGAAAATACTGGTCCTGCCGACTTTGGCCAAAGGATGGTCATACATCAGGGCTGCCACGTGAGCTGGGATAGCTGAGTGGAGCCAAGACATCGTACTCAGGGGTGATGCTCAGGTATGGCTTCACCTAGTCTGTGCCCTGGGTTGCACCTTATTGCTGCTCTTTCTACTGCTGGATAGGCTAAATCTAACACGTTTAGTCCTACCTGGCCATATACCTCATGTTATTGTATTAAAATAAATTCAACATGCGTCTCCCTTCCCATGTAGCAGCTGAAGTGACTCTGTCCCTGTTGCTGTAATGCAGGCGGGTCCTGAGGGTTTAAACATCAGGAAGCAAAGCCTCTGAGGCCACCTTCTCATGTTATTACTTCATGCAGGTAGCTTCTGTTTGTCCTTTCCATCCAACCCCAGAAATTTTTCAAGCCATTGGCTGCTTAAGGATGCTGCATTACCATCTGCTTTGTGAAAATAGATGCCGAGAGATGTGAAAAAAAGCCACAGTGGGAACTCAACTAGTGTATCATCCAGTGAAAAGCTGCCCAGAAAAGTGCCGTTAGGGATGACCCACACTGCAGGACAGGTCCAGGTTCACCCTGGACCAGCCTGGGCCGGTCCGGCTGCAAAAAGCCAAGTCTGAACCTTCTGGAGCTTGCAGGAGGAACCAGAGAGGACATGTATCCTGACAAGCAAGCACATCAGTTAAAAATACTTTCTGGAGGTGTGGGGGAGCAGAAATTATGTTCAATAAATTGCTGGCTGTAAATAGCCTGCTGAGCTCGGGCTGGCAGCCCCCCTCCACCACCCAGCCAGCCCTCCCTCCCTGCTCCCTGCCGAATAAAAGTGAGCTGTCTTAGTGCTAGGATGCAGAAACCACTTCCAAGCCAGCATTACATCAACATTGCAGCTGATAAAGGGATGCACAATGGAGTGTTAGACTAATAGAAAAACACAGCTCAGATAAGGCAGGCTCCTGATAGCCTGGGCTGATGTAAAATGCCATTGTCTCCCTTTCTGTCAGCTGAGTCACGGAGCGATAGGGAATTCCAGTGGCAGCCGGCAAGTCAGGGGTCAGAAACCACAAACCCCGGGCGATGCAAATTCCCCCCCCGCTCTGGCGTGGGCACCGGGTGGGCAGCAGATGGAGTTGGGGGTAGGAGGATGAGGCTGGGGGTGGCGGAGGGGAGGCGCAGGTGGTGGGAAATGCCCCACAGCTGCGGGGATGGGGAGCAAAGGGCGAAGGATGGCGAGGGTCCAGGATGCGGGACTGCCCTGGGCTCTGTGTGCAAGGATGAAGCCAGCGCGAGACCCCTCAGCATCACCAGGCCTGCCATGGGACCCATCGGTTTTAAAGGCTTTTCCCTGCTATTTCACCTCCCTCATCCATCTCCTGTATTTCCCCCGGGGTGTTCTGAAGTCAGGGAGGGTGGGAAATCAGCTGCAGAAATGCAAGGGAGGGCATTTGTTGGCAAATGGCACCACCCTGGGTAACTGCAGTCTCCCAAGCTCTTTTGGGTCAAGATCATCTCTTCCATGGGGCTTGAACAGCACCAGACACAAGAGGTGTTGGTTCCCATCTCAAGCCACTGTCTCACACTAGTCTGAATGATAAGGTGGGAGAGGCGTGGAGAAAGACGCCATGTCCGCGCCCAGCTGGGTGTCCGGAGCCAGAGGAGGATGTCTGTCTCCATCCCTCCTGTGAACGGGAACTCCCAAAGCCCGCCGAGGGCTGCGATTAGTCCCCCGGCCGGTGAGTGAGGGTGTTTTTCCCTCTGTGGGCTCCGCTCTCGTTTTCCTGTGCTGCCCTTTGATCTCCTCTCACACGGCCCCGGCCCGCGAGGCTGCCCCAAAGGAGGAACTCCAGATTACGTGACAGGGTTATGTCATTTTTCCAGCGGACGTGCCGGCCTGGCTTTCAGTTGACAGGGCTTTTTTTAGTGCCAGTGCTGCAATCATTGGCCAGACAGGTCCCAGAGAAACCTTGCGGTGGGGATGCTGCGAAGACCTTGTGCCCCGGTGAAAATCTGGGGCAGCCAGATGGGACCCAGGACAGGCTCAGGAACCAGCCCTGGTCCTTATGCTCATGTTTGCTCACAAACTTGCATATAAGAAGTTCCATCTCCACCTGAGGAGGGACTTCTCTCCTGTGAGGGTGGCAGAGCAGTGGCACAGGCTGCCCAGAGAGGTGGGGGAGTCTCCCCCTCTGGAGCCATCCCAAACCCGCCTGGACGCCGTCCTGTGCCACTGCTGGAGGTGCCCCTGCTCTGGCGGGGGGTGGCACTGGAGGAGCTCCAGAGGGCCCTTCCAACCCTGACCATTCCAGATGTTTGCTCACACCTCCATGGGAATAACAAGGGGTTCAGAGCCTGCCACAATCCAGCTGGTGCAAGACCAGCTCTGGCCAAAGCCCTGGTGTAAGGGCAGAGCATGGGTTTTATGCTGGGGAATGGGTGCTGCCTCCTACCCAAGTACTTGGAGGTGGGCCAGAGCTACAAGGTTGTTGCACATTAAAGCGGTAGAAAACATGAAGCTCCAGTGATGGAGAATCAGATCTGGCTGAAAATCTTCATAGGTTGCCCTTCTGTTTCACCAAAGTGGAGACTTTCTGTGAAAAATAAACCAAAACAAATAAACAAACAAAAGCTTTGTTTTCAACAAAGCTTTCCTACATATTTTTCTTTTGAAAATTTTCTGATTAAAACCTTTCTCTTTTCCCCAAACTAGTGGGCTTTTTTACTGATCTGGACACCTGGGGACCATTTCTTCGTTATCCAAAGGTAGAAGCAAAATCCAAAATTTTGAAGAGTGCAAAAAAAAGAGGATGGAGGCCCACTGTCTACATGATTGTGAAGAAGCCAAGATGGCCAGGCAAAGCTGCTGAAGGTGGAAGATTGTGGAAGAGACTTCGTAGTGTAAGGAGCTCTGACTCTTGCATCTTGATCCTACCTATGCTCTCTTTGTTTCAATAAACTGACACTGACCAACTGAAGGAGCCCCCCATGTCAGTCTCACTCCAAACTCTTGTGAGAAGGCAGACTGAACCTGGCTTCTGATAGTAGCTAGATGAATGGAGGGTACTTCCTTGTCATAGCGCCTGGCTTCAGCACTTAGGTGTACCAGGAAGGACAGAAGGCCCTCTCCATTTGGAAAAAGAGAAGGATGGAGGCTCAAGTCCCCCTTTATCATCAGGACTGCTGGGGGTACAGTTTGTGCCCTGGTTGCGCTGCTTTGTAGAAGTATGCTTGTGAAGGACCAAGACAATTTTCTAGAAAGTGCTCCTTAAGTGCTAAAGGCTTCTTCAGAGTCAATCAAGATAAAGTGCTATTTCAGAGGTTGACCCACACTCCCTCAAAACTCAGTATCCTTCTGGGAGTTCCCATCCCCTGTAGGTTGCTACCTCTTGTCTGTCATTGACTGAGGCAAACATGGACCACCATCTGCATGCACTGGTGTGGATCAGGGCTTGTGATCTGCCAGCACTGATCACCTCCAGGACAAAGCAGGAGAAGAGGTCTGGCTTTGTATGGAAACTCCAGGGAGATGTTCACAGGAGAAATTAATTATCTGCTCTGGAACACCACCAGGGCAATGGACTAACACCTCTGTTCCCATGGGGAAAGCTTTAATGACCACAGATTTTGCAGGAAATTTTCCATGAAGAAAGGATCATTCCACACAATTAAAAGCATCACCCCTTCCAGAAGGAAAGGGTTCCTGGAACAGCCACTCTCTTCCAGAAGAAACCATTCCACCTTTGACTCAAGACTACTTGAATAAGAGGGCTCTGCAGTGCAGAACTGCAGCCCAGAAGAGGAAAGCGTTTCTCTATGACACATTTCTTTGTTGAAATGATCAAAGTTGCCTGAGGGCTCAAACTGCAGTTGAAATGACCTCAGTGCTGTGCTGTTTCCCTCCCCTGACCTCATCGGTTCTTAGATCTGGCTTTGAAAGGTAGAAGCTGTGTTGTGTTAGCTGCAGACATGGTTGGGGACTGGAGAACAGGCTTCAGAGACCCAGAGACCGGAGACGTGGGGTAGATTCTGGATTTCAGGAAACAGAACAGCGTGGGTCTGGTCTCAAATTCTTGCAGATGCCCAGTGCTGTGGTTTTGGAAATGCTTCAGTAGGAATAGTTGCAAAACACAGGACTCTCCAGACCAGATCCTCAAAGATCTTTTGAAACCAATGGGATTTCCTTACCGATATGATTGTGGGGGTACTGTGCTCTCATGAAAAACCCTCTACCTCCTCCATGACAAAACCGATGAGGACATCTTCTTTGGCTGCAGAGAAATGCATAGTGTTTATCCTACTGCAAAGATCTTGGATGCGATTCAACTGAAAGGTTCAGGAACCTAAATTTAGGGCTTAAGGTCATTGTCCTCACTGAAGATGTACCAGAGCAGCCAAGATGCCTGCATGGGGCTTAGAAAGCGAAGTAAATACACGTAACTCATACCGTTTTGTCCAGCAACTGGGGATTAAGCGGGGATACCCCAAGGCTGATCTAAACCTGGTACCTGGATTATGGCAAGTTGTCTGCTCCTCTGCCTGCATGGACTGGGTCTCCAGCAACTATTATGGGAGCTCAGGCAACCGGAGCCTATGGAGACCCCTCCAGTGTAAGTACATAGTGCAGGTGTTTGATCCTGCAAGCTGAATCCCTCCCTCCATTCCCTTCTGCCAGCACAGGGAGACCTCAAACTAAGCAGAATTTTGCTCCGACCCATTTTAAACATGCTATTGTTATCATGGATCTTCACTCAGTGAAGGATTGGCTTTTTGCCTTTCCTCTCTTCCCTCCAGCTATACTTATATGTAGCTGCAGAGCAAGCCTCCACATCAGTTCAAGGCTTGCAGGCCACCAAAGAGCTCAAACCATCACCTACAGTGGTGACCTACTGGTCACCTGCTCCCACCGTAGGTCTGTTTACATGGAAGAAACCCACCACTGGGTCTTATTTTGAAGCCGGCTCCAAAACCATTTAAATCGCGCCTATGTTGGGAGAGGAGCTATGAAGATAAACTCTGGAGAGTGCAGCTGGTTTAGATCCCGAGAGCCAGGATCCCACCCATCAGCTCACCCTTTCTCAAGAGAGACAGCGACTGCTGATTTTTCTGCCGGGGAAGAAAAATACAGTCTGGCACTCAACCCTTGAAAGGTTTCCGGCCCCTGGATTAGATGACCTCAATATGCCTTTTTCATATCTGCTACCACAGATATAGACCTAACTTGAGCCCACTGGGAATTTTTGGACAAAATTACTCTATTTTTTTTTTCTTTTTAATGGAGAAGCCAGTTTATTTAGCTTTTTTTATTATTATTATTATAATTATTATTATTCCACTTTTCTATGGAAGCGTACTTGTTTGAGTGAATCCTGTAAAATTGTCAGTGTTGGATGGACTTTCTGTTTAAAATGATCACATTTCTCAGCTTGTAGATTTTAAGACCTTTACAGTCCAAATCAGGCATTTCATTTCCAGTTGCTCAGTACAGGGATCAGCTTTTACTCTTTGGACATCTCATTTTAATGTTTCTCCGTGACAATCCAGGGCTAAGCACAAGGGTCTACCGCTTTGCGAATAAATGTCCAGAGAATGGCTTTCTCACCTGAAAAACTGTTTCGGGACTTCAGAGTCCCGCACGAATCCTCTTTCTTCACCTGTCCTGAAATAAAATTAAAAGGAAACACACAACCTGACAAAAAGCAGCAGCTCATATTAGGTCTCATATCCCAACGCTTTTGCTGATAATGTTGTTTTTTCACTTTTTTTGCTTTTTTCCACGTTAGCTGCGGGGCAGAGGAACCAAATTACTCCAGTCCTCCACTCGCCTGCCAGACAGGTTGTGGCTTGCTGCTTGTAACCACATGTTAAAGCATCTTATCTCCCTCCCCCAAACCCCTCGTAGCTCTGTGGTCCTGGCATCCTGCGCAACACCACGTCCTCTGAAGGAGCCACAGAAAGGGAGGAGAGCTGTGGCTTGGAGCAAACTGTGGTGTGACCTTAGCTTCTGTCCTCAGGGATTAAAAATGTTTCAGACTTGAACATTTAAGACACCCTTCAGCTCTGCAGTGCTACCCCCATCTTGGCGTAAGTCAGCTTCTTTTCACCTGCATCCTTCCCGGTATTCTCAGACAGCTGGTCCAGTCCCTATCAAAGTCAATGGAAAGTCTTCTACAAAGTAAAGGTATTGTTGCTTGCAGATGGTGCCTTGCCATCACCTCTGCCTGTATATGTGTGAACGCAGCATCCGTTATGATGCTCTGTAACGCTAGAAGATTTCCATTCAATTTATTATGAAATCTGGAATTGCCTTCTTTATGGAAAACAGACTGACTTAAAAAGCTGACTTTATTTTGGAAGTGATCAGCTTGGCATGCCTTGAAAACATCTTGTTGCCATACAGCACCAAATACATTCTCCTGCCCTAAGGTGAAACTGTAAAGTGGATGGAGTCAAATCTCCCCAAAGCTATTACTGAAAGTCCTGGCCCACCTCAGGAAAATGATTTTCCTGAAGGAGACATCTCCCAGTCTGAGTACCACCACCACCAGCCTGAGAGCAGCTGTGAGGTTAAGACAGACGCCAGCAACCAGAAATCCACTCTTTGCCCTCGTACACCAAATCAGGGCTAGGAGAAATGCCCCACGTGGCAATCATTGCCACTGAAAATACACTCTTATGAAAGCTGGTTTGCAAATATGACGATGTCCTATCTGAAGGTAAGGAAGTTGAAAGGTTCAGGTTGTTTCAGTTTGTTTTGCTTTTCAGGGAGGGAAAGGAGTTTCATTTTCAGTCAATATCTTTATGTCAAAGTTTGGAGTTGAAAAGACAATTTGTGGCTCGAATGAATTTGAATCTGCCCTGAGGGAAAAGGATATTTTGCAGCCAAAGAAATTCTAAATCAGGTGTGTTCAATTTATGAATGTATTTTAAAGAAAATCAATGACTCTCAGAGTGTGTCCATCCATGGATGCAGAAGGGCAGATGCACTCTTTGGAGATATTGCTGCTGAGTTCCCTGTTTTTTGTCCAGCACGTTCCTTACCCACCGTGCCAAGTTCCATGGGGGGCACCGGTGGGATGGGACAGCTACCACATCAGTTTGGGCACTGAGGGTTGTTCCCATCCTCCCTATGGGAATATCATCCTCTCCTTCCCACCATACCAGTGGGAAAGGGTCCCTTACCTGGAGGTCCTGGCGGGGAAGGAGATGGGGGTGAGCATGCAAAAGGAGGGGATGAGGATGGAGAGAGCAAGGGGAGAGGCGAGCTGTATCGATTGGTGTGTGAATGGCCTCCCGGGAGCCCCGTTGCTGAGAGACAGCCCTGGGAGATGCAAGGCTGGAATTAATAACTGCTCCATTGGGGCCCTGTTTGCTCTCCTTGCCCAGAGCCGGAGGACTTTGGTCACAGCTTATCGCCCAGCCGAAAGCCCCAGGAATGCAGTCACAGGCAAATGTGCATGTTCACACGACATCTATTAATCAAACGGCTCCCCCACCCTTTAACCCTTCGCAGGTCAGGGAGAGGGGAGGAGGTGAGCATGGCTCTGCTTTGTCTAAAATCAGGGAGTGTCTTTAGAGCAACTGGAGATAGGGGTAAGTCTCCTATGAACTTCAGTTAAGATACCATCCCCCTGCTCTGCACCCAGGGCTTTTTTAAAATTATATCCCCCAGCCCCTTCAAAATGCTTAGGGAATCGATTTTGGTACCTGCATCTGAAGCCATCACTTTTCAGTGGGAGCTAGGCATCTAACCACCGTAAAACACCTTGAAAGTCCCAATAACTGGCCCTGAAAAATTATCACAAACTTTTCCTCCTATTCATCCTGTTTCAAATTTCAGGTGCTGTTTGCCCTCACGCAGTGATGGTGTTTCTACAGCTTCCCCAAGCAGCCTGTGGCTATGGTTCCTCTGCCGTCGTACACATCCATACTGGGACGATCTCCACTCTGAACAGCACAGAGCTAATCAGACATACTCTTTCTCCTCAGCTTTCACCTGGGAACACAAAACATCACAGGTGAATGGCTCTTCTGCAGCCTACAGCAGGCGGGATTTACCCCATCTTGGTGTCTCCATGGCAAGACCACCACCCTCTTGCCTTGCTGTTGCGTGTTTTAGTCTCAGCAGTGTGCAGCAGAGTGTGTACATGCCTTGAAACATGAGGCTGAGGAAGGTTTTCAGGCTCTTGACTTGTTAGCAGTTATTTAGCCAGCTAAATTAGCCAGAGGGTCTCTGTAGGCCCTCCCTGATGAAGGAACAGACAGTGGCAGCTCCTGAGGGTGATTTAGCACACCAAAGTTAGGTTCCTGCTCTGTATCATTCCCTGGAAGACCCTGATGACAGAGAGACCCCAGGAAAACATCACAAATCAAGTACTGCAAGCGGGCCAGGATGGACATTGCTTCATTGGTTACCCCGAGATATCACCTCATCCTTGCCAACAGCCCAAAATCCAGAAAGGTTGTTGATCCACAGACTGGATCAACAAGTCAATGAAACACAGACAGACACCAAAGAGACCTTTCAGGAAGGCACCAGGGATGCTCCAGTGCTGCAAGGTACCCATGAGCCTGGGAAATGTTAGCCGGGCATTAGAAGAGTGAGGCTCTGGGACAGCCTCCCAAGAGGACCAAGTGGGACAAGAAGCCCACCCAACCTACAGATGGACTCTGAGCAGTTTCTGGTGTGGTCACCTAGAGCGGAGGCTGATGCTGCTCCTCCCTGCCCTCTGTCCCCTGTTGCTAGATAAACAGTGCCCGGCGATAAGGTGCCCATTTGTAAAAGGGGTGGGGACTGAGCAACCTGAAGAAGTGTGGTCAGTTCCCCGTCACCCGAAGTTTTCCACCCAGATTGGCATCTCCTCCCCCAACACCGCCACCAGCAGCCACGTTGGGTGACAGGGTGAGGCTGTGGCTTTTGTCGCAGGCCAGATCAGACTGGATGACGGAGTGGATGACTTTTAGCCTTCCCACACCAGGAAGGAAAAAGGACAGATTTTGTGTGTCATGTCTTGAGAAGTCTTTAACCCTGGATCTTGTCCTGTTTACCTCGTGTCAAGAAGACGAGCATGAGATGAAGAATGGGTTGAATGAAGACAGAAGGCATCACCCCAGAGGTGGAATTTGGAGTATTTTTACCTGCATTTGGGTTCCTAGCCTAATTAATGAAATCTTACAGGTTTGGCTCTCAGGGTCTCACAAGCCAAAGGTGCCAGGATATCACCTCCCTTCTCGTCAGGGCAGGTTTCACCTGTTAAGGACAGTGATGAAGACAAAGGACATCGTTATTATCTGACATTTTTAGGCATGCAAAATTTTGTACCCTTCTAGCTGTCAAAGGTTCAATCACATCTTTTAGAGTTGAATCAGTTCATTTCTGAATCATCACCACACTCCAGCCTCTGGTTTGGGCCATGAAAAATATCCCCTCAGATCCAACTGTCCCTAAAAATCTGGATTTCTTTTGAATGAAATTAACCCAAAAGATGCACTACAGCTGCTAATGGGTCTTTTTGTCTATGGGACCAGAGCAGGGCTGGCCCAGAATAAACCCCTGTTGAAATGTGTACAGTGTAGACTTCACGTGCTCAAGACCAACTGTTTGGCTATGTTGACCCACTCTTACATGGCCACCCTACTGGCTGATGTAGTCTTTCTTCTTGGTCTTCCACAACCTATTGCGTAGAAGTTGCAATGTGTCTGTGCAACATCCAAAGCACAGGGACTAAATAAGGCCCAAGTGTGAAAGAAAAGTACTAACAAGGACTAGGCATATTATTCCGTTGCTTATTCCTGATGAATTAATGAGCAGAGAGAAAGAGATATGAACAGAAAAAAAAAAAGCATCGTGAATTCTACAGTCCAACCAACATCCAGCAAACCAGGTATGAAGAAAGGGAAGGGGAATAAAAACCCCAACAAGCAATTTGACACTTCTACCTGTAAATAATTACTCATCCAAACCCTAGAGATAAGCACATGACACTGTCCATGCAGATTAGGACCTCGATGGAGAAGAAAACCCTTCTTGCTTTCCCTCTTCCCGTCAAAGGCTGTATTGTTCCCAAAGAGTTAACAGCAAAGCAGGTCTGCAATTACCCGGGAATAATGGGGTGTGATTGGGGCACTAAAGAGCTGGAATTGATTTTTTTTCAGGCTTTCAGCCCTAGAAGCCCCTCCCTGACTTCCTGGTAACTCATGACCAGCAGGGTCAATAGAGCAGAAATCCTTCTAAAGGGCCAATCTGTATTTGAATTATTTAAACAATGTAGTACAGCCAAGTTAAATGGGGCTTATCAAACGTTACACCTCTTAAAGCACAATTGGAGACAAGGATATTAACTGCTGAACGCTCCACTGCCGGACTGAGAGAGGGGAGGCGAGAAAAAAGTGGGGAGAAAGAGGAAAAATAAAAGGGGGGCCAAGGCAGGCTGGTTTGTACAAGGGGAGGAGCAGGTGTCTGCTGCGTGGTCTTGCCCAGAGATGGTCTCTTCTTCCTTTTGGAGACCCTCCATGCTTACCCAAACCTGGGTTGGCTTCACCATCCTGATCCAAGGGCATTAAAACCCCAGATTTGGGGTATTTGAGTGCTTAATTTGCATCACTTGCCCCCACACACACACCTTCCCCTGGGTGAGAGTAGCTGGGGATATGGCGCTAGAGGACATGGGTCTTTTCTTTGCCTTTCCCGAAGGAAATGCAGGCAGAGGTTGTTTCCACGTCACGATAGGCTGTGGGTTAGTATCCCCGCGCACAGCTCGGGATGTGCACTTTGCCCAGAGAGGGCTGAGACATGGAGCGGTCTACAGGGTGCAGCGGAAGAAGAATGAGGAAGCAAAAACCCACACAATAATAGCAGGATTTTCCTCCAAATTTGGGAGCCAAACAAAAAACTTCCATCTACTGAGCAGGGCTAAGGACAACTAGGGAAAATCCAGCTTTCTGAGGAGCCCTGAAAGATGATTGCAAGTAGCTTTGCCCCTAAAAGCAGTGAGCTTGCTCAGGTTTTTATCCAGGAAAACAGCTCTTGATTTTCTTACAAAGGTAAAAGTAAACAAGAATCCACCTGGATGTTTTTCCGGCCATTTATCCTGCATTACCCCAACCCTTCCGTGGTGTTTCAGGTGTCTGGCCGCGCATCGGGAAGCTCGGAGGGTCCCTGGTAGGATACGGGGGGTAAATAGTTCACAGGTAATTCGTGCACTGACGTTTTCACGTGACTTATTTGACCCGCAGAGAAAACAAATATGTTTGCAAGTAAGAAACCGTGATCTGCCAGCAAACTGCAAACAGGTCCCAAAAGAGCCTGAATTCACCAGATGATGTATGGATGGGAGAGAAATAACTCAGCCACGTACAGCCGTGCAGTAAGGATATAGGGGCAAAGGGTTTGTAAATGATTCGCAGACCAAAAATGTATAAATATTGGTTAACCAACCTGAGAAGGCTTTCCCAGAAAGCCGTGAGTCTGAAGCAAAGGAGAAAAGAGGGAAAAATGCAGATTAATAATGTCTTAATGATCCACATTCCTTCATCAATACAGCTGCTGTGCTGCCTCTGAGCTAATTAAGCCTGTTAATTAACAGGGATTCAAACTGTTTTCTCCATGCTGTGCGCAGGGAGGTACCAGCTCTCTGAGAGATGATTTTTGGAGGGTGGTTTTGCCCACCCCTGATCTGAGCTGCCGTGCCCAGGCTGAACCCCCAGCCCGATGGCAGCGGGTCGGGGACGTGCGGTCGGCCAGAGCCGGCCAGGAAAACCCAGAGGGAAACATTTCCTGCTGTGAAAGGCTCTCCCATCCAAACTGGAACATTTCAGGAGACGTTGCTGATTTCACCGAGGCTGTGTTGTGTTTTTGTTTGTTTTTTGGTTTTTTTTAAAGAAAAAAAAAAAAAAAAAAAAAAAAAAGAAAAGAAAAATAATGAGGGGAAGGAGAGGAAAGTTTTCCTGACTCTGTTCCATCCTTTTTATCAGAAGTGAGGAATATAAGAAGGTGCCTCGCGGCTCAAATCCAGCCCAGTGCTATCTCAGTATTTGACATTATTTGTCATTTGGGGAAGAATTTCAAAATGTTTAGATTTCATTACGGTTCAGAACGAAGCCCCCAAACTCAACCCTTTCCTCCCCCTCCTCGCCAAGCGGCGTTTGCCATCCTTTCCCCAACCGCGCTTTTAGGACAACCGTGTGCTGCAAAACCAAACGGGTTTTTGGGCCAACATATGTAACCTCCAGTTCAAACAAAACCAGGCGCTGGGTTTGCTCACTCGGCTGTGACAGATCCAGCCCCAGGCACCCTCTGCCTTCCCGTGAATGGGAGGGAGGTCCTGTCCCCACCGGCTCTGGACATCACATCTCCAATGGGTTCTTCCACCTCGAACACCAGACGTCCCAGCGAAGGTCACCATCGCCAGCAGCCTCTGCTTTTGCACGCTGCTTTCCCACCCCGCAGCACCGGCCGACTTTGGAAGGCGATGGGATGATCACAATATTGAGAAAGCTCAACCCAAGCAAACGGAGGATTTTATAAACTCCTGGCCTGGCCCGCAGGCTGCAAGGTCGCCCCTTATCTGCTCTTGCAGAGGGTTTGCAAAGTGCTGGCAGCCCTCCAAATATGTTTGGGAGTTTTTACTCTAACCTAAGGCTGCTGGACTCCCACATTTGACATTTTCCAAGTGCTGTTAAACGACGAGGCAGCGACCGGGAACAATGTGTGATTATAACAGCCGGCTGGGACAGGGAAAGCCGCTAGCTGAGGTTTTCCAAGAGCCGTAGCAAGTGTGAAGGCTCAGCAGCCTGGCCACCCGTCTTCATCAGGGATGCTGCAGGGTGGAGGGGGATGCTGAGCAAAGCCAGCGCTCGCCCTTTGGAAGACTTAATCGTGGCCCAATGGTGGAATCATAAATCATAGAATGGTTTGGGTTGGAAGGGACCTTGAAGATCATCTAGTTGCAACCCCCCTGCCATGGGCAGGGACACCTCCCACCAACCCAGGTTGCTCCAAGACCCATCCACTGTGGCTTTAACCCCCCAAAGGGATGGGGCAGCCACAGCTTCTCTGGGCAACCTGTGCTAGTGCCTCACCACTCCCACAGTGAAAAATTTCTTTTTAATATCTAATCTAAATCACCCCTCTTCCAGTTTGAAGCCATTCCCCCTCATCCTATCACAATAATGAAGTTTTGCAAAGTGAAAATGGTGGGGTGCCCTTATCCCTTATCAGAGCTGCTCTGGGAGCATCCCTGCCTGCTTGCCTCTGTTTTGCCCACAGATACCCCATGCACTGCACCCTGAGAAGGATCCCAATCACTGCTCTGTAGCATCTGTGCTGCCACCCTCATTTCATAGAATCATGGAATAGTTTGGGTTGGAAGGGACCTTGAAGATCATCTAGTTCCAACTCCCCTGCCATGGGCAGAGACACCTTCACAAAAAGACGAGACAAAAAGTAGCCATACAGATGATTCAGACTCAGTTAAAGGATTTTGTGGACTTGAACCTCGGTTTCTCAAGGTCTGCATTAACCCCTGCATAGACTATTCTTCCCTTTTGTGCCTTAATTAATCCATCAGTAGCATGGGCTAACCACAGTTAAAGAGCTGCGTTCATTAATGGATGTGCTCAGTATTGCACAATAATTTACATGAAGTGAGGTGCCCTGATTCTCAGCTGGGAATATTTCTGTTATTTGGTGAAAAAAAAAGGGGAAGAGAGGAAATCCATGCTGAAGACAGATAAAAATATAGTCGCTCGTTGTTTTATTTCCCCTTTTTCTTCCTTTTATCTGGCTGGCAAACTGATTGTGCAGGACAGGGAGTAAAAGAAAACAAAAGAAAAAGGAAGGAAAAACAGAAAACTAAAGAAGGAAAAACAAAAAATGAAAGTGCAAGTCCAGAAAATTTCTTCCAAAACAGTTTTTCACCTGACAGCTGGCCCCAAATAGAAAATATGTTTTTGAGAGGGGAAAATATGAAAGGAGAGGACTAGCTGAGGAGAAGCGAGATGTGCTTGAATACAAATTGGGCTGGAAGCGCAAAGGGGGTTATTAGTCAGATAGGGAGGGTTATTTTACATCTCGACCACCTATAAAACTGCTCGTGCGACCACCTAAATGAAATGTTGGCTTAATCTTCCTGGTCAAAGTCCTCTGGATACAAACAAGGCTTGTTGTACTGCAGATTAACGGGTTGGGGCAGTGGGGGGG
>NW_009649047.1:219519-239260 GCF_000708025.1 Charadrius vociferus | reverse complement strand
GGGGGGTGGGAATTAAGGGATTGTATATACACAGTTTTTCTGGCTTTGGTTAGAAACCCCAGGGTCAGAGCAAAGCTCTGATTTCAAACAACTGTATTTTGAGTGATCCTGTTTATTCCAAGTGTCTGCCGAGGCTTTGACTTCTAGCTATTAATACAAAATAAATAATTTTCACATGAGCTATTTTTGCCTCCGTTGCCAGAAAAATAAAGCCGGACGGCCACAGCAGCGACACGTGTGAACAGCAGCGAGGGCGCGAGAGGGGGCCGTGGGCGGCTGTGATTTCCTCGGCTGCTGAATGACACATGGAGCACCGCTGGCGAAGGATGCCGGGCGAGACCGCCTCGGCCAGCACCATGAAGGATGTTTTTGCGACACATACGGGGTGGTGGGAGACTCCCGGGGTGTGTTAGACCACGGGTTTTATGGCATCTAAATCCACTGCTGTTTGAGAGGGTGTGTGACCTGCAATAAAGGCAGCTTAGCCTCTGTGAGCGGTAGCTTCCAAAGCTGCCCATTGCAGACCCTGCCAGGCAGATGTGAGCCCAGATGATGCAGATGTGAGCCCAGATGATGCAGATGTGCTGGCACAAGACCCTGCGGTGGGTGCAGATGCATCCAGAGGACTGTACTTCTGTGGGGCTGGGTGCAAATACGTTTTTTTGGGGAAGCAGCATCCCAACACAGTATTTCTAAGTAGTAATCCAAGGAATCCCTGGAGGATCCTCATTCCCCATGCTGTGAGACATCCCTCCAGGCTGGCTGGGATGTGCTTGGACCCACAGCACTTGGCTCCTCAGGGCAGAGGAGCAAGAGGTCAAGAGATAAAGGCAGCGCGGTCCCTGCTCGGCTGTGTTCCCACCAGATGTATTTGCACACCTGCAACTGAGCCCCCTCCCGTGCCGATGGTCATACACTCACAGACCACTTACCTTCTCCACCAGCTGCTTTCCTTTTTTTTTTTTGCAGGTTGATGTCTTGAGCTCACCATGTCTCTGCATCTGGGTACTGGATTTCAGATCTAGTGATGGAGTGTAACGGGAGGGAGGTTCAAATAGTAGCATGCACTCCAACAAATGAGGGACTCAGATGGGCAATAGTTCTGCAAAGCCTCTACAGGGGCCATCTGGCCTCCTTCTGTGGTGCAGCTGAAGGATAGACCAGCTATTTGTCTCCAAGAACCTCTTTAAAGTCTCCACCACTTGCTTGTGTGTGCCCCATAATAAAGGGGCTTCACTAGGGTTTAGAGGTTCAGAAAGGATGGCAGCCTTGGGGAGGCATCAGCAAGGCAAGGAGAAGACAGCTAGTGAATGTGGAAAGTGATTACCTCTCAAAATCACAGCCCTTGACCTACATCCACGTCAGGCACTCAAGGCTGCTTGGGGAAATGGAGATCTCTGCTCTCTTCTGACACCGTCACCCCTCCATCGAAGTGAGCACGGGCTGGACCAGGAAAGGGTCTCCTGCCTCCTGCCTGTACTGGATATGAATCATGGAGGGACACAGCCTCACCCTGAGGTGTTTTGCATGCTCAGACTCACGCAGGTGCCAAAGGACCTGGTGTTGGACGACCCCCCCCCGCCCCGAGCATGCGAGAAATTGATTGTTGCGGAGATGTGGGAGGTGTTCGCTGGAGTCTGAGAGTATGAAAGGAGAGCACATGACTGGAAAACTCTACTTACCATTCATATCTGTGTCCTGTAGTTCTGGTGCTGGTTTTTAAGGATTTATTAAACTATGTATTGATTGATCTAGCCAGCTAGCTTCATAGAATCATAGAATGGTTTAGGTTGGAAAGGACCTTGAAGATCATCTCGTTCCAACCCTCCTGCCATAGACAGCGACACCTCCCACTAGACCAGGTTGCCCAAGGCCACGTCCAGCCTGGCCTTGAACACCTCCAGGGATGGGGCCTCAATAACAAAATGGTGTTAAATAATGGTCTTAAAATACCAGATTATAAAAAGACAGACATTCATTTAAGCTGTAAGATCTCCAACATGGGACTGTGTCCTACAGAAAACGAGTGTTGCAGTGAGGTGTAACATCCTTGTTAAACTACTGGGATGTAGAAGCAGCAGACAAGTCATTAGATACACAGGCATTTCTGGGGAAAAAAAAAAATGAAGATAAGAATTTAAACACAATTATAATAATTCTGGTTCTGTTTGTCCATCACCTGCAATTTTCCAGAGGGAGGGGGAGCGTACCAGGGAAAAATCACTAGAAGCTCATCTCAGTCTCATCTTTTTCCACAGGTATCTCCTAACAGCCTCTATTTTCAATTTGGAGGAAGGAGTTATAAACACAGTCCATCACTGTCACAAATTATACATTTCAGTTTTCCATGTTTGGCAAAATCAGAGTTCAGCATGCCCCTAGTGCAAAGCACAGGCTTGATTTTACTGTTGCCCCTGGAGACCCCAGGGGATGGACCACTGTCATGTTAATAGGGTCTTGATCTCAAACAGATCACCTGTGTACCCCATAATACAGCTAAATATTAATAAAATCGTATGTGTCCCGCTCATAATTCCCAGTGGGGCCTGGGATCTGCAGTGTCCCTAAGGAAATCCGTGAATTACCCAAACCTGAGGTCCCACCAGGACCAAGGCAGGGGAGCGGAGGGGGCCAGTTGGCTTTCTCAAGCCCTGAGCCGTAGGCATCTATTAACAATTAGCTTTTTGGCTCCACTAAGTGCACTCAGCCTGACTTGGTTTTATTGGCATCACCCATCTCCCAGTAAATGTGATAAGAGAGTCTGATTAGCCGCGGCGTTCAGACCAGGCTCTGAGCTAGTCTCCGGCACAGCTGTCTGAAGGCTACTTACCACATCTGCTTTCCACACCACGCTTCCAGGCCCAGGAGGGTCTAATGAAGATTGTCCCTGGACCTCATTGTTTACTTCTAGGCAAGCATCAGAATTAAGACCAATTTAGCTGCTCCTTCTTTTCCTTTTCTTTTTTCTTTTTTTTTTTCACCAGGCTTAGTCTAAACACGCATCTCAAGAAAGAGACTTTTTTATTGCCAAGACAACGTGTGATAAGGAAAGATCATCTGTCTGCAAGAAAATTACTTCTGTGGGGTTCGGAAAGTGGTCCCAAGGGTCTGATTCCAGCACAGACACAGCCCCTGGAGAACATTAAAGAATTATAACTCCTGTGATAAGGCACTTTCTTTTATAGTTTTTTATTTCATAGCAATAGTCACAGCTTAAAGATAAGAACAACATACATTTTGTTTAACTAGGCTCTTGTTCCTTAGCGTGGGGCTCACTGTGAACTGGCATCCATCAAACTCTTTTGTGATTTACATGAATACCTGATTCTTCTGATAAGGAAAAGTGTAAGTCAACACAGTTCTGTTGTAATTGGGTGTTACCTGTTTAGATACTGAACTGCTATCTCAGCATCAGTTCACAGGCAAGCTCCACTTCACCTTTCCTTGCTTGGTGCAGAGAGAATGTGTCTCGCTTTTGCATTGGCCCCCAGGTGTTGCAACAAGCTGCTTGGAAGCATCTTTCCTCTTCGCGCTAGTAGAAGCGGCCACAGGACGTTGCGGATGATAAAAATCCATGTGCAGTCAAACAGCGACGGGAAAAAATTACAGAAGAAAAATCCCCAGTTAAACCCAAAGTCCCCACTTCAGGTCCAGCGTAATCCGTGGCCACAGACTGGTGGGGACTGCATGGTCTAGCAAAGAGGTGCTGCCATATTCTTATTTTGCTGATATAATTATTTATCTTGGTGAGCAGCATTTCATTCTTACAGTATAAAAAAAAAAAT
The DNA here is from genome assembly GCF_000708025.1 of Charadrius vociferus. Classification (NCBI taxonomy): domain Eukaryota; kingdom Metazoa; phylum Chordata; class Aves; order Charadriiformes; family Charadriidae; genus Charadrius; species Charadrius vociferus. The sequence continues at coordinate 235,475 of NW_009649047.1, read as the reverse complement.
ATTGGTGATGTGTGTATGATAGCAGCAATCTCTGACCCTCAGCATACCAAGGCTTCTTTGCACTAGATGATAGAGATTCCCAGACGTCTCAAAGCCTGATAAGTTTGCAAACTAAAAACAAAACAGGAAAGGAACCCAGGAAACTATTTGACGACTGCCGTGATGCAGAACTTCTCAGAAGACACACCATAGCTCCTGTCTTGGACCGTACCACCTTTAATTAGATGCCCTTGTCCCAGGAGACAACTGATTTACTTCTAATAAAAATGAAAGCACCTGATCTTCCCTAACAGGAATAACTAGAAGCCAAAAAAGAAAGAAGGAAACACCATGAGCAGCCTGAATTTCCCACCTGCAGGCTCTGAAGGCCAGAGGACTGAAGAAATGAGATTAAAATCACTCATTTTTTGATAAGGAATACCCCAGAGGCCACCCAGTGTTTGTTCTCTCTCTGCCGGACATCTTTAGTAGGGCCAAGCTCAGGAATCTGAAGTGGAGAAGCAGCATGGAAGTCCACCATTAGCAGCAAGATGATCTCTTCTGCTTCCACCTCAAGCTTTATTATCAGCCTACAACATTTCATAATTTCCCTGGCTTAAGCCAAGGCCCCACCAAACCCCCTGGAGCAGCAGAGGCATGGGCAGAGGCAGAGGACTACAGGGATCTCTCAGGAACTGCTGGTAGAGGGGCCAGGAGACCATCGGTCAGTGAAATGCAGACTGGGCAGATCCCATGCAAGGGCTGTAAAGGGATGTTTGGATGTATTTCCCTCCCAAAATCAGAGATGAATCTGGGTGATTTTCTGGCTGCTAGCTGGGATGATACAGGAATGCTCAAAGGTCTTTTATTTGGCCAAATTCTTCACTTGGTGTGAACACACCTGATTGCAGCGAAGGTGCAGCAATATTTTGCCATAAAAGGGCAGTTAATAGCAGATCTCCCCAAACCACAGTGATATACCACACACTAAACCTACACCACTGCCCAAACGGGAGGAACATTGCTTCTTGCCAGCAAATACTCCGGGCTGGATAAGTAAGAGAAGCAGCAGGGTAGATGTGGCCTTCTTCCCAGAACTGGGATCCAGGTCTTCAAAAAGAGTAACACTTAAAGTCTGATTCACAGAACCATAAAATCACAGAATCTCCTAGATTGGAAAAGACCTGTAAGATCATCTAGTCCAATCACTAACCTAACACTGACAAGTCCACCGCTAAACCATGTTCCTGAGCACTATATCTATATGACCCTTAGATACCTCCAGGGATGGGGACTCCACCACTGCCCTGGGTAATAGGTTCCAATGCCTGATGACCCATTCAGTAAATAAATTCTTCCTAATAGCCAATCTAAACTTCCCCTGACACAACTCGAAGCCATTTCCTCCTGTTCTATCACCTGTGACTTGACAGAACAGGTCAACTCCCACCTCTCTGCTGCCTCCTTTCAGGTAGTTGTAGAGAGCAAGAAGGTCTCCCCTCAGCCTCCTTTTCTCCAGGCTGAACACCCCCAGGTCCCTCAGCCACTCCTCATAAGACTTGTGCTCCAGACCCCTCACCAGCTTTGTTGCTCTTCTTTGGACACGCTCCAGCACCTCAATGTCCTTCTTGTGGTGAGGAGCCCAATTCCTCCTTTGCCTCCCCAAAAGCTTCTGCTCAATGCAAAGTCTTGGTTGAGCCCCCTCATCCAAGTGTTGGTGCAGTAGATCATGCACCACCTAAAACATGGTCTTGGCCATGCTTGGCCAAGGCCCCTCTCTGTGGAGGTAGTTATGGGTTGGGTGGGCACCTCCTGGCAAGAGGAGGTCGTGGCTCTGTTGGCCTCAGCTGTCCTCAGAGGCTGGGAATATTTGATATTGGAAGAGAAGTGAAAAAAATGCTCCAGCCTGCGTAGCTGAAAAGGCAGCTTGTTGTATTGGCTTGTTTTTATGAGTTTAAAAGAATTTCTTGGCCAACACGCTGTTAGAAGACAGGGATTTTATGGTGGTATAGAGAAAGACAGATATATAGATATGTATATATATAAAATGCTAAATATACTTTTAGCACGGGAGAGCTCAGGTTTAAGAGGCTATTTCCTGGCTTAGTCTAATTCTCTCACTCGACATTTTCCTTCACGCTAAGTGAAATTCTGGCTGAATTAAAGAACTGCTTTTCCTCTTATCTGCTGTTCCTGTTATCTAACTCCAAGGCAAAGGCTGGGAGCTGAGAGACAGCCAGCGCATACCATTTTACAGCTCGCCTTCCCACCGTTCCCCTGGGCTCGCATCAAATGTCAGGAAGATTTGTTAAAAAACAGCCTGTCACTCTCAACCCAACTGTACAGGGGGAACAGCAACGGGAAAGCCACAAAATAGGCCGCTTTGCTGGACATCTTGATTATTTATTTTTTTGAGGGTGAAGGTTCCCAAAATTTCCTACAGACCACAGTGAATTGCACTATGACCTCCATGGAGCAGGCACCGTCCTTTCCGTTAAAAGGTCCAGGTCCATTCACATGTGCAAGCCTCCAAGGGTGTCCCGAAAGGGAAGGAATGCAAAACACCTACTGCATCCCTTATTTACTGTCACTACTTGTTTCTGGCTCTTGAGCCAGGCTGGTGCGACCAGCAGGAGCCAAGAGACCTCAGCTCTCTCCCTGACTCCACCACTGACTCACTTCTTTGCCCTGGGCAAGTCCCTCCACTTATTTCCATTTCTTTTCCCCCTTCAGCAAAGTCTCTATCTTGGTTATATAGATGTTGCCAGTTTTGGGGAAGCAGGATGCGTTTGTCCAGCACCAAACACAACTGAGGGTCCTACTTCCAACTGACCCTCTTCATGCCATGGTGAGAACGATATTCATGCCTCATTAGGGCAGCCCTTAACTACGAAGCCTCTTTTATCCTTGGCTTTTTCATTAGTGTCTTGTCCCAGAGCTATTCACATATCTTTCTCCAGGTTCCCTCCAAGTCCTCCATTATCTCAAGGTATCATCAGCCTCTTCCACGTTTCATGTTTGTGCATCCCAGATTTCACAAGTGAGCCAGTTCTGCCAAGAGCTGCACTTCTCACTCAATCTGGGTTTATTAGGTTTGCATCGTCATTGTCTTATGTGTCTGTTCCCTAAATTAAGAATACACTGGTAGGCACAGAGGTGTTTAAAGCCCTACAAACCAAATTAGCTACTGTCTGTTTTGCTCACATGCAGGTTCCTTAGATATATCCTTAATTCAAGGTTCTTGCAGACCACCCTCCTTGCAGCATCCTGCTCTCTCTGGGAGCATCAAGCAAAAAAACCCTGAATCCATAAAGGTCCTACCTTGCAGGATCAAGACATCCTTCCAATAAGGGTCCTGCTTCACAGACAGATGGGAATTATAGGTCCATTAGTCTCACTTCAGTCCCTGGGAATGTTATGGAATGAATCCTCCTGGGGGCTCTCACAAGTCAAATGAAGCACATGGTTGGGAAAAGCCAGCACAGGTTCACCAAAGGCAAATCGTGCTTGACAAACCTGATCGCCTTCTATGATAAAGTCACCTGCTCAGGTGATGAGGGGCAAGTGGTAGACATTGTCTACCTGGATTTCTCCAAGGCTTTTGACATGTTTCCTCACAGCCTCTTCCTAGAGAAACTGTTGCATTACTGTGTAGACTGGCGGTCTATGTTGTGGGTGGGGAACTGGCTGACACCAGAGAGTGGCGATCAATAGCGCCTTTTCAAACTGGCAACCTGTCACAAGTTGGGTCCCCCAAGATTTGATACTGGGCCCAACACTGTTTAATATCTTCATAACTGATCTGGATGTTGGGATCAAGTGTACCCTGATGAAATTTGCTGCTGACACCAAACTGAGTGAGGAATTGGACACATCAGGAGGGAGAGCCACCCTGCAGGAAGACCTGGATAGGCTGGAAGAGTGGACTAACAGGAACCTTATGAAGTTCAACAAGGACCAGTGTAATGTCTTGCACCTGGGAAAACAAAATCCAGGCTGGGATCTACCTGGCTAAGGAACACCTTTGTGGAAAGGTACCTGGGGGTCCTGGTGGACAAGCTCAATATGAGTGAACAGTGTGCTGCAGTGGCAAAGAAAACCAACAGGATGCTGGGTTGCACCAACAAGGGTATCACCAGCAGAGATAAAGAAGTCATTATGCCACCCTACTCAGCGCTTATCAGTCCACACCTGGAATACTGTGTTCAGTTTTGGTCCCTGCTATACAAAAAAGATGTGGCCAGGCTGGAGAGGGTCCAGAGAAGGGCCAACAAGATGATCAAAGGACTGGGAGGTCTGTCATATGAGAAAAGGCTGGGGGAATTGATTTTGTTCAGCCTTGAAATAGAAGGCTTACGGAAGACCTTATCACCACATTCCAATGTTTAAAGGGTGGTTACAAAGAAGATGGAGACTCCCTTTTTACAAGGAGTCATGTGGAAAAGACGTGGCGCAATGGGTATGAGTTACTCCTGGGGAGGTTCTGATTGGACATAAGAAGAAAATTTTTCACACTGAGAACAATCAGCCATTGGAATAATCTCCCCAGGGAAGTGGTGGGTTACCTGACATTGGACAGTTTTAAGATTCAGCTGGATGGAGTGCTGGGCCATCTTGTCTAGACAGGGCTTTTGCCAAGAAACGTTGGATGAGATGACCCTTAAAGTCCCTTCCAACCTGGTATTTTATGATTCTTTGATGATGATGATTCGCAGCAGCTTCAATTTCAAAGGCAATACGGACACTGGGTCTCAGGAGAAGCTGTTATTTCCAAGGTTTTCCAGAAACAGACAGGGCAGCATACATTTAGGTCTATGTCAGACTACATGTGCTACAGGTATGCCACTGTGAAGTTCTTCCTATAGAGAAGTGTCTAAATAGGTATTGCCACAGGTGAAATGTGGTTGTGGTTGGACATCCACTGGGGGACAGCTGGGGAGGGCACTGAGATGGTGCTGATTGCCCAGGTTTTTGTTACTACTCTTTTCCTCATTTTGTCACCATCCTTTTGCACTGTCAGTGTTCACGAGTAGACCAGGAGGCCAATAAATCTCAGGAAGTGGAAATCAGCAGATCCACCTCTGAGGAAGCCAAGAGGTTTTGGTTTGAAGCACCATCTCATGCCCAGAACAATGAAGAGGCACAAACTCCTGCTTGTCCTCCCAGCCCTCTCCCTCACCTCCTGGGGAACTTTAGGAAAGTCTCCTGCTTTGATTTCCCCTTCTGTAAAACAGGAGTGAAACCTGCTTCCTCTGAGACCAAATAGTGAAAAGAGATGTACAGCATCATCAAATTATGGTGATCAGAATGACATACCTCTTCCCATTTGAAATAGATACAGATCTGGCTCAATAATTCCACAAAAAAAATCTTTGTCTGAATATCTTTAATACACTGACCTGATTTAAAAAGAAACAGAAACCTGGAGTTAAAAAGCAGGTGCGTTTTATTGCCTCTTTTATTATTTAATTTGGTTGGAATGTCTTTCTTTTCTTTTAAGACGAATAAACCTTCTGCTGGCAGCAACTCCCTTACTTTTTGCTTTCAGATCAAAATTGATGGGATTTTAGGAGATTTTCTGTTTAAAAAAAAAAAAAAACAAAAATCCAAAACAAACCCCTTCCTCATAGCGTGTTCAGCTGCCATCCTGAAAAACTCTGGCTAAAACCACAGTATCCTTCTGGGGAAGTTACTCCATGTGGAGTAGTTGCAGCCCAGAACACTTCTGGTCTCTCTTGTTGTGACAGGTTTAGATGCCGAGTCCTTCAGACTTTATCCACGATAAATTTGGGCTACGGTAAAGAGAACTTTAGGGTGCCTGGGACCAGGTCAGCATCCCTGCACCTACCTGCCACCATGCACTAATCAGAGCTTGGACCTCTTTAAAGTTATGCTAAGTCAGATGGTGTGCACCTTGGCCAATGCCACCTAGGTGCGGTTGGCCACCCAAGCTCCGGGAAACTCTGCCTCTAAGACGCACAAAACTTGGTACAAGAAACCTTGCAGTCGTATATGTCTACCTAAGACTGAACATTTGCTCACACACTGCCTGAAGATGAGTATATAACAGCACCACCTGGTGATACCTCCCAAACAATAGGCTCAGCCCCATCAGCCTTCACTCTCGCAAGTCCTCCCACGTGAATCTGCTGAGCTATGTGCTTGGATAAGACAACTTCACCGGGAATTCAGCTCAAAGCCAACCCTCAGAGAGGTGTGGGCAATACGCCTTTCACAGATATGTAGCACAGAGGGGTTGGCTCCTGTTATTTGCTGTCCAGTTTCCCAAGAGGTAGCATCACCAGGAAAACATTACTTGGTTTAGATGAAGACATAAACAAATGATCATTGGCAAAAAATGACCTCAGCAACAGCTAAGCAAGGCTAAACGTGTGGATGCCCAGTATTTGCTGGTAAAATTCTTTTTAAAGCAGGAAGCATCTGCCTTTACCTCTAGCCAAACATCCTCCTGAGCACCAGCATGAGAGCTGAAAGCCCTCCACCTAGCAGAGCGCAAGCTGGAGACCTCCAAAACTTTCCTGAGCAACCTTACACTATCCTGTAAAAAAATAATACAGTCACTTCTCCATATTTCTTCTAACTCTGCATGAGCCTGTCCAACCGGCCAGTGTCAATGCCTTTATCTCCCTCTTCTCACCCTTGGACGATGCCACTGCTTGGCCCAGTGAAGGACCTCAGCTGACCCAGGAACCCTGTAAAGCACAGCAGCAACCTGCCAAACTGAATAGAAAATACAGCAGGCAGGTAAATGTTTTCTTGAGACATAGGCATGTCAGGGACAATTGGAGCATGGACTTTGCTTCTTCACGTTGTGTGGATTATGAAGGTTTTTCTTGCTGCGGCAATAGCCTGTGCTTGCTAGAAGTAACCTCTGCATCTTCAAGTTCATAATTCGTGGGCTCTGCCAAGCGGACAGGAAATTAATGAAGTTTAAATGAAGAGCTGCTCCCTTTTCTAGCTGTCTGATTATTTCTTTTGATTTAGTATAATCCTGGCAGAGCGCTCCTGATCTCATCACAGGAGCTTGCACTTCATGATCCAATTACTGCCAAGTTTCTGGATGTTCCTTTTTGCTTTGATGGGAACATCGAAATGTGTGAACTTCTCAGGGGCTGGCTGACAGCTCTCAGCTCTGGGATCTCATTTTAATTCTACACCCAGTGGAAAAGGGTGAAAACTGGTTGTTTCAAAACACCACCTTGGGTAAGCAGGTTTATCTTCATGGGAAAGTTAGAATTCTTTCATTTGGGGGTGGGAAAAATGAAATAGTGTGATTTTCCACAGACTGGAACATCTACTTCACCTTTAGCCGGTCTTGCGGCCTGTCCATATCTTAGACATGCAAACAGCTTCTGGCTTAGCGTTGCTTCTAGCCAGAGTCTATGAATCTTCATACCTGGTACCCGTTCCTACCCTTACCGACAGGACTCTACCTCTCTGCCAAACCTGGCTTGAACTAATCAGTAAATTTAAATGATATGTGGAAAAACGTGCAGCCAGCACGCTCGCATAGTTTCGTTTTTAAAAAGGAGGCGACACAGAGATAACACTGAGCCTGTTTTCCAGCAGCCTTCCCTAGCACAAACTCGCCCAAAGTTAGGCTGAGAACTGATGATTTCAGTGCACTTGGTGGGAGAGTCCAAGACATCTGCTTTGCACACTGATTTTCCAATGCTGTCACCCAAAGGCCATCACCTTGTACCCTCAGCCTTTCATGACCTAAGGTTGCCGCTGTCACCGATCCCTTCCCAACACCGCCGGGCAGAGAAAGCGGCTCCTGGGGTCTGCCTTGCCAGATAGCATCACCCCACCAACTCCCAAAGCCTTTCTTGCCATGCCGCTGCCCAGTGTTTGCTCATGTCCTCGCATTGTCCCCAACCCTGATAACTCCTCTGGTCAACATTATCATCTTATCGCTGTCGAGTCATCAGCCCTCCACGTTTTGCAGGGAGGGCACCAAGCTCTGGCTGCTGATAGACCTATCTATAAGCCCATTCAGGATGGTTTTGATCAATGGCTTAATCTCTGTTTGTACGGTGAAATCCCTCCCTCCCTTGTCTGCATACTGGATGTTGGGATGAACGCCCCCTCGACTCGTGTCATCTCAGAGCCCGGCTACGTGAAGAGCACGTCTCAGTCAAAGATTCACCGCTTGTACCCCATGGGGCTCTATTATCCCTATTTTAGCAGATGGGCAACTGAGGTCCCAACAGAGGTGCAGTGTCCTCTCCAAAGTCTCAGGACGATTGGGAATTGAGATAGGGTTTCCCAAGTTTTAAGGACATCTTCTCCTCCAACAGTGCCGTACAAGACTGGCCAAGACAGGGCATTATCATGCTGACAGTTGAACACAGAAGCCTCAGCCAAAGACCTCTTTCCATCTAAAGTCTGATATCTTTTGAAGACGTGACCATTTGCTTAGCTTTATTTACCGAGCAACCCTCTTCCAGTCAATGGAACGGTGATAAGCACATCCAGTGATCTTGATGAGATCAAGATTCATGTGATAGGATGAGAGTAGGGTGGAGAAGAAGAAAGAACAAAAGTAAAAGTAAAAGCCCATTGACGATCCAGGTTCCAAAGCAGGCCAAATTTGAAGGGCAGCGTTTTCCCCCAAATACTTCTCTTTTTTTTTTTTTTTTTTCCAAAAATGGCAATGCAAGGCATTTGGTCTCCAACATTGAACCAGCAGCAGAGAGAAAAAAAAATGAGAGCTGGGAAAGAGAAACCAGGAAAAATGGAGAAAAGCTCTATATATTTTCACCTCCCCCTTTCTTTTTTTTTCCCAACATGCGAAAACGTGAAATTGGCCAAGAATTCTGAAAAATAAATCATTCACCAACAAAAGGTGTCTTCACTCTCCACCTTGTGTTTAACATTGGTGTCCAACTTCATACAAGGGAAGGAAACGAAGCCCGGTTCACAGAAGGAGAACCTGGCCTGGACGCTCAGTGAATTCTGTGAATTCTGTGAATTCATACAAGGGAAGGAAACGAAGCCCATATCACAGAAGGAGAACCTGGCCTGGAGGCTCATCTGGACCCACCTCAGATGCTTCCCAGTGGTGTCCAAATTATTGTCAGTAACTGATGGAGAGGGATGGTTCTTCCACCTGAGAAGCACCCGTGTCTCTGGAGTGACTGCAGAGGGACCTTAAGCTTATATGATTTCCCCAAAGTCCAGCTTGCAGCAGAGCTAACGGAACTGGCCACAGCATCTTCAGTGAGGCCAAAAATATAATAGTTAGGCTTGGGTTTTGGCCAGGTTGCCACATCCATCCTGTTAAACTCCAGCTTCCAAGTCCAGCCAAACCACCTCATGGGAACGGTCCTGGTACATTCCCACACAGAGTCTGGGGTATGTCTGGTTGGTTGTCCCTATGGCTGGCGTCCATCACCCTTGCTCCAATGTGGCTAAAAACTACCCCGCCTCAAAATCTGGCAGGACACCCTTAGCAGACACATGATCCTCTCAGTCAATAGCAGAGCAAAGTGCACTCACAGCTGTTCACTGCCACCATCTCCTGAACTCCACCTTTGATGGGACTCCACCAGCTTCAGTCTGTGGGCCCCTGGAGAAAAGGAAGGGATGAACCCTAGGAGATGAGGGGCTTGACTCTGGCCTTGCTTTCACCAGCTGCACCTCAGCCATGGTCCCTACCTGTGGTAGATGCGGTCTGTGTATGACTTGATTTGATCCTGTTCAGCTGAGGATGCAAGTGGGGCATCCATTTTGAAACTCACAGGAGTTACAGAGCTACTGGACAGAAGAGGAAAGGAGCAGATCAGAGAGGTTTCAATGATTACAAATAACCCCTGAATTTTGCCCACAGCTTTGAATGTCCGAAGAAAGTAGAGATGGTGGGACCATCTGGGAGCACCCAGGCTCCATCAGATGTGGACAGTTCTGCACGGCGTATTAACTCCCACAACCTCTGATTTGGGACCGAAATCCCAAGGACAGACAACAGGCAGGAACCAAGACAGGTGCAGTAAATGCTCAAAGATGCTTTTATATAATTATTTTATTTATATAATAGAATCATAGAATCATAGAATGGTTTAGGTTGGAAAGGACCGTGAAGATCATCGAGTTCCAGCCCCCTCACCATGGGCAGGGACACCTCCCACCAGCCCAGGTTGCCCAAGGCCACATCCAGCCTGGCCTTGAACACCTCCAGGGATGGGGCCTCAACAACCTCTCTGGGCAACCTGTGCCAGTGCCTCACCACCCTCAAAGTGAAAAACTTCTTCCTAATGTTTAATCTAAACCTGCCCTCTTCCAGTTTAGAGCCATTCCCCCTCGTCCTGTCACTCCATGCCCCAGTAAAAAGTCCCTCCCCAGCTCTCCTGGAGCCCCTTTAGGCACTGGAAGGCGGCAATAAGATCTCCCCAGAGCCTTCTCTTCTCCAGGCTGAACAGCCCCAACTCTCTCAGCCTCTCCTCATAGGAGAGGCACGCAACCCTTCACTAGAAAATGAAAGATTTTAGGGTGCCCCCAAAAACCCCTATGATTTATCCCAAATGGGGTATGAAGATGTGCAGAACAAAGAGCAAAACCTCTGTTCCCAAGAGCATCTCGCCTACAGCCTTGAGGCCAGGGACAAAGTGACCCAGCTATGATGCTGAGATTTTCTCAAAGAGCAGGTGAGTACCAGAAAAACGTGCAAGGGGTGGTGGCAGAAATGTGCATCTGATGCAGACGAGTGAGATTAAAAAAAGCACTGGAGACTTCTCTGTTATCCTGGTATTTGTGGAGGAGAGCTCTAGCTCTTATATTTTTAATAATATTTTCCATTGAAGACGAAAAGCTGGGAAATAAATAGTTCAACAACAAAGGCCCTGTCGGTTTGTTAGGGGTTTTTTTGTTTGTTTTTTTTCTTCTGTTTGATTTTTGCCTGCAACAATATAAAATGTAATATCTTTTGCCCATTCTGTGTTTTTTTTCCACTGCGTGCTGTTAACAGCCAAAGGCTCTTAGTCTCACAGGAATGCAATGAGAAGACAAAATTTTGAAAATGTTCTTTATTGTCTATATGAACCCCCCCAAAAAAGAAGACTTTGGAAAGAACGAATACATTTTTACCACAACCTAAGCAAAATATTTTAAAATTTTGTCAGCTATAATTAGTAAAGCCCATCTGAATTCATGCTCGCGTTATATTGTCCTTTCAAGAACAAAACCTCAATCCTAAACATTGCTGAATACAATTCAAAATTTTTAAACTTCTCACTTATAGCAGTTAAAGTCTAGCTTTTGTTTTTCTTGACTTTAAAGAGCAATTCATCCAGAAATGTCTTCAAATCTTCTTGAAACAATCAAATCAACCAAAACAAAAAAAAAAAAAACAAAAGGGAAAGTGAAATTCAATTAAATAAAAAAAAAATATTAACAAAGCTATTATGCTTTAGAGCTTTGTTCAGCCAGAAACAAAAAATATTGAACCTTGCAGTTCGCTGATTTTGTATTTCTGTCTCTTCCAGACAAAACACAAAAGACATTTTTCTTGATTTTGGGAGGATTTTCCACTGAACTGAAAAACGCATTTCCTAATCAGTTCTGCAGCTGACGTGTGTTTTTCTGGGGAGAACATTGGGCATACAGCTCAACTGCAGTCTGTAGGGAGAGGTGCTAAAAATTGTGCTTTTTGCATGTCAGAAGAAGACGGTAAATCAAAAGTCTACATTCTGAAGAGGAGCACTCCGTGGGTGCGTGCAGCCATTTCTCCATGGTGGTTTGCGTATCTTTGGGTGTTAACAACTGGAATATGCTGAGATGCCACCAACGTCCCGCTGGCATTACAGTGAGGTTTCACAGCTGTTCTGCCAAAAATACATAATCCTGTGTTGAAGCACGGGACTAAGTGCTCTGTGAAAGACTGGATCTGCTGTCCCCCACAAGCCTTTTAATCATCCTTTCCCTTGTCTTCTCAAGATAATAAGATCTACCTACCCCGCCATGGTGTTGTGAGGCTCAACTTGGTGACCTTTTTAAAGTGCCCAAGGATGCTTTGTAAAAGAAAAAAGGAAAAGGAAAAGAAAATGAAACAGAAAAATACATGATCCAGCCTGATTTTGCTCTCACATGGCCAAGGAGTGACTCCCATGGAGCTACAGAAGATCGAGAGAAGCCAGCCTGGGATCAGCTGTCTCTCTTGGAGGTGTCATTGCAGAGCACAGGAGCCACCCTTCATTTAGCCTCTTGGGTACCAACAAGGGTGACACTGCAGTGACACACTTTTTCCCAGCCCGTGTGAAGCCCTGTGCTTTTGCGATGTCATTGCTCTTACGTACTACATCAAAGTCTGCTTTGTCCCCCTTGTTTGAAAGGCTGTTAGCACATCTTTTCACCAGCGCAATGGTCCCCTTAGAGTCAACCTCGAAGATGGTGGCCACCTAGATAGGAAAGCAGAAGGAGATCTCTGCCTCCGCCCAGGACCTCTGTGAGGTCAGGAAATCCTGCTCACCCTAAAAAAAGGTGATGACTGCAAGGTAAAAGCATACTTTTTTCCCCCAAAGGTGTCACCTGGTCTAATAATAGCTACACCCTCTTCTTGCACTCCTGTTCCTCCTTTATTACTGTTTTTCATAGAATCATAAATCATATTATGGTTTAGGTTGGAAAGAACCTTGAAGATCATCCAGTTCCAACTCCCTGCCATGGACAGGGACACCTCCCACCAGCCCAGGTTGCTCCAAGCCCCGTCCAACCTGGCCTTGAACACCTCCAGGGATGGGGCAGCCACAGCTTCTCTGGGCAACCTGCGCCAGGGGCTCACCACCCTCAGAGGGAAAAATTTCTTCCTAATATCTAATCTAAATCTACCTTCTTCCAGTTTGAAGCCACTACTTCTCGTCCTATCACTACATGCCCTTGTAAAAAAGTCCCTCTCCAGCTTTCTTGCAGGCCCCCTTCAGATACTGGAAAGCTGCTCTAAGGTCTCCCCAGAGCCTTCTCTCCTCCAGGTTGAACAACCCCAACTCTCTCAGCCTGTTTCATGCTACTAGCAAGAACGTTAAGCCAAAGAAATCTCAGTCAGGTTATGGGGCAAGACCCCGAGAGCAGGTGCAAGAAGCAGTTTACGCTGTCCAGCTGAAGCAAACATTTCACTTTCCTTAATGACAACAAATGAAGATGTCCCACCACCCTCCTTAGGGCATCCATCCCGCCCCTGACACCTGGCCAGGGCAGGACAAGGTCCTGCCGAGCCCAAGCTCTTGCAAGCCAAGAGTGATATACCCCTATTCAAAGCTCTGTCTGTTCATCTGGGTGCACTACAAAATCGTGTAGCTGAGTGCTCAAGCACATCAGGCTTTATCTAAATATATATATGGTTTTTCTACCTGGAACAATAGATAAATAGACTGATGGATTGATGGATTGATTGATAGACGATAGCTAGGACTCCAGAGACATTCAAGTCCAGGTTCCTCCTGCCTCTAACTGCTTTTTTTTGTTGGGTTGTTTTTTTTTTCATTTCCAATAAAAACCTCCAAAACTCAAGCCATGCCCAGGAATTACCTTCTCCCCCCTTCCTATGCCACCAGCCCCAGGACTCACAGCTTTCCTCCTGAGTTGTACGATGCACGAAAAATCAGAGGTGCATCTGTCTCCAAGCGCATTGCCTGACAGATATTACTGTTTATCAATAATATCAACGCTGTATCGATGATCTAAGAATGAGGCCTAATTGGTTATAAATTTGCCAAAACACCTGAGCATTCTTTCCACCTTGCGCTGCACTGGAGTTTTGCCTAACGATAACAATATCACTCCATGATAAAATGAACTTTCACGTTACGGTCCCTTTCACCATGACAGCGTGCTGCGGATTTTCTCGCCTTTCCCCACAGATGACAAAATGCCACCTTCACCCAAAATTTTCCACCTGGGATAGCACTCCTAGGTCGGCGTGAAGCTGCGTGCTGAGCCCAAAAGCCAAAGCCAGGCTGACTTTCGGCAGATTTAAGGGATCACCAGCTCTGCTGCTCTCCGGTAATGCCAACACAGCAGCGATATTGTCACCAGTGGTGTTATTCTTTATGGTACAAACCCAAAAGCTGCATCCAGTTCTGGAGTCTCCAACATAAGAAGGACATGGACCTGCTGGAGAGTGTCCAGAGGAGAGACACGAGGATGACGCGAGGGCTGGAGCACCTCTGCTATGAGGAGAGGCTGAGAGAGTTGGGGCTGTTCAGCCTGGAGAAGAGAAGGCTCTGGGGAGATCTTATTGCCGCCTTCCAGTGCCTAAAGGGGCTCCAGGAGAGCTGGGGAAGGACTTTTTACTGGGGCATGGAGTGACAGGACGAGGGGGAATGGCTCTAAACTGGAAGAGGGCAGGTTTAGATTAAACACGAGGCAGAAGTTTTTCCCTGTGAGGGTGGTGAGGCACTGGCACAGGTTGCCCAGAGAGGTTGTTGAGGCCCCATCCCTGGAGGTGTTCAAGGCCAGGCTGGAGGTGGCCTTGGGCAACCTGGGCTGGTGGGAGGGATCCCTGCCCATGGCAGGGGGGTTGGAACTCGATGGTCTTCAAGGTCCTTTCCAACCTAAACCATTCTATGATTCTATGAAAAGAGCAGCAGGAGAGCGGGCAGGCTTTTCCCCATGGTAAAGGGAAGCTTGGAAGCTTTATTTGCGGAGCTGTAGGAATGCCAGCGGCATAGTCCGAATTCCTGCCGCCATGAGCGAAGCCCGGGAAGGCTGCAACGTCCCCTTGGCCGGAGAATAGCAGTGCCAGGGGTGCTCCGAGTGGGGGTTTTGCCGGGATATTTCTGGAAAGTTGGGTGGAAATTAAACAGGAAATAAAAAAAAAAAAATGCCCGTTATATCATTTCAACTCCAGAAATTGGTGTGTAGATTGCGTGGATCCAAAGGACCCCCCGCAGCGCTTGGAGATTAATAACTCTTTAATAGCACCGGCTCTGCTTATCCAGTCTCTGCTCCGGAACATCCCCATCTCCGAAGCAGCCGAGTCCTTCCCACCTGCAGTTGTCCTAATACCTCTCAACTTGCCTGAATCTTTTAGGTCTCCTATCCCCATGGGAGTTTGGGTCCTCCTTTCCTTTGCTTAGCTCAGGCTGGGGGATCTGGGGGAGGCTGTGGGAGCGTCTGTTGTGTCCCGAGCTCAGGGGCTTTGTCGGTGACAGATCCAGGTGAAGAGAGGAAGATTCCCAGAAAGCTCCCAGCTGCCTCCAATGTCCCTTGCCGGAGGACACCGTCAACCTCAGCTCACACACTCACCCTGCGCCAGAGGGGGGTTTTTTCCGTGTTGAAAAAGATAAGACTTTTTTATGCCTTTTTATCAAGTTTGCCATTTTTAAAAGTGTCGATATTTTGTGGCTTTTGACCGGCAATTTAGTCCAAGGTCAAACCAACCTCCTGCATTACCGCTCAGTCCTGCTGGCACTTGCCTGCATGTGAAACCCCGCTTCTCCTTTGCTCGCATGAGAGCATTTCACGGGGATATGGCACTCAGAGCCCTGAGCATCACTATGAAAAACTACTATTTGGCTTTGTGGTTTCGCTTTTGTTTCTCTATATTTTTTTGCCTCCCCTTCTCCAAAATAGGTGGATTAATTCAAACCCGTGCAACCCCCCGACGTGTGGGTTCAGAGAGAGAAGTCTTTTTTTCAGCCCAGAAGGAAATCAGTGATGACGCCTCCATCCTAACACCCCATCTGCCACCCAGGGGTGGAGGATTTGGGTCAAGTTTGGCTCTTTCTCATCATATCCAACCCCACTGCTGCAGTTCCCACAGCCCAGCGCCCGGTGCGTGATGCTCGAGGGGGAGCAGGAGCAGGAGCATCCCCTCTGGGTCCAGCCCTTCCCTTCCCGGCGGCAGCGGGGCTGGTCGGGGCGCTGACCCCAGCGCCGGGGAGTCTGGAGCGGAGCCGGCGGCCCGTCGCTCCCCGCCATCAGCCCACACCTCATCAATAGGGGCTGGCAGGCGCGGGCCC
>NW_009649047.1:216965-218693 GCF_000708025.1 Charadrius vociferus | reverse complement strand
CCCACAGCCCTGCCTGCACCCAGACCCACAGCCCTGCCTGCATCTGGGACCCCATAGACGTGGGGAAGCGGCAGCATCACTTGTCAAGGGGTACAAACCGCCCTGTGGGTCCAGGCAAGAGGCAGCCCCAAGGGTCCAGGCAGCCATGGATCTGGGGGGTAGAGGCAGCACCAATTGTCAGGGGGGTGTGGGGTGCCCCACGGGGCCTGGGGGGACAGACAGCCCCATAGTTGAGATGGTACTGACAGTCTGCGTGGGTCAGAGCTCAGCAGACAGACCCTTAATAAGCATCCACAGGGAGGGATACACAGATACAGCGACAGAGAAGGACATATAGCGATTAGGTATAGGCAGATCGACACGTGAGAGAGACACAGACACATAGATAGATATTTATAGATAAATAAACAGGTATTTCAGCAAGTAGGTAAGCACAAATAGGCAAACAGACATAGGAATAACTAGAAAGTTACGTAGATACATGGATATGTGGATATATGAATATATAGATATGTAGATATATGAATATATGGATATGTGGATATGTGGGAAATTGGATATATGGATATATGGATATATGGATAAAGGGATACTAACCGAGGTTCTGCGCTGCCACGCTCCAGCCCACACATTTCCAGTTCTGCCTGATGCGGGAGGCTTTTCCCAGCCTCTCCGACGCGGGAAGGGGCTTTCCATCACCCCCGCTGTTACTGCCGGTCATGAGTGACTGCGCCTGGGGCTGAGCCGCCGGCCGGTACCCAACAGCCGCGAAGGCGATTTCACAGCAGCGTGGTGACAGCAGACTGCGGGTGAGCTCCACACACACGGTTTTATTGTCATTACGTCAAAGCACCACGGTAACGACGATAAAACCACGCGTGTGGATGGCGGTGTGAGTGGGCCACGGGAACCCCAGGGGTGATGCATCCCCATTCATCCCCTCTGAGCTCCCCCCGCCCCTGGAGGTGATGCTCACCCGTTCATCCCCACCCTGGCAGCCCCAGGGGATCCCCCCACCCACCGGTGACGTGCACCCACAGGTTCCCACGCAGCCATTCATCACATCATGGGTGGTTGGTGATGCAGACCCCTCTGTGCTGGGCTTTCACAGCTCCCCACCAATTGAGATGGTCCCAGATCAGGAAATGCAGAGCTCTGACATTTTAGGCTCAATTTGTTTGATTTTGGCAGTAAAGCTGAACAGGACTGCAGCACATTGACCCACACCGTATTTTCAGTGTCTACCCTGGGACACCTCTTGTCCCCTGCAGCGGGGATCTGCCATGCACACGCTGTGGCACACACACACGTGGCATCACGCAAGGGCACACGTGTTCATGTCCTGTGCCCCCCGTTTCCCTAAAGATCCCGGTTCCGGGTGGTTTTCAGATCCTGACTCTCCCCAAATTCCCCCAGCGCTGACCCTCACGGATCAGCCTCTCTCCCCTCCTGCTGCCTCCGAGCACGAAGTGCTGCTCACGGCACCTCTGCACCCACAGCTTTGTCCTTGAGGGAGTCATTTGTATTTAATTCCATTGGGAAAAACAAAATTAAAAAAAAAAAAAAAGAAAGAAAGAAAAAGTAATAATATGATATTTGGGGGAAGAGGGGGCAGTAAAAAAGGGTTTAGAAATGCCTCTGGAGCATCACTGAACCGTGATGCTCTTTGGACATCCTTCTCCCAAGCAGGAATATCTGAACTTCTGGGGGAGGGTGGGGTGGAAAGTG
>NW_009649047.1:214033-216129 GCF_000708025.1 Charadrius vociferus | reverse complement strand
CATCCCCTATACCTATAGATACATACCTATAGATATACCTATAGATATATACCGACCCATGGATGCCACCCAGCCGAGGGCACCGGTATTTTGGAGCCCGGTTGATCGGACCCGGATGGTCCGTGTCCTCTCCCGCAGCCTAAAGCCCCTCTCCCCGTCATCCCCAGCTCCCCCCCACCTCCCCGGCTGGCAGCTAAGGCATGGAATAATTAAAATAATTATTAAAAATAGTTCAAAACCCCCCCTGCGCCCTTGGGGCAGCAGTTGCCGGCTGCCTTCATCCCTCTCGCCCTGCTAAAACCACACTTGCCCGCTGTTTGGTAGGGTTTTTTTTTCCCTATTTTTTAACCTTTTTTTTTTAAAAAATTATTATTATTATTATAGTGATTTAAAAAAAAAAAAAAAACGCAATTTTCAGCACAGCCCCGCGGAGAAATTTTTAAATCAACTTATCCCCCTTCTCTCTCCCCTCATCCCTAATTCCTAATGTGAGGATTTTGTTGGGTTTTTTTGTTTGTTTGTTTGTTTGGTCGCGGGTGGATATACCGGCACCCGGAGCTTTAACTCTAAAACCGCCGCGGAATTAACTTCGATGCGGGGAAAAAAAAACAACGCAAAACCAAAACAAAAACACCAAAAAAAAAAAAAAAAAAAAAAAAAAAAAAAAAACCCGGCATCGTAGCGATTTCTTTCCTCTCTGGAGGAGAAGAAGGGGCTGGAAAGGAGAGTGGAAAGGCCGAGATTTGTTCCGCGGGGTTATTTTCAGCCAAATTTCGTTAAACTCTTTGTTTTACGAAGATCGATCCGAGTGCGGAGCAGGGATTTTTTTTTTTTTTTTTCCTTGTCGCTGCACTGTGCTGTGTCCCATCCTCTGCTTTTTTTTCGGGATAAAAAGTGTCTGAAAACCATCCTCTCCCTCCCGGCCGTTAGTTTGCACCGGGTTGGGGTTGGGATCAGCTTACGGCATTGATTTTTCGGGGTGCGCATCCCTTCCCCCCGCCCCTCCGGCGAAGAGACGATGGGCACACTAAGGACCGATATTTCCCCGCTGAAAGAGGCTGCATCCCGCCACGTACACGCAAAACCCACCACGGGATTTTTTTTTTTTTTAATGTGTGGTTTTTTTCTTTTTTCCTGGAAAAGGCAAAGCCGAGGAATATCCTTGAAATCGTCTCTGCTCCTGGTAGAGCTACTCGGGTGGTTTTAATCGGTTTTAATTAGGTTTTTCCTTGTTTTTTTTTTTTTTTAGGTTTGTTTGTTTTGTTTTACTTTGCTTTTTTTTTTTTTTTTTTTTTAAAGAAAGCGCTGATATTCAGTAGGAATCCAACGAAGCTTCAGCAAAGCGCTGCTTCGGCAGAGAAAATCGCCAGGGATTTTTGTGGAGAAGGAGATGCACATCTGGATATGCAGCTGCTTTGGGAAAGGGAAGAAAAAAAAATAAAAAGACATCGGTATATTTAATTTTCCCTTCTTTCTCTGCATGCCGATAGCCCCATGTTCATGAGCGTATTTTTATATATACACACATGCACACAGCGTGGTATAAATTACACTATATTTAGGTGTGGGAGTATATACATGTTTATACAAAACACACGTTCCCGTGTCGAATATGCATTAAGTCCCATCTATATGCGATGTTTGTATTTCTATGTATATAACTACATACTTATTATTGCATACTTATTTCCCCCGTGTGCTTAAAGCATAAATAACTGTGACGCACCCAGCGGCACCGGTGCCGGTATTTCCCTGTGCTGTATTTATGCGGTATATACATGTTTATACAAAACACACGTTCCCGTGTCGAATATGCATTAAGTCCCATCTATATGCGATGTTTGTATTTCTATGTATATAACTACATACTTATTATTGCATACTTATTTCCCCCGTGTGCTTAAAGCATAAATAACTGTGACGCACCCAGCGGCACCGGTGCCGGTATTTCCCTGTGCTGTATTTATGCGCCCGTAATTTTATTTCTATATGTGCCTATAACCATCTTCGTGCCTATATTTATGTCATTTATGTATTTGCCCGGGTTTAGCTTTACCCGCGTTTTTAGCCTCTGCCGGTGCCCACACGCATCCCCG
>NW_009649047.1:212202-213077 GCF_000708025.1 Charadrius vociferus | reverse complement strand
GTGAATAGGTGGGGGGTTTTCTTGCACCTCGGAAATGTTTTTTGTTGCTTTGTACCTTTAAAAAGACGTTCAGATCAATAAGGCTGAAGAAGACAGTAATGATCATAACACTTCTGTTCCACAGGAATTTCACTTCTGTCCTGTTTTCATAAAATTACACCATAGACAGGAATATACTTTGTGGGATTTTTTTTTTTATTTTTTTTTTTTAATGATAATTATTGCTATTTTTAAGGCAGGAGGGCAATTAATTCCTTTCCCCTCCCCTCCTGCGGATCCTGCTTTGGAGTGGAAAGACTCCATCCTAGGCCGGTTATGCACACGAACCAGCCAGTCCTCCATCCCCTGGGTTTCAGGGGTGAAGCAGATCTCCCTAAAACCCCCTTCTTCCCGGCTCGCTTCCATCCTTACCCCTTTTTCCCAACGCTGCCTCCGGCTTCTCCCCCTTCCCTCGGCTGTCTCCTGGTCTCCCGCTGTCCTCCCCCAGTATCAGCCCTTATCTCCCAGTTATCTCTCCTGCTGCTAAATTCAGCCCAGAGGGGGGGTTCAGCCTGGGGAATCTGCTTGTTAAATCTAAATCAGTCCCAAGAGTTATTTCTCCGGCCATAATTCCCCCATCCAGCCCTTCTCCGGGTGTGAGATGGTTTTCTAAGGATCCCTCCATCATCTGCAGAGAAAACAGCATCTCAGATAGTTTCACCCCCCCTTCCCGCACCCTCTTTGAGATGGGTATTTCATCCTGACACCCCACCCCCCTCCTTCCTCCACAAGTGTTTTTTGGGGTCTCGCCATCGCAAGGCACATGCGAGGCCCCGACGGCATCCCACGGCCCGCGCCGTGCCCCAAAACCCACCCCTCCGCCCCCAAAACCCGCC
>NW_009649047.1:172285-210831 GCF_000708025.1 Charadrius vociferus | reverse complement strand
CGGCGCCGCCCGCCCGCCCCCCCCCCCCCCCCAGCCACTCCATCTGGACTCAACCCGGAGCCGAAAGCGCCGCTTACAACCCTGGATCTTCTCACCCTCCGGTGTCAGCTCTGTTCTCCTTCTCCACCAGCACCCCCATCCCCGCTACCTCTTCCCGGGAAGCCGCGGCGGCTTACAGCAGCTCCTTGAACCTTTCTGCTAACGGGAGGGAGCAGTACACCAGGGGGTTCGGCGGTTCCTATTCCAGCCCTTACCCGGCTTATATGAGCCCCGAAATGGCCACGACTTGGACTTCTTCGCCCTTCGACAGCCCCATGCTGCACAACCTGCAGAGCCGAGGGACGCCCGCAGCCGCCCGGCACGCCAACATAGGTGAGCTCCGTCAGGGTTGGGGGGAGAAGGGAAGGAGGGTTTCCCCCCCAAATTTTTTTTTCTACCCTTCTTTGAGTAGGGCGAGGAGGCGCGAAGGGCAAGGGGGAGAAATTCGCTATGTTCGGGATGGGGCTGCCGGAGTCGCCTCTCTGGTTGCAAAACATTGGGGTCCCCGCGGTGCTCTGGTTGCTCCCCCCCTCCTCGTACTTCCTCTGCAAAATCATGGTTTCAAAAGATCCTCAAGGACCACAATTTCAAAAAAAAATATATATATAATTTAAGTTAGGCCTGGAGCGGGCAAGGAATGATCTGCCAAGTTCCCGCGTAAGGGCCTGCTGGCTCCACATCTCCACGGGGATTTCGGGGCCGCGATGGGGACGACCGCGGTTGTGCAGGACCACGATGCTCCGTGGGTGTGCAGGCAGCCCCTTCCCAGACTTGCTTTAGGTGTAAAATGAGGGCAATTGGTTCGGAAAAGGAGGAAATCAAAGTTTGGGCCGTGAATCCCAGATTTTCCGTTTGGACTGGTTTATGTTCTGTATTTATTTATTTATTAATTTATTTTTGGAAGGGTCGGTGAGGTTAGAAAAAGGGAAAGCAAGAAGGAAAATTGGCGCCGAGGGGGTAGAGACGATGGAGAAGGAGAAAAAGAAATGCGTTCCCATTTATTATCATGCTTTTTGGGGGGGGACTCACAGGCACATCTGAACGATCCAGCCCCGTATTTCAGTGCCCCAAAAAAATCTCAGCCCTGATCTCTTGTGCTGATCCCTATCCCGGAGCCTTTCATTTCATTAAGCCCCCTGGCTCCTCCATCCAGAAATCAGCCCAAATGGCTTAAAATATTACTTTTTTTGTTTTGTTTTATAAGGCAGAAGAGGGAGAAAGGGGGAGAGAAATGTGGGGCACATCTCAGCATCGCGGTTCCATAAACCCTTTTTTCCTCCTCACTTTGTCTCCACGGAGGTATTTCTGTCGGCTTCGGGGTCGGGCGTTAACAAAGAAAACGACTCAAATTTGGCTGCAGATGGGTTTTAAGCTTGCGTTCTTTCACCTGAATTTTGGAGGGTAATTTTTCCACCGTGTCTGGCAAGATTTGTTTTATCTTTAGCTTTATTTTAAGATGTTGAAGGAAGGAAAGTTGAGCGCCGGTGAAGGCTTGGCCTTGCCAATGCCTTCTGCTTTTCTTCAGGCATTATGAAATCGCTCAGAGTGGGGAACAGATTATCTTCAAGGAGAAAGTTTTGGCAAACCAGGCAATGTTTTTGGGGAGCCACAAGAAGGTAGAAAGTATAGGGGAAAAAAAAGCAGGATGACTCAAATAATTAAATAATAATCGAACATTATCAACAAGGACATACGCACGTTTGTATTTGACCGCCGTGCCGTCTCTTCCTTGGGGAAAAAAAAATACCACCTTTTTGCAGTGGTCTCTTAATAAATATCGCTTAAACCCAAAATAATGCAAATGAAGAAGTGCAGTTGCAAAAATTCCCGGCAGCTTTTAAGGTGCCAGAGCTTGAGAGGAGTGATTTTGGCTTTTCAAGCCCCGCGTTAAGCGGCAGTTTGCAGGTTGCAGCCTGTCTTTTGGTGGCAAAAAGTGCTTTTTATCCGGGCTCTTAAATAGCATGGGGAAGCCGGGATGAGTTGAGCTAGTCCCGACAATGTTAGCGGTCGATAACGAAGGAGGAAGGAGATGGGACCCCCCCCCTCCCTTCCATCGCCGGGTCCTCATTCGGGTGTTGGATTCCTGGCGTCGCCTCCGGCACCGTGGCAAAAAAACCCGGGGGATTTATTAGCGTGGGTCTGATTACGCCTCTGCCTCGGATGTGGAAACAGCTTTTGGGTTTAAATAAAAGATAATTGGGTTTGGTAAAAAAAAAAAAAAAAAAAACAAACCCAAAAAATTGGCTGAAAGCTGGGCAGTTTTAAATTTGGGATTAAAATGGATTTTTTTTTGAGGGTAGCTCCCCCGGTAAGTAGTTTAAGGTCCAGATCTGCTCCTTCCCCTCTTCTCCCAGAGTCGGGACACAGCCGCTGCCGAGCTGCTCTTAGCCCGCTTCCTCCTCCGGAGGGATGCTTCGCGCAGGCTGTGGGTGTCGAGCGGGGTCTCACGCAGCACGTAAAGGCTGGTGGTTTCTGAGTGGGGCGAAGGGTTGGTTTTTTGGTTGTTTTTTTTAATAAGAGAGGGTGACAAGCTCTGCTGGGCTGAAAAACTGAAGGCACCAAAAGATTTCGTGGGAGGGAAACGCAATGGTGGATGGCAATCCAGCACAGACCCGCTTTAATAACACATCCCAGCCCGGCGCAGCATCCGAGCAGTCCCTGGCACGCCGGAGCCCACGCTCCTTCCTTTGCCTCTCCTGAGGACTAAAGATATCTTTATTCTCCACACGAGGAGGAATATCAAGGTGGAAACGCCATCCCTCGCGCGAGGCTGTATTAAATCCAGTGATTTTTTGCAGCGCTCTCATTTCCCTCCTGTGATTTCCCTCCCTGGAGAACCGTCACCTTTGAATAGTGCTAATTGCAGAGCACCCCTGGGATCATTAGAATATTAATTATAATTTTTTAATAACGAAGACCAAGTCTGTGCAGGTGTAGCTGGATCGGCAGACACAGATACACAGTCTATGTAATTGGGCATAGCATTTTTTTTCCCCCGCTGTAAAGCAATGCACCGGGGAAAGAAATTCAGTGAAACTATACACAAAGGTGACAGAAAATGAGGAAAAAAAAAAAAAAGATGAAAGATGATCTTTATTTCTACTAAAAGAAATAAAGAACTTACTGCTTTTTTCTAATAAGAGGAATTTTGGTCTGGGTTAAAGCCTGCCAATGCGGCTCTGTGGTACGAAGTGGGAAGGATGGGTGCACACATCCCATGGGCCTTTTTGAAAAACTTTCCCTGGTGTGAGTTTAAAATGCCAAATTTGGGCTTTTCAGGGTAAGTTTTCCGAACGGTTTCATTAGCCACCCCCGAAAAGGGAAGATCAGACCCTGCGGTGGAGGCCATGAACTTGCCCCAGGCATCGCCTGGGATGGGGTTACAGTGAATTCCCGACTTAATGAGGCATGAAAAGGACCGGCTGCAACCTCCCCTTTCAGGAGAATTCCCCGCCAGAGCCAAAATCCTCTTGAAATCTGTCCCCAAATTAGCACGGACGGGCAGCTTGCCCCTTTCCCCTTCCCCGGGCAGAGAGGAGCGGGGATTGAGGGCGACGCGGGAGCCCGAGCGCATCGACCCCGCTGCCGCTTGCCGCCTCCTGGATGTTTCCAGGCTGGGGATGGAGGGTCGCATCCTGGTTTGACATCCCCACCCCCTACAATTTGGCTTTTTGCAAAAATCGGCGTGTTTTTAGGGTTTGGTGGGTTTTTTTGGTTTTTGTTTTTTGGGGTTTTTTTTGCTGTGGCACGGAGGAGGTTGATGTGGTTGGGAGCAAATTTGGGGCGAGGGGCTGGGGGCATTTCTGGGGGGGCTGCTTTGCATTTTGTTTTGACTGAGTCCAAATCGGGGTCCCCTGAACAGGCACCGTTCGCACACAGCAGCAGCATCTGGGAAGATCAAAGCCCCGAGCAGGCGCTGGGCTGGAAAAAGTCTTCTCTACTGCTGGTGGGGGAGAGAGATTGTGAACCAGATCTTAAGCTTTCCCATAGGGATGCTAAGAGATTTGCCCTGTAGCATCCCCGGGGCCAGGCCGGCATTTCCAGTGACTCATTGGCGTTTGTTACAACCCTCTACCCTACAAGCAGCCCCTGACCTTCCCCAGGCGCCTAAGGAAAAGGTGGCTGCTCCCCGTGGGGCAGCAGGCGATGGGGGGAGCCCAGCATGGCGGCTGTCATGCCCTTGGAGGGATGGGGCTGTAGGATGGAGGGATGGGATCGAAGGATGGAGAAATGGGACCTTAGGATGGAGAGATGGGACCATAGGATGGAGGGATGGGGCCACAGGATGGAGGGACGGGGCTGTAGGTTGGAGGGATGGGAGCATAGGATGGAGGGATAATGCCATAGGATGGAGGGATGGGGCTGTAGGACAAAGGGATGGGGTCATAAGATGGCGGGATGGGAGCATAGGATGGAGGGATGGGGCCGTAGGATGGAGGGATGGGACTGTAGGATGGAGGGATGGGACCTTAGGATGGAGGGATGGGACCTTAGGATGGAGGGATGGGGTCATAAGGTGGAGGAATGGGGCTGTAGGATGGAGAGATGAGACCTTAGGATGGAAGGATGGGGCCATAGGATAAAGGAATGGGACCTTAGGGTGGAGGGATGGGACCGGAGGACGTGTCTGCATTTTGTGTGGGACGTTGCATCCCCCATTTTGCAAGCGGTTGCGTTTCTCACCTCGGCTCCGCTGGTGGGGAAGGTTGGCCCAGGGCTTTGTTCCCCCCCTGCGGGTTTCAAGCCGCCGTCTGCTCTCCTGCCTAATTTAATTGTCACCCGTCAGTCTGAGATTTGGGATGAAACCCACAGAATGAGGGGATGCACGATCAAGCTCAGGCACGCAAATGATTATTCCCCCCTCAAAATCCCCAAACAGCACATTTCAAACTGTAAATAAAGCAACAATAAGAAAAATATCCCCAAACATGGGCACTATATCAGCCTTATAAATAATACAGTTCCTTCATTGAAAACTGCGCTTTATTACTGAATACGAATGTGTATTTGTATTGCAGTGTAGTATATAATACACTATAAATGCCTGTGAATTTTTGTCAAGCAGCAAAATTTAATGCAGTGGATAGTGGCCGTGAATCTAAGACAGGATTAATTATTTTTCTCCTCCATACATGCACTCACGTGCGTGTCTTTGTCTCTGTAGCAATAAGAGTGATTTATTTTTATTTTTTTTTAAGAGACAGCCTGTATTTGGCTCTTTCTGTATTTATTCCCATCAGTCTGAGGAAAAACAGGCGAAATCCTTGGAGGTGAGGCTTTATGTGGTGTTTCCCAAAGGAAATCGGACCCGATCCTGCTGCCTCCGTGCTCCTCCGGTGCGGAGAAAAACCAGAGCCAGTTATCCCAAACGCCGCTGCACATTTCGAAGGGGTGAAACCATCTTGCTCCCAATAGCCGTAAAATTAAGGATGCCTTAGGAAAAAGAAGAAAAAAAAAAAACCAAAAAAAAAACCAACAAAGCACCAACCAGTAAATAAAACCCCAAACTGGGTGAAAAAGCAACAGCTCGGAGAGATGAGCAAGTTCTTGTGCCTGAAGGTCGGCAGCCCGTGGCGGCCGTGGGGGAGGACGCGTGCAGGGGCTGCTAAAATAAAGGTGGAAAAATGCCATTTTAAGGGAAATCTGATTTAAAAAAAAAAAAAAAAAATTGATAGGGTTGTCCTGAAACTTGCGGAGACCTTATTTCCCACCCACACGGGGCTCTGGCCCGAAATTTTTGCTCCTTGAGCCCTGCAGAGCTTTGCACCCGTAGGAAAAAGGGGGGGGCAAACCTAATATATCGCCCTTTGGGAGGTTTTGCTCCCAAATTCCCTGCCCTGAACGCCAACCTGCTGTGTCCTTCCCTCCCTACGATCCCCCTCCTGAAAAAAGAGGTGTAGAAATGGGATATTTGGGGATTCCACACACACACACACCCTGTTTGGTGATGCTGCCGGAGGCGGGTGGAAGGCAGAGGAAGGTGGGGGGATGCAGCTGAACATCTCAGGTCCTTCGAGGCTTTTGCAACCCGCTTATAAAAAGATTTAACAAAGCGTCTGCCACCCATTTGGGGCTCACCGCCGCTCGCGAAACCAGGCGGGGATGTGTGTGGAGAGCTCAGATTGTGGGTTTAAAGCGACCGGTTTTGGTCAGGCTGGGAGGGCAGAGGTAGAAACACAGATTTTTTTTTGGCTGGGGCGGCCGCACCGGCTCCGTGTTAAGGGGATGTGTGATCCCTGAATACAGCGATTCCGCTGCCAAAGCCCCGCAGTCGTGCCGGCGAGGTTTGCAGGGGAGAGGCGGGGGGGAAATGTGTGTAACGATGCCCCGTAGGATTGCGAAAAAGGCAGCCTGGAAATGCCAAATATTCACCTTGCGGATGGATCCCGCCTTCACGCTGCTGTCTGGCAGGAAGGCGCAAATCCGCCTTTGGCGCGTGCGAGTGTGAAGCGCTGCTTAAATAAGCAGGGAAATACGCGGGAATGTGCTCTTCCCTCCCAAATTAACCCGAATCATAAAAGCAAAATTTCATCATAAGGTTGGATTGAGGTTGTTTTATTATTATTATTATTATTATTTTTATTTTTATTTTTATTTTGGCGGGGAAGAAAAAATCGGTCACGGTGACCGGTCCAAGCCGTAAATACATCTGTAATGACAAATTAAACCCAATTATCTGCCATGCCTGAGCAGTGAGGTCTTTATCCACGGGTGCTTACACGTGCGTGACAGCGCTTGAAAATAATTCCATCATCGCTGCCTGCGCAGTGGCCGGTACGAGCGATATTAAAGGCTCTTTTGAAAAATTCCCCCCCACACACATACACCACGCTTCTGCCGCGCCGAGCGATGCCGTTTGAAGGTCTCCTATGGCAGAAATAGAGTTTTGGTGATTATTTTGGACCTCGCGGTTTTTTAGAAGGTGACTCTCTGCAGAGTACGCCGGAGTTCGCCATGCTCCCCGTGCTGTTGCAGCTTTTTAAACGCTCGGGGATGATTTCTTTTTTCGATATAAGAAGCTGGAGGTGGGTTTTGTCAGTGCCCACACCCCCCCAAAAAATAGGGTGCAGGCAGGCGGGCGCTGGGTCTGCCAGGAAAGAAACTTCTGGGCAGAGATTTTGGAAGCTGGACGTCGATCTGACCCCGCCATCAAGCGCTGAAACATTTCAGCTTTCAGGTTTTTGGCAAGGTCTGGGTTTCAAAGCCAAGTTTGGGGCAGCGTCCGCTGGAAGAGAAAATAATTTTTTTTTTTCCTTTCCAAGAAATGCTCAGGGATTCTTTCTTTTTTTTTTTTTTTTTTTTTTTTTCTCTCAGCTATTTGCTGGCACAGAGGGGTTTTTCTGCTTAATTAGGTGGACGCCTAAATGTAGGATGCACTCTTTGCTTGGCACGGGGAGCAAAGTTGTGCCCTTCCCATCTTTTTTTTTTGCTGTTTTCTCTCTCTTTCTAAGGCCAAATCCCGCTGTTTCACTCACAGCCTGGCAGGATCAACCTCCGCCCCCCCCCAAAAAAATAATTCAGGATGGGCTGTGAAAAAAAAAAAAAAAACCCAACCTGAAAAACTCCACCTTGCTTGCCCAGAGCTGAAACCATTCCTGTTTTAAAGCCAAGGGAGGTTCGCCAGGTGCCGGTGCAGGATCAGGCCCATCCAAGGTGCTTCCATAGGGAAAAAGCATACACCCCCCTCCCCCTGCAAATCATATAGGTACCTATAGGTTTTCTCAGGGAGGTGAAGCCCCAAAAGCCAACAGAACCTTTATTTTTCCTCTCTGGAAAGTGGCCGCTTGGTTTATATGTTGCAGCATGAAGGGATTTGTGCTTTTTTTTTTTGGGGGGGGGTGGTAATTATTTTTAGTGACCCATAAAGGTGGGGAACCCCTTATCGGAACTAGCCGGGCTCGAACGGCTCACGCCAGCCATGGGAGAGACTCGGAAATTCATTTTGAAAGTGGCGGGGGGGGGGAACATAATTCATGGCAAGTGAAGGAAAAGTAAGTTTTCCACCAGAGTTGGGGCAAGGGCAGCTGGATGAGGGATGCAGCAGGGCTGATCTCCCGTCTCCACCGGGGACTGGTACCGGACGCTTCTGAATCTGGGATAACGAAATCGCCGCCTGGAAATGTTTCCTCCTAATCCCTGGGAATTAGGTCGGTGTCTGCCGGGGGAGCGTTTCAGGAGAGGTCCCATGGTGGGACGTCGCTGCCTTCTCTTGCTCTCTCTCCTTCCCAAAGCTCCGCCGTTTTCCTCCCATTGACACTTCCAGCCACAGCGCGGTGTATTTAGGGGGTGCCAGAGCAGTGCTGGGCGCCTGTTGCCATCAGATTCTCCTAAAAAGTTAAACCAAACCCGGCAGCAGAGGTTGGGAGCGGAGATGGAACAGGAATGGGGGGAGAAGGAGACCACGCCGCTCCCCCGGAGCAAGATTTTGCCAATTCTTGCTTCTTTTTCTCTTTTTTTTTTTTTTTTCACAGCTCCTGCTTGCACGGTGTAGAATATTTAAGCAAGCTGCTGGTTGTCCTCTGGCCTCGAGGGCCGGGGGAGCGGGCTGTCTGCTTGGGCTCCGCAAACATTTCTGAACGGTTTGGGAGGCATCTCCCTTTTGTCTGCTTGTCGGCTGCCT
Organism: Charadrius vociferus; assembly: GCF_000708025.1. NCBI lineage: Eukaryota > Metazoa > Chordata > Aves > Charadriiformes > Charadriidae > Charadrius > Charadrius vociferus. The sequence goes on along the minus strand of NW_009649047.1, from coordinate 202,172 downwards.
GCCTCCCGCTGTTGCCGGCCCTTGTGCTTCGGTGCACCTCTTTTTTCCTTCAAGCTCCAGCTTCCGGAGTCACGTTATCCTATGTCGGGCTCTGGTTTTGGAGGAAAGGAAGGAGAAGCTTTTCTGGACGATAGAAAAGCTGGGAAACCCTGATGCCTACATGCTAAAACCCTAGAAGACACATAAAAATAATCTACTATTTATTATTTAAACTCCTATGAGCTTCCAAGCCCTTGGGTTTGCAAGCCAGGCAGCCACCATTATTTAATATTTAGGGCTTGCAGCGCTGGAGCTGTAAAAAATCAGGGAGGCGGTGAGCCCCAGACATCGGGACTCCTCCGAATGACATGCTTGGCCCCAGATTATTTTGGGAAGGAAGCGCTGGCCCCAGGGGCTGGCTGCTCGGGGGAGCGGCTGCTGGGAAGGACGCGGAATTGGGACATGCCTTGGTGATGCGGAGCACAAGAGAGAGGCAGCTGGTTTGGGGGATGGCTCCTCCTCACGTTCCCCAGGGCTGGGAGGATGCTCCGGATGCTGGGCATGACCGAGGCTTTTCTCCAGGGGTTTCCCACGTTCGGTCCTTCGTTGCTTCGATGGGGCAGACCATCGACGCTGTGATTTACCCCGACCCTCTGGATGTGAAGATCTGGCCTCAAGGGTTTTCCCACATCCAACCACAAGCAGGAGGGTGAAATCCCCCTCGTTACCCCCTTCCCTTTGCCCCCAAGTGGGGAAGGGTCTCACTCCACCAGAGCTAACTGCCTGCCCCACTCTGCCTCCTCTCCCCAACCATTTCTATTCCTAAACCAACATCCCAGTCAGACTCTGTCACCTCCCTTCACGCAAAATCAATAACAACGGGTGAGCAGGTTAATTATAATCACAGAATAAACGCCGCGGTCTCAAAGTTCACTCAACTTCAGCAGCGTTTCAAAACGAGTGGACGACGCCAAGAAACTTTCATTGATTCCTCCGGGGCAGGTGTGGGAGTTTGAACCTGTCCCCGAGCTGATCTTGATTCACGACCTACTCAATTTTCTTCCTTATCTCGACTTTCGCCTATCTTATAATGCCTGTTATTTTAGATAAAAAGTCCAATCAATTGAGTTAGAAAAACTGCAAGTTATATGTTGCCCTGATAAGTTCGGTACCCGCCGGTTTATTGGCCGGGGCTGCAGTTTCTGTGCGAACTGACCTTTGCAGATGGAGAATCGCTCCATCCTCCCGCCCCGCTCAGGGGCTGAGTTGACTTAACATCCAGAATAACTAATAAAAGAGGAAAAGAGAAGGGCCAGGGGTTAGACAAACTCACCCTCCCCTATAGCACGGTGAAACATAGTAAACACCTTTGTGTTTGTCCCTGGCTGGCGTCCCGTAGGGACCCCCGGCTTATTTTGGTGTAACTCCTCTGAGTGGTGTTTGTCAGTGTAACGCCTCCGAATCGGAGTCAGAGCCTGTGCCTAAATTAGCGAGCTAAACAAACCTGGGGCGGGGTGTGTGTGTGTGAGTGAATACGCACATGATAATCAATATTTGTTCGAGCCGTCACGTTCAGAGCTTAGATGCAGGGCAATGTAAAACCTACATATTTCATATATTGCTATACATGTTTTATATATATACATGTATACACGTTTTGTATATACAAAGGGTGTGGGGTTTTTATATATATGTGTGCGTGTGTTGTATTTGTGTACGTATATAAAAAAAACATATATACACACAGTTCTATACAGCTATGTTCAATATAGCCATAGAAGAATAATTCTAATTGCAAAACCAGAGAGAATTGATTAGAGATGACTCCTTCCTTGCTACAATGGCATTCTTAAGGACTCAGCCTATGTGTATATATACAAATATATACATGTTTATATATGTACACATGTATAACACACACACACGTATGACAATAATAATACAATTATTTGTACCATACAAGAAGGATTTTGCCCAGTTGACATGGATAAATGTCTTTCCCTCTGATCTGTACCAGTCGGGGGGGGGGGGGAAATACAAACCAAATTGAGTTTCTGGAGTTGCACGACTGTAGAAACGCAGGGTGGAGGATCTCCAGTCCCACCTCCTGCTTGAAGCAGGACAAGCACTAGCTGAGGTCAGCTGTGGATTTACTGGATGAGGCCGGGAAATGCCCAGGGATGGAAATTCTCCCAGCTCCAAATGAAAATTCTTTTCCTGATAACCAGCCTGTGGTTTGTGCTGCATCCCCTTGTGCCTTCTCCCACCATTGAGAAGAGTTTGGCTCCGTTGTCTGCATACATCTGCCTAGCTGCTCCCTAATGTCTTTGTAATGACCCCAAACAGCACCAGTTTCTCTGGACCCAGCACTGGCCCTGGCTTTGGTCCACCTGGGTGCTGGTAGTCACCTCAGTGTCTCTGATGGTCACTATCAGAGAGATGCTGCTCTAGGACATACGGCCACAAACCAGAGGGTTCCCGTGGTTTAAGGAGTTTCAGCTCATAGAATCATGGAATGATTTAGGCTGGAAAAGACCTTTAAGATCATCAAGTCCAGCTTGATCCAGCAAGTCCAGTTTAAACCTAACACTGCCAAGTCCACCACTAAACCATGTCCCTAAGTGCCACAGCATCAGCTGCTCTGTAGGAGGCCAAGCTGGCCAAGGGTGTGTGAAGGCTGTGTCATGCTTGATGATGAAGTAGTGCCAGACGCCAGCCATGGGAACCCAACAGACCATGCTCTTCAGTAATTAGCATGGCCCCTGGCATGGTCCAAGCACAGACCATCTCAGCCTGACCCACGCATCTCCTGGTGCAGATCCTGGGAAGCAGTTTGGATGTGACCGGTGTAGACTGGGGTCTGAGAGCATCTGAACATGGTCAGATTCTCCTAGCTGGGCTTAGGGTCGGGGTTCGCCAGTTACCCAGTAGCCATAAGGTGAATTCCCATGGCTCAGCCATGGAGCAGCAGCTTGGCACGTCTCCACAGCACACCTGCTTGTGGTCCCCCATGGGTACACCAGACGTGGCTGCAAATGTTGGAGATTGTCCACTGCCAGCACCCAACTCAGAAACAGATCTCCAGGTGGGATCATGGCATTGCAAATCCCAAGCTTTTCTGATGCTCGACATTTTTTTCCCCACCATCCCTTCCTTTGCAGCCATCAAAGCAGAGCCTCTGCTAGGGCATGCCCATTTGGAGATGGGATATGTTTTAAGGAGAAAATGCCATAGCTGGTTTTTCCTTTGTCAAAAGAGAGAAAGACCATTCCCAGGTGCCTCCTGCCAAGTAGACCCCAGGCTGTGGATGGCCCCATCCTGGCCATTCCCTGGGCTCTCCATGCTAATCTGAGATTTGTTAAAAAATATTTGGACAGTCGATAAGATGAGGAATCTCCTGTTTATCAGAAGAGCCTCAGATATTTACAAGTGTAAGAATTGTAAGTAGGAGTAAGAAAGGGGAGGTCACTGGTGGGTGGGAGCAGGCTTGCATCCCGGCAAAAGAAAGCAGACCTTGGACCTTCACAGATGTACAACTTGACAGTCAGCAGACGTTGCCGGAGGACACCAGGTTGCTATCAAAGGGGTGGCCAGCAATTACTCCGACAAAAAGCACCTTACATCCTCAGGGTATTCGCAAGCCCGTCTCCTGTAGAGCAGACCGTACATTTTGGATGTGGGTACTTCATGGTACTTCAGTGTGTGGGTCGACAGCCTCTCCAATCAGCTCTGGTACAACCATTGGGCTTGACAGTTTGGGGTCCGGTGGTTCTGGTGTGCTGGAGAGTTGTCAGTGCTCTTCCAAGCAACCAGGTTGGCCAGTCCCACAGGACCATATCCTGCCCCTTCCCAAAACAGGCAGTTTCTCTGTATATGCTTTAGAGGAATCCAGCTCATTTCCACCCACCCTTCTTCCATCCACTGCTCATCTCCACATTTATGACTGTGGTCTTTGAAAGTTGTCCTGTTGGGCCCTTCCAGTGAGGCAGGGAAGAGCCTTTGCTTCTTCTCTTGGGGGAAGAACAGTGTCGCAGGGAGATGAAAAGCCTTGCTCAAGGGAAGCCTATTGCAGAGCCAAGACAGAACTCAAATCCAGGCCCAGGATTTGACCAACCTTCCTGACGTGTCCCTCTAGCACAGGAGCTCAGCTGGTCCCTTGGCTGCTTCTGCCTCCACTGTCCTTCAAACTGGGGAAAACATATCCACGAAGGAAAGGAGTATTCTTGGCTGCTGGCAATGGTGTGTGCCATAGACCTTGGCTCGCCGCAGGCAGAGGAGGGAGCTTTGCAGGGGAGGGACGCAATGTTCCCTTTGCCTTGACGTGAAACATTTGGCCTGGGAAGGGTTGCACGGGAATAGTCTCGCTGTGGTGTTTCACAAAGCAAGGAGAAAAACGATTTCTTTGCCTTTTTCAAAAGCGGCACGTGGCTCAGCCAGGCTATAGGTTCGATGTTTCCTAAGAAATAAGTACAATCTTTAGGTTTGCAGGGGGAAAACTGTTTGGTACAGACATCCAACTGAGTGACCAACCATTTTCTCCACTGTAGATGTGTCAGATAAACCCCAAAACATTCTGGGACAGCATAGAGCCATTTCTGTGAAGATTCGCAATGATGCCTTTTGCTTGAAACTGTGTTTCTGGTTAACAGTGAGGAATTTATCCCCTTCTCCGTTCCCTGCAGATCAGCAAGCACACAGGTGATGTTCTCTGTTAATCCAGATTAGAGGAGAGTAGGGAGCCACATTCCCACCGGCAACCAACCCAGTGATGGGCACTGTCTTGCTCTCCCCATGTCTAGGTCCTATTAGTCTCTAAAACAGTGGGGCCCTGGATGAATTTCCCCCAAATTTGGTCCGAGGGTAAACAGGCAGAGAAGAGGGAGGGGGAAAAAAAGCCAATGGGCAGAACTTTTTATGGAAACGTCCTCAGCTCCATTAGCTGAAGGGTAAGATAATGCACATGGGCTTTCTGATCCCAGCCTGTGTGTCAAGCTCATGATGTCCCTGTGGAAAAAGGAAAGGCTCACTGACAGCTTGCTTTTGGCTACAGATCTCTCCCAGACATGCATTTGGGCTCTTTTATTTACAGCCTCTCTCTGCCCCTTCTACTTTTGTCTCTCCTTGTTTTTTGCTGCTGCTTTCCTTTCCAGTTCAGCCTTGCTTTGCCACGGTACTGGACCAACCAGTGCTTTTAAGTGCTGTGATCTGACCAGAAATCTGCGGGTGGGGTTTTCCTCTTCAAATTTCAGCTTCTGGAATCATGTAATTCATGGGAGCATCTCAACCCATTCAAAAGAAATAGAAGATGTGAGTTCCAGCTCCACTAGTTGCGGGAAAACGCTTATTAAAAGGACCCTTAAAGGCTTGAACTGGAGGAAGGATTTCCACACTGTCACTTTTTAATGGAAACAGTCTTGGGATTTGGGATAAACCATCCTAGACAGCTGGGAATGGCAAATCCTGTGTCCCTCTGCCGTGCTGTCACGGCTGTCCCTTGAAGCAGAAGGTGAGGGTGTCTTGGGTGGGATCCCAGTGTCCATGTGTCCGAGGGGCCAATGTCCTTTCCCTCAGCTGCGAGTGCCCCTGAGAGTCCATTTGGGATTCGTGTATACACAGGATCATGGCTCTCACCTCTTATCATAACAAATTGTTTTAGGAAACTGCTTCTCTGCAGGGAAAACTGCTCTCAGGGTCTGTTTAGAGCCTGTAAGTGCCTGGCCGTGTTTGAAGGACAGCTTCTCCTTTGCTGAGTTGCTCCATTGGGTTGAGAAGACACTTCTGCAGGGGGAAATGTTGATATTAAATATCTCTCCAGCTGTAAACAAAACTCCAGTGCTATATTAATGGAATTCTCTTTCCATTCCTCTTCACCCAGAGGGGGTGAAGGCAGGAGGGGGCTGGGGGGTAGAAGAAGGTAGACAACCTCATCGTTGTTTCTTATGCAGCAGGGTTTGACCCCAAACCAGGGCAGGGAGAGCTCTTAGTCCCCTTCTAGAGGCCGGTTTGGGAACAGAAACTTATGAACCGAAGGGTTCAAAACCTCCCTTTTGGAAGTGCTTTTACTGTTGTTATTCCTTTGGTTCCTCATCCCTCAGGTTTATGTGTTCAAGATGATGTCTCCAAGGTTAACAGATTTAGGGTCGCTAAAGAGAATCCCAAACAAACCCAGAAGGTCTAGACCTACGAATGGGCATGCTGTCAGGCTGTCGGAGTTGGGGTTTGCAGAGATGGTGGAAGGACCCAGAGAGGGGATTTCAAGCCACCCTTTTGACTCAAGCCCTGGGCAACCTCCCTCTGATCCCTAGCTGACTTGGTTGCGAGAGGTATCTGATTCTCCTGGTTGGGAAGGCAAAATTACTCTGACTTTGGGTGGGTTGTGTCCTTGGTAAGAGATGCTGTCATGTCCTAGCCATGCTGGAAAAAGTGCCTGTAGGTGTGGGCTGGCTGGTGGTGCTCAGATCTGCTTCCTTGTTGAGCCCTGCATTGTCCACACCAGTTGATCTCGGTGGACATGGCGGTGGATGTGAAGGACCACTCCCAATGACTAAGAGCCATGAAGAGCCATATCCAAGAATGCTTTTTCCCCTACCAGACCCCAGAGCCCTACTTAGGAGTTGCTCCTGCCTCCCTGGGGACTGAATGTCCCATTGTGGAAAGTATTTCTGACATTAGCATGCTCAAGGCCTCACCCAAGATTAGGAGGCTGTTGTGCAACACACAAGTGACATTTCCTGCCCTGGGGGCCTTGCAGTCCTCATAAATGGTAGGTGCGAGGGGAAAAAGATCTCCTTTTATACAGCAAGCTGATGACCAGGATAGGGTCAGGACCCAGTCCATCCTCTCCATCGCCTGGGTCATTCAATGAGATTTCACGATCTGCTCTCATGTGGGAAGCTCCTTCATGGACTAAAGGTAGAAGGACTAAGTAGAAGGCCGTTAGCATTAATCAAGGCCAAGGACCTAACCCTAAAAAGAACTGAATGATCCCAAGACTGATATTATCCAAGATAAGGGCTGGGCAAAGGCACTCATGGGAGCCGTATTTCAAAGAGGAAGATGAAGCCATTCAGCACCCATGAGGCTACTCCAGCCATGGGGCTGTGTCCTTCTCATCCTAAGCAGCAAACCTTATCCTTTCCTCAACCCTGTCCCAGTGCTGGCCATACCTGCCTTTGGTAGAGGGAGTAAATCTCTCCAGCAGAAAGGCTATTACAGAGGTCACCGGACGGACCCATAAATCTCCATTATCAGGCAGCGGCTCCTGTGCCACGAAACGGAAATTATTGCCCTGAGTGTGACTGGGGGAGCTTTTCCTTCCCCCCGCATTGTTCAGGGCCCTCCGGGAGCCGCTCGGGCAATTTGCTGCCTGAATAAACGTTTCCTTTCCCGGCTGCTAAGTACAAGGAATAAGTGTCAGGGGATCTCATAACGCCAGGATTTAGAGCTCCAGCCCTGAGACGGAAGCCAAGAAAACACTCTGCTGCTTTTTCCTGGGGAGCCTCCAGTCTGCCGCACTTTAATCCCCGTTATTAATAACAGTGGCAAATTAAACAATCAGTGCACTTGAAGGCCAGTGACCTCCATGCTCGATATAGCTCAGCTTGCTGGTGGATCACGGTTCCTGTGGGCTCTGAGCACTGGGCTTCTCTTGGTGGGGACCTTGGAGATATTGCTGTCTTCTCATGAGCATGCAGGCATGGGGAGGGGGTCTTGCCCCCAGCTATGCCCCTGGGGGAAGGAGGCAGGCAGAAACCATTGGCCCAGATCTTCAGAAACAAGCACGTATTTTGAGCGCTCGTATTTTGTAAGTCTTGGACACCCACCCAGGTCAAACTGCATGGGCTGCAACTCTTCAGACAATGCTTTCGCCTTATTTTGTAGACCCTCAGGTTTTCAAGAGCAGGTGGGGTGTCTCAGCTGTGTGGCCAGAAGGTCAGCTCAGAAAGCTCCCCTCAGCGACTTCATCCCTGAGTTTAGCAATGCTGTGATGTTATAGGACCTCTTTTAGAAAGAAATACAGTCCCTTGCCTTCCACTTCTCCAGGGGGGCCCAAATGCCCTTCGTTCACTAAAGGGAGTGCACTAAGCCTACATCATCTTCTCTGAGCCAGCATCCAGCAGTGTCCAAGACACATCCTTTGCTACCATCAAGCATACTTTGAAGGGGGAGAGGATATTTCTCCCCCAGGTGAGACCTCTTGAGGTCAAGGAGCTCCCTCTGCTCCGACGGGGCTCCAGGAATGGTTTTAATGAGGTTGCACTCTGCAGATGTCATCTTCTGACTCAGCATTGGGTGGTTCGCGCCAGGGACGCACCCATCTGATATCACCCCACGAGGGCTGTGATTAGGGAGAGCCACCCATTGCGTGGAGCCTCAATGTGCCCCGGGGAACAAAGTCTGTTCCTTTCCCCTTCTCGAGCACCAGTAATTCCTGTTCATTAACATTCACAAGGATCACCTTTGTCTGCAGCTGAGAGGGGGGAAATCACACAAATACTCTTCCTACCGAAGCAGGAGAGAGGTGAGTTTTTTAAAAATTAAACCAGTGAAAGTCTCTCAAGACAGAAGATCTGGTCCAAATCCCATAGAAACTGAAAAAAATACCCACCCCAAACAATTAGTGAAGAATACGGCTCAGAAAAAAACAGATGAAAAAGAACAGCAGAGGGAACAAGTCTCAAGACTGCTTTGCAGTGGGGTTTTGGATGTCTGATTACAAACCAACAGTGAAAATATTGCAGACAGTGGAGCTGGCTGTCACACAAACTCTTAGGAAATAACACTCAATATTCAGTAGCAAATTTGATTATCGTCAGAAAATACGAGGCTGATGGTGTGTCTGGTTTCAAGCCCACATCCTCTTTTTTCTTTTGTTTTCTAAAAACAGAAGTATATCCACCCATACTTGACATTTCTTCCTATCCTGTCCATTTTGAGGGACCTTTTTGTTCAAGAGCTAGTCCAACTCTTAATGTTTCTGAGGGACCGTTAGGAATCGTCTCCTTTTCCTGTGATTAAAAACTTTCAGATTTTGGTTTTCTGGTGGAAAAATCTCCAGGAAAGATGATATTTTGCAATTAGTCACAGCCACAACTCAAATTGGTCAAGAGTTTCAACTGTTACCTTTGGACTACCTCTGCTCTGCTAAATTCTCCCCGGATTATGTCAACAACTTTGTACTGAATTATTTTCAAAGAAGAAGGGATTTTCTTACAGGACAAAAATTACTGTGAAAATAATTTGGCTTTTTCTTTAGAAAACGAGAATCAAAAACCTCAACAACTTCCAAGATGAAAAAAACCCAAAACATAGTGAAATGTTTTCCTTTCTTGAGATTTTTCAAGGAAATTAGTTCTTTCCTGACCAGCTGTTCCAATCCCTTCTCTTTTCAAAAGAAGTTTATTTGATCTAGATTTTGGCTGTGATTCAATCGTGATTTTAAAGGGGAAAGTGAGGCGTTATGGTCATGGTATCACTGAATCCACGTGTACAAAAATCACCTGGAGGGATTCCCAGCTTTCCTAAACCACCAGAATTCCTCGAGATAATGAGATTTTCCTAAGCTGCTCAGAAGATACTGGATTCCTTCCTTTCTGGTACCAGAGCCCTTTGAGTACACTCGTTTACTGTTTTCTAGTATGGTTTTCTACTCATGGCCACATGGTGTAATCTCATGCCATTTTTAGCCTGGTTTTCTAGGGAGAATTAGGCTCACGTGAATCTTTTCCTCTGTGTCTGTTCACCTGCGCCACTTCGTTAATTTTTTAATCTTTTAGCTGTTTCATGGTTACGTAGTTTCCTACAGATTGTTCAAAAGTAGTCTGTAGAAAAGACAAAATAAGGCTGACGTTTGAACATAGCCCTTATTAGATATCAGAGGATCCACATGGGATTGAGACCCAGATCAGCAAGAAGCCAAATTTTGTTGGTCTCCTCTTTGGGGAGCTATTGTCTTCCAGCAGAAAGCTGAGCTACTTGCATAACAAGCAGGTGGACAAGGGCAAAATCTACCAAGACACACAATAACATTTCAAGAATGAATGTTACGTTGCTCTGTAATGGCTGAAGGTCTTGATGCAAAGCTCTTGCTGTCCTCCAAACATCTCCTGTGGGCTGCAGTTTGTTGGGAATTTTTTCAGCAGCTTGGTTTAGTCCCAGCCCATGCTAAGTAACAGAGCCCTTTGCTGTCATTTGTCATTTTCTTCTTCTCCCCAGTTATTTTATCATCCCGTGTTTCCTTTCTGATGCCCACAACACAACATGTCCACGTGCAGGAAGGAATGGTTTTGTAACAGAAGAAGTACATCCCCAAGCTGAACTCAATAGCTGACAGTGTCCAGGTGGGATGACCATCCCCAACGTGCATTTCCAAGGGCCATACCAGCTGGATGCAGCTACGTTTACATCTCAGCAAAGCCTATAGGTGATGCTTATATTTTATTAGGTGAAGTTCTTGGCTTCTTCAGGGCATTGTGTCCAAGGCTGAGCTGACCTGTGTCTTTCCAAATGGTGATGAAGTCGAAGTGCGTTGTGTTGACCTCTGCACCGCCTTGCAGATAATATGGACCTGCCATAGCCAGAGGGATTGGACCAGCCCAGCCCAGGGCGATTGTCCTCACCCTTACGCTACAGCTGCACTGGGCCCCAGTGGAGCCCAGGTGAAGCAGGGATGTGGCAGGTGAATGCACCAAGCCCTGGAGAGTGACATCAAGCACGATGGAGATTTGCATCAAAAGCTGAGTTTCTGTGATGCTTGTGAACGCCCAATGATGTCTGTTAGCGGACAGCCTGAGCTGGGGTTGTCCATGTGGATTCTTGCAGTTCAGGAGACGTGCAGTCTCTTCTTGTGCAGAGAATAGGGTGAAGGCACACGAACGTCTCTCCCGTTTGGCTCTCTGCGGCCATTCCCTTCTGCAGAGGGTGGGAGCTGGCACGGGCTGGGTGAGGAGAAGTCCTGCAGGGCAGCAGGACATACAGGCAGGGCTTTCCCTGCCCACATTTGTTTGAGCCCTGTTGAGAGATGCTCCAGCAGCTCTCTGGTCTCTGGGCAGTTTTGCTTTGTGGATCCGGGTTTGCATTTGTCCGTGATCACGGGCAATTTGTGCTGGTTGTAAACATGGCCGTTCGCCTGCCCCAATCTGTTTGCCCTGGCTACGTCCAATCTTGAAAATTGGATAACGTCAGAGCAGAAGGAGAGGTTTCTATTTCTGTCTCCTTGTATCCGTGTCCCAGCACATCCCTGCTGCCACAGAAGTCCTGCAGCCAACACTGTATGGCAGGGAAAGGGGTTCCTCTTCGCAATAATCCCAGGGGCTTCCTTTTCGCAATAATCCCAGGGGCTTCCTTGAGAAAAAGAAGACCTGTTTCTTGCACCCTATAAAATCTGAATGTTTGCGATTTCTTGAAATGTGACTTCTGGGCTCAAATATTGAGAACCAGACCAGAAATTACATGTACAATCGCATAATTAACCAAGTCTTTTCCCTTCTCTCCCATTATGGCAGCAGAATTTTTTGATGATTATTCAGAGGGGCGAGAATGTGTCAACTGTGGAGCCATGTCCACCCCGCTGTGGAGGAGAGACGGCACGGGCCACTACCTCTGCAACGCCTGCGGGCTCTACCACAAGATGAACGGCATCAACCGGCCCTTGTTCAAACCTCAGAGGAGGCTGGTAAGTCAAGACCACACAACGAACGCATGCGGGGCAAGGCTGTGTGTGAGGATGAGGCAAAAAGACTTCGGTTAGGTGGAGGTGCCAGGGGTGTTTCAATTCCTTGAGTCCCCATCTGCCCAACCTAGGAGGTTTTGATCCAGATTTCAAAAATAAGCCAGATTGCCTTGTTCTTGGTGCACTCCAAGATCTCCTACTGTCCAGATTAGTTCTGCGGACACCCGGGCCAGGCGGTGGAAAGGGCTGTAAGGACACAGGGGCAGTACTGTGGTGTTGGTTTAGCAAAAGCCAGTCTTTGCTTTAGATATTAGGACCAATGGAAACCCTTTCCAGCTCCACCATGCCAGCAGACCATCTTCTCTTGCCTTCAGGGTCCTTATTCTCTGGTTGCTTCATCGTGACTGGCCACCTTTTCTGGATACCTTGATCCAGGCTCCATTGGGTGAGCTTGTGGGGCAGGTCAGGGCATCCCAAAACCTGTGGGGTCAGGATGGGGTATGCATGGGAACATCTCAGTGTTGATATCTTGCCCATCCCTGCCTATTTTGGCGAGGGAATTTGGGAAGGTCTCTGCAGTCTGTGCCCCAGGAACATGGGCCCATCATGACCCCAGGCAGAAAGGAGACAGCAAGCCATCCCTCAGGGCCATATTTCCGCTCTCCTTGTCTTCCATGAGGCTCCATCCCCAACCTGCCCTGTCCTTTGCATTGCCCAGACCTGCCTGTGCTCAAACCGGTGTCAAAAATGACACTGGCAGCTTGAGCAAAGCCACCAGCCGCAGCCACCCAGCGCCCTCTTGTGAAAACCCTTTCCTAGACACTGCACTGACCGAGCCAGGCAGTGTCTGCACCCCAGCACCCAGACCCTTACAGGTCTATATGTTGTCCTCGGACACATCTGTGTCGTCAGGAATGGCCCGTTGGGTACCAAGCTTGGTCCTTGACAGCAAGCACCAACGTGTGCTGTCAACTCTGCACAGGCTTGAGGTAAGGCATGGAAAACCCCATGAGAAATATAAATACATGAGCTGTGCAGATCTGTACAGGCACCTTTGTCACTTGGCTGGGCAGCTGGCAATCTGGAAATCTTGCAAAAATGGCCAAATTCCTGCTTTTTCTTCTGGAAGAGAACTTCTGTGAAGAACAGGAGGATATGTCTCGAGATGCAAGGTAGGAGTGTGGTTACAGTAACGCCAACTGGTCTACCTAAATAAATATATTCAGTACAAGTGACTGGGTTGCATCTATCACTGTGTAAACCCCTTTTTTTCAGAGACTGAGGTATGCCAGAGAGCCCTGCAAGGGGAGATCTTTGCCTTTGCTGCAAGATTTAAGTTCTTGGTCCACTTACAAAGGCCGATGACTAAAGCTAACACATGGTGGAGTTACAACTACAGGAAAGTCTGGTTTCTCTGCACCAAAGGGGCTTTCAGCTTTCAAAGCCTTAAGAAATACTCAAATTTCAATTTTTTATTGTCCTGCTGCCGTAGATTAACTGATCCTGTTTTATCATGAGGGAGAAGACACAGAGAGAAAACTATGGCAAAGATCACAGAGGAAATCCCTGGTAGCTGCCAAGTCCTCATCTCCCAGGCTTTCACCCCATTACACAGCTGCCAGCTATGCTGTTTGGGTCTGCAGAGCTGGGTAGATGTCCAAGACTAACAGATTTCCTCTCTATAGACTCCTCTTCAGGCACCATGAGAACAGGCATCTTCATACAGCTCTAGCACTTCTGTTCAGTCCCCAGTTTATCAGCAAGCAAAGAGGGAATCTAACCCCAGCCCATGCAGACTTCATCCACAGCCTCTTAAGACCTGAACTTTGAAGGATGCTGGGAAGAGTCAGGCAGGAGTGGAGGATGTGGCTTTTTCTTCCTCCACCTCCCACTTGGCTTCCAAGCTCAAAACTGGTATTGTATATTTTTTTCAAGCCCATTGTCTAACTCTGGTGGCCTTTTGAGCCTGGCTAAACCAGTTCACCCAGAAAGGGACCTTCAAAAGGCCTGTTTCCTGCACTGCTTCATTAGTGGAGATTGGCGATGCTGCTGTAAGCACTCTTTTTCTTACCTTCCCCTCAAGCCACAGGAGCAAAGTATGTAACATTCATGGCATTGATAATGTCTTCTTGGGATACGCCATGATGCTTGGAAGGTGAAGGGAGCCTGAAAGGGCAGAATGGCCTGAGATCTAGACACCATAGTGTAGGTGTGCGCATGTGCAGTGGGTCTCTATGCAGCTACTAGACTCGCTGGAGATCTGGGGCTCCATTCAGGTGATGTCTCTGGTACCATCTGAGATGCCCCAGGACAGAGGTACCTGTGCAGTGCTGGCAGGCAGGAGGCAGTGGAGCAGAAGCTGAAAGGCAAGAGAAGAAGAAAAAGGCAGTTGTATTATCCACTGCAGCAAGGCAAAAACAGAAAAAGAGAAAGAAATAAGAGACACAAGAGCAGAGGAAAACCTGAGGTGTGCTGGAGCGAGCTTGTTGGGATCTGAGATGCTGCTGGTGGGCTGATGTGTCTTCTTCCTCTGCATTTTCTTGCAGTCAGCTTCCCGCCGCGTTGGCCTCTCTTGTGCCAACTGCCAGACAACGACAACCACGCTCTGGCGCCGAAATGCCGAGGGGGAGCCCGTCTGTAACGCCTGCGGACTCTACATGAAGCTGCATGGGGTAACGCCTTCATTGATCTTTACTTTCTGTGAGGAGGGTGTCGATAGCCCCAAGCTGGGGATTGGGTTCGTTGTACAATTCTGTGCTCTCCTGGAGTCATTTTTCTGGCTGTCCCTATGGGCCTTAGTCCCCCTGAACATTACACCATGTTTATACCGGCCAGGGGTGATGGACGCAGGGCATTTCTCACATACTAATTTGCTACCCTTTGCATCCAAGTCTTAAAACCCAATAAAACTCGGCTCAGATTGCTCAAACCTCAATTTAGGTACTTTAGAGAAAACCTGAGTCAGAAGCACAAAGAAGCACGTGGCTTTTCCACACAGGGTGCCAGATCCCAGCTAAGACTTGGTTGTAGACTTGTGATGGGAGCGATAGATGACTTTTCTTGCTCTAGTGCCCAGATAGTCTCTTCCTGTCAGTGGGGGCTTCACGTATCTATGTCATGTCTGATATATCTAGAAGAGTCCCATTGGAGTTCTTCAAGATGCAAATCTCCAGTCCTTCTACCACCAGTCAGTGGCAATGGGGCCACCACCATGGCAGAGACAGAGGCCTTCAACACCCTGGGGATTGCTTAATAGCCAACCCCTGTTCCACTTTTTATTGCTACTCCTAGGCTTTTTGCACACGTCCATGCTCCCAGTGATGTCCAGTGCTTCAGACTGGATGGAAGAACACTCATGAAAGTCAGGTCGAAGCTGGAAGACAAGGTGGATGAGGGGAAGCCTTACTTAACCCAAAAAAATGCTTCCCAATGTGTTTCTGACCATGAGGGTGACTACCTCAGTGGGATCAGTTCCTAAGGGAGCTCACCCCACACAGGCTTGACACCTTTCCAGAAAGCAGGTATTAGCCCGAAAGATATCTTCTGCTCTGACTTAAACAGGAAAGTAAATCACATGAGCTGTTTATCCCTTCTGGCCTTAAAACACTCAGTATCTATGATGTGAGAAGCCTATCTATTCCTATTTGGAACAGAATAGAATAGAATATTTTAGTTGGATGAGACCTATGGTGGCCATCTAGTCCAACTGTCTGACCACTTCAGCGCTCAAGAAAAGCATATTATTAATGGCATTGTCCAAATGCCTCTTAAACACTGACAGGCATGGGGCATCAACCACGATTTGGAAGCACATCCTATAGCTTTGACATATCTCTTCACACAGCAGTGCCGGCCACTGACTTTGGGCTCCATCTTGTTGTTGCTTTCAATTAAACCAGCTGGTTTTCACGGAGCCTATGAGGTAGAGCTGGAATCGCGTTCTCCTAGATGACATTATGGCCATACAGAAACCAACGTGCTTTTTTATTTGGGTCCATAGGTTCCAAGGCCTTTAGCAATGAGAAAAGAGGGCATTCAGACGAGGAAGCGCAAGCCGAAGAACCTTAACAAAACAAAGACGCCAGCAGGTAAGTGTTGAATAGGGAAATCTATTGTATGTCTATACGTGTGCTTCTGACCATCATGTCCTGTGAGTCAGGCACCCAACCACAAAATTGGCTGATTCTTCTAAAATGGGGGATGTCTGAATGCCCTTCGGCAGAAGCAAAGCCCTTCCCACTATTTATTTTTTTTTATTTTTACCCACACTAACTTCTTGGTGGGTGGGTATAGCTCTGGACTGAAAGGTCTTTGGGAAGCACCTGGTTTACTGTCTGCTTTCTCACAGGTCCATCCAGCAGCGAGAGTCTTACCCCGACCACCAGCTCCACCAGCAGCAGCAGCAGCACCACGACCACTGAGGAAATGCGCCCCATAAAAACAGAACCTGGGCTCTCATCTCATTACGGGCACCCCAGCCCAATTTCTCAGGTACAGAGGGGAGATGTTGGCAGCAGAACAAAGATGGGAACTTGGACGGTAGACATGGTGAGAAGAACATCTTCAAAACCTCTGTGGAAAAAGGCTTTTCAACCCAGGGGTCTAGGAGTTCATAGTAAGAGATCTATCCTCTGGGATGGGGCAAATCCCCCACGTTCTTATCACCATGTCTACAGCACAATATAGCTTTTGAATCATAAAATCATGGAATGGTTTAGGTTGGAAGACACGTTACAGATCATTGAGTTCCAACCCCACTGCCATGGGCAGAGACATCTTCCACCAGACCAGGTTGCTTAAAGCCCCATCCAACATGGCCTTGAACAACTCCAGGGATGGGGCAGCCACAGCTTCTCTGGGCAACCTGTGCCAGGGGATCACCACCCTCAGAGTGAAAAATTCCTTCCTAATATCTAATCTAAATCTCCCTTTTTCCAGTCTGAAGCCATTACCCCCTCATCCTATCACTACATGCCCTTGTGAAAAGTTGCTCTCCAGCTTTCCTGCAGGCCCCCTTCAGATACTGGAAAGCTGCTAGAAGGTCTCCCCAAAGTCTTTCTTCTCCAGGCTGAACAACCCCAACTCTCTCAGCCTGTCCTCATAGGAGAGGTACTCCAACCCTCTGATCATCTTCGTGTCCCTCCTCTGGACCTGCTCCAACAGGTCCATGTCCTTCTTATGTTCAGGGCTCCAGAGCTGGATGCATGATGTGTGGCAGTTCTGAATGGACAACAAGAAGTAGCAGCTTTGCTGAAAACATGAAATTCCTTCTAGCTGGCCATATATATAGGTCCCATAGCAAGAAGATGCCCACTCGCTTTTCATGATTTGATTTGTCTTGAGCAAGGAAAAACTTGCCAATATTACCATACTTTCTCCACGTTGCCCGGCTGTATGTCGAGCAGTACGAGAAATGCAGTGTGAGGAGAATAAACTCACCCATCTAAGTGAGTTGAGTCCCTGCGAAGGTAAAGCAAGGCAGCAGAAGTGGTGTGCTCTGTGCCGTATCCACCACTAGATGTCTTGGGAACAGCACTGCCTCCATGCAAGGTGCGGATCCTGCTGAGCAACGCCCAGATCTGGAAGCTGATCTGTGTGCATGTCTGCAGCTTTAATAACTGTGCCTTGGTTAATGATCCCCTTAGCACAGCACAATTAAGAGGTTTATCATAGTTACTCTACTTTTGGGTTCATAGAGGGAACTCCAGCGTTTAAATAAAATGATCCCTGGAGAAAAGAGCGTATGTGGTTGAGTGTTGTGCTGGAGTGATCCTGCACCTGCAGCACTTTGCAGCACTGTTAATATGTCCTGCAATCCACAGGAGGCCATTCGAAAGCTAGGAGAGCCCAAGGCAAATGAAATCTCAAGCCTCGGGAGGTAAAATGGTCATTTCTAATATTCAGAAGGGAACAAGGTGCCCCATATGCAGCAACAGGAAAGAAGAGGGTCTAGAACAAGAAGTAAAAAGTGTGTCCAAAGTATCATGCGTAAGCTGCAATTTGCAGCTCCACAGCAAATCCACAGACATGTTATTACAATAGCACCAGTGCCCCCCTAAAGGGACTCACGTGGTCCTCTATGGTTTGAAGCTTTGTTCACAGGATTTTCCTTTTTTTCCATAGGCATTCTCAGTCTCTGCCATGTCTGGACATGGATCATCTATTCACCCTGCGATTTCAGCTCTGAAGCTTTCCCCGCAGGCTTACCAGTCAGCTATCAGCCAGTCTCCACAAACCAGCTCCAAACAGGACTCCTGGAACAGCCTGGTGTTAGCTGAAAACCATGGGGACATCATAACTGCATAACCTGGTCTTCCATCCATGGACTTCAGGCTGATCTGCCTGAGAGATGAAGATGCCACGTAATCATCAAGTCAATGTTGTTTCCCACCTCTCCTGCTCTCCTGCCTTCTGTCCCCTTGTATGATGTTCCAGCAAAGAGGTAAAGAGGACTTAACTGAGGTGTAGGAGAGCTCTTATGAAATGAACAGAGAAGACTCAAATCTCAAAGTAACTACTGGATTTGAAGCCTTTTTTCCCCACTTTAAATGAGCCTCTCTATTCGATTGTCACCACCTTCTATGAAATAGCCAGAAACACAAAGATGGACACATGTTTATTTAAAAATATCTGGCAGTTAAGACTCAGACAATGGTGGAGCAGAGACGCTTTTTTTCTTCTGTCACCATCCGTTCTTTTCCTGACCAGAAGAAAGCGCCACCATCTTCTCATTACCCAAATTTAGCGATCTTCCACCAAATGAAGCCAGTTCTGGAACAGTTTGTTGAACAGACTTCACTAGACATGCTGTGGTGGCTTTAGTGGATTTGATATGATCTAGAGCAGAGAAAAGAAAGAGACCCTCCCACACACACATCCTCAGCTCACACATCTAGAGCATTGTCTTCATTTTCCTAGATGGTCTGAAAAGCTAATGAATGTCCATATTTAATAGTAACTCCTTTCCTATTTATCATTACAAAATCATGTGTTTCCAAAAGGTTGTTGGCTGAGCCTGGAGAAGGTCAGAAGGGGATTTTGGAAGGAGGAACCTTCTGGAAGCAGGTAGAGGACACCCACGTTGGTTATCAAATCCTGGAGGAGATTGCTGGGTTCTTCCCTTATAGATAGCTACAAGCCAGGCTTAGACATTATTCAAGAGCACAGCAAGTGAAAGATGCTCTTCTAACACTGCTGTGCCATTGCTTCTGAGACAGTTAATTTAATTATTTTGCATACTTTTCGGTTGCTCTTGATGTCATTGATGAAATCTGATTGTCAGTTATTTTTGGCTGTCCTGTGAGTGCCCACTTTCCCCCTAACAGCTGGCTCATGACCATTTCACACATCTAACCCTTCAGGATTTCACCTTTTGCCACAAGCAAAGGCTTCAGCCTCTGAAGGAGGTATGCAGCGGCCGTTTTCTTTACCAAGCACGTGCATAGACTTGCTTGCCTGCAAGAGAAGCATAACTCCATTCATGGACGAGTATTAAACAAGGCTCGTGGTTTTTCTTGCCCATAAGACTCTCGGCAACCAGGGAATCCTAGCAAATGGAGTTGGAAGAGATGCTGAGAGCTCACTGACTCATTCCCTTTTTTCCAATGGGCTCAGTTCCACCTAACCGAGCCCCGACAGCTCGTGTTAAGCATGTGCTTAACAAACTCCAGCATTGCAGATGCCACAGCTCCCCATGGCGGTCTAAGTGCTTCACCAGACACTTGCCGTGATGTTTTCAGCAACATTTCCGAGGAGGGACAGCTTTGCCTGTCCAGGCAAAGAATTTCTGGGAGACCTCATCCTACAAGATTGTCCATTCTTGTTTCTGCCCGCTCCCACACTCTGCTCCTCTTCTTGCCTTGCCAACTCCTCTCCTCCCTGCATCCAGAACTCGAGTTCAGAACTACCAAGTAAAAATCTAGAAGAGGGATTGTGCATCCCTCCCAAATGGGCCATCCTCTGTCTCCCTCTGTTTAACATTCCCAGAAAGAATGTTTCCACCCAGACACCAAGACGCATGGCTTGGCAAAGGGGAAAGCCACATACATGTTTGAAGCAAAAGAATGGCATTGTATCGTCTTTGCTTGAACTCACCATTTTCCTTCTGGTGGTAGAAAAGCTGCTTTAAGGAGAAGTATTCAACTGGACCGGTGATGATAAGGACTGGGACTGGAGTCACAGCAGAGACCTGGACCCTTCCACATTCCCTGTGCTAGGCGTAACTCAGATTTGCAGGGTTTTGGAGGGGTGACAGAGCCTCTGCGCTCCCCAGAGGAAAACACCGTGGCTTGTGATGCCATGGGAATGGCTGGATGGCGTCTGCACCAGGGTTTCCGCTCTGTCTTGCTGAGCTAACGCAGGGTCTAGCCTCATTAGTGCTAATTAAAGACAAGGAAAAGACATTCAAGAAACATGAATAAAAATAAATATAAAAAATAAATGGTTCTGCTCAGGCCGGGCAGGCTGCAGAGAACAGGCCAGAAATAGCACCTAAAAATATGAATTTGGGCTTGAAAACATGAAGGTGTTTTTCGCCGGGCATGCAGGTCGTTAGCCAGCCTCCTCCTTGAACGATATTCCTTTGCAAACGGCAACTGAGCTCTCTTGGGATCTGGCTGTGAATTCCTGTCTGTGACAGAGAAGCACGCACCGCAAAGATGCCACTTGGCTAATGCACATATTTGGGAGACCCTGGACAACCTGAGAGGGAGGGAAGTGGGTGGTCTTCTGGAGAGGAGCTAAGGTCCAGACCAACCACGTGTCCCCTTTCTCCTTCCATCTAGATGCTCCCAGAGGCTCTGCCCACCTTTCCTTATTACTGTGCTCCTCCTCCTCCTCCCCTCAAAGCCAAACTTCCCGGCTGACTTTCTCTCCTGCCCTTAAAACACACTCTGAGATGCCATAAAGGAGTCTGCTTGCAATGCAAGAGGGGAAAATCCCTGCAGGATACAAGGCTGCCTCATGCTCCCTCAGGTTATCTAAACAACTATGGTAGATACTTGTTAACTGGTTCTCAGCCTTCCTCAAAGCCTTAAAAATAATACTTGAAACACAGTGAGGAGCATTTATAAAGACCGTGATAACAGAAAAAGAAGTCTGCTTTCAAAAGGTGAGGCTCCAGGGGCTGTGAGGACAACTTGGCTCTCTTTAGTGGTAGAAGTTAGCTCTTTTGTCCCCGCTTTTGCACCACAAGCACGAGAAGTTCAGATGTACCTGGTTCTGTCATTCTTTTCAATCACTCAAAACTGTGGTAGAGCTATGGTCAGCCCAGGACCATTTGCCATATTGTGGCCAACACTGATATCAAGGTAGTGCGAGGCTGAACTCAGAGGGAGCGCCATCATATCAGGTGCTGTACGAACACACCATAAGAGATGAGTCCTGTCCCAGGGAGGTCATAACAATAGAATTACAGAGTAATTTAAATCAGAAGGGACTAGATCAGGTTTCTCAGGGCCCGGTTCAGCCAGGTGTTGAATATCCCCAAGGATGGAAATCCCACAGCCTCCCTGGGTTCCTGTTCCAGCGTTTGACCTCCCTCATGGTGGAAATGTTTTTCCAAATAAACGTTAGATTCTAACAAGAGGCAAAATCATTGGTAAATTAATTGCTCAGACTTGGGGACTCCCAAAAAATGAGTCACGGCAGGAGACTGAACGTTGTCTCCAAGCCCAGGAGTCCCACAGAGCCCCTTCTTGTAGGTAGGAGCTGGGATGGCCAACGCAGAGTGACAAACGCCAGAAGTGACAGATGAAGGGATACTCCCAGGACAAGAAGATGAAAGTGCTACCAGCTTCAGGAGACTCAGCTCTTTCTAGCAAGAAGGACAGCTTACAAAATGCTGGGTTCCACCTGAGTTCTGCTTTCCTTCCCACGATGGGGGAGGCACTCAGAGCCTGCTTTGCTAATATGATTAGATACTATTATTAGAGACCCATTACAGCAAGATAATTATTGCTATTATTATTATTGCTCTAATTTATTTCATTGCAGCGTGGCTGCAGAACCTAGTGAGGACCATACCAGGCCAGGTCCTACACAAATGTGCGACCAAGAACCATCCCTGCCCTGATGAGTAAGAGGGAAGGTCCCAGCCCTGCAAAACACTGAAGCACGTATATAAACGCGTTTGTGGGACTTGTTCCCTTTGAGATCAGCATTAATCACACACGCGAATTTTGACGCGGAAGGGTTTGCAGCACAAGGTTTCGTTATGCCAAACCAGACCTTTTGCAATGGTTCAGTGGTCACCAGAATGAAACGAGCAGAGCCGAACCAGGGCAGGGAGCCAGAGGGGTAGAAAGGTCATTTAACCTTTTCTAAAGGTCTTTGCTCTTTGTGGAAGTGCAATATCTTAAATCACTTCAGTTGTTCTTCTGTAAATTGATCGTAAGAGATCCATATTTCACTTGCAATCTTGTGGGCTGGCTGGAGAGGGCGCAATCAGGGGGAGCTCAGGAGTATTGTAAGGGAGCTTTAAAACCGATCAACAACTCTTAATATAATATTGAAACTGTGACTATGTCAGGGGTGGTGTTTTGTTTTGCCTTTTTTTTTCCCTCCCATGTATAAAGTTTGAAGCTTCCCAAGCCATCAGGGAAGGTCCCATGGAAACAGCCACTTATTTGTAAGGGGGAGAGGGAAACCAACCAACTGAACAAGCTGTAATTATTTAAAGATGTAAAAAAAAAAATATACATATTATGAAGTAGTATGGCTACCAATCCATGTAACTTCTACACCTTTAGAACTAATGGAAATAAAACAATGACAATAAAACTAGAAGGCTGCTGCTTGTCCCTGACTACCCCCGTGGGCTTCTTGGGGAGGGCCGGGGGTAAATGATCACACATGAAACACACCTGGAGTAGCAATGGTGTGATGGGTCCTGTCCCAGGGAGGTCATAATGACAGAATTACAGAGTAATTTAAATCAGAAGGGACTACATCAGGTTTCTCAGGGCCCGGTTCAGCCAAGTGTTGAATATCCCCAAGGATGGAAATCCCACAGCCTCCCTGGGTTCCTGTTCCAGCGTTTGACCTCCCTCATGGTGGAAATGTTTTTCCAAATAAACGTTAGATTCTAACAAGAGGCAAAATCATTGGTAAATTAATTGCTCAGACTTGGGGACTCCCAAAAAATGAGTCACGGCAGGAGACTGAACGTTGTCTCCAAGCCCAGGAGTCCCACAGAGCCCCTTCTTGTAGGTAGGAGCTGGGATGGCCAACGCAGAGTGACAAACGCCAGAAGTGACAGATGAAGGGATACTCCCAGGACAAGAAGATGAAAGTGCTACCAGCTTCAGGAGACTCAGCTCTTTCTAGCAAGAAGGACAGCTTACAAAATGCTGGGTTCCACCTGAGTTCTGCTTTCCTTCCCACGATGGGGGAGGCACTCAGAGCCTGCTTTGCTAATATAATGAGATGCAATTATCAGAGATTTTTTTACAACAAGATGTTCCCAGCTGGACTCAGAGACACCACCCCTAAGTCAAAATGATGTTTCCAGCAAGGGCTGAACTCTGCCACCACCGCCCTCTGCAGAACCACAGCCCTCCTACAAGCACCCAACCTTCCACCTGGGGTGCCCAGCTTCCTTCCCAATCCAACCAGTCCCTGGACACCCCTGGAACTGATACGGTTGAGTGCAGCCAGAACTTCAAACCCCACCCATTCCCCCCTACACCAGACAATTGGGCAGCTCCCCTGCTATTTGGGAGGGGAGGGTCCTTCTCCCCTATAAAAGCGGGTGGGTGGAAGGGTTTTGGGTGTGGAAGGTGTTGTTGAGGATGGGTAGGTTGGTTGTGGAGAGGCTGTGGGGGGGATTGGGGATTGGGGATTGGGGATTGGGGATTGGGGATTGGATATTCACCAAGGGGAGAAATGAAGTTGGGGAGGAAGACTGTATGGTCGGCTTCCCCAGGTGCACGCACAGGGTGGGCCTGGGAAGGGCAGTGGTTTGAGGGGTGCAATGGGTGCCTCCACAAACCTGGGAAGACATGGGGTGGAAAGTCTGGGCTCAGTTGTTTTGGAGAGCTGCAAGTTGATGCTTGGAGGATTGTGAGAAGATGGTGAGCTCTGATCCCCCCCTCATTGCATGTGGAGGGTCAGAAATCCCCACAGGAGCCTTGTGCAGGGGAGTGAAGCCACGGTGGTGCTTGCTCCACAGCAGGGTTTGGGGACATGTTCCCTGGGTATGTGTGAGCTGGCAGCATGGGTGTGCAGGCAAAACTGGGTTGGACCTAGCAGCCTTGTCCTTGTTGTGTCCTGGCATGGGTGTTTGGCTTCTCTCTGAGCGCAAGGACTGGAAATGAGCCCATACACAGGGAGGACTTCTTCTGGAGGCCTGGCTCCCTGCTCTGGACCAGCTCAGGTGGTTTGCTGGGATAGGCTCTGGGGTGCAATGGTTGTGTTCCTGGGATGATGGGTGTCATGCCCTGCAGAAGGCTGGGGCTTGTTGTCCTCTTCTTCCTCCTTGGAGGTGGGGGAGGAGGGGGAGCATTTTGGAAGAGGCTGAAATAAGTCTGGAGTAAAAATGTGAAGTAGGGAGGTCTATGGAGAGAAGGAGACCAGCAGATGCTGGTTCTTCTGATGCCCTGGGAGAAAGGGCAGGCTCCTGAAGAGGACCACTACTCTGCTGTCCAGAGTGGCTACAGCTGGGGCAGTGTGTACCTTAAAACCTTACAAAGCGCTCAGCACTTGCAGTCTCTCACAATGAGCCCCTTGTGAACTGAATCAGCAGCAAATGGACCTGTGCGCCTCTGCAGGTGAGGAGCTTCCCTGGGGTCTGGGCTCTGGGCTGTGTGAGCTCTCTTGGGGCTCATTCCGTGCTGCCCCAGATGAAGCCCATGCCTGGAGAGTCACAAGGAAGACCTACAGGGTCTGGGGCATGGGCAGACCCCTTGGGTGACCTGTGTCCAGCAGCCAAAAACTGTTCCAGGGATCCAGGTTGCCTCTGGTGCCTTTGGCAGCGGGAGCATCTCGTTAGTTGACTCTTGATCTGCAGCTGGCTTTTGACTAAAGTCTGACCACAGCATGCGGCTTTTTTGGGTGGAACTGGAGCAGCCCTGGGAACAATTATCCCATGCCCCAGGAGACGTGGGAATAAAGCTCAGTCTTTTACTCCTGGTAAAGCTATTTTGTATGGCCCATTAATGTCTTTAACTTTGTGCCTTGGATCCAGGTAATGTTCTCTGACATGTTTTTCTCTTTCAGCTCTTCCAAAAGGGATTTGGTCTGTGCTTTTATATGAAGGCCTTTTTTATATATATATATGAAGGCTTTTATAGCCATGCTACCTTGTCTGCTCCTGCTTGAGGGTATGTTCACACCTCACTGCTGTTCACAGCCCCATGGAGGTGGCTGCTGGCTTAAATGCTTCTTCTGGGCTAAGAGCTTTGGTGGACAAGGATGTCCCCTTACTGTGGCAGGAGCATGTGGCACTGAAAGCTTTGGTTTCACAGTCGCTCTGAGCTGATGCGAGAATGGACTGCTGTATCGGAGCTAGTGCAGACACTGGAGAGGCTGAGACGTTAGCTTGAGGTGGGAATGCCTCTTCTGGTGGGGGCCATGCATGAAGTTTCTGTTGATTGTCATATCATGCGCCAGGTAGCTCAGAGCCTGGTTCTGACTGCTGTGGAGTCTGAAGCTGAGCAGTGCTGGTCTCCAGGACTAATCTGCAAGGGCATATTGGCACTGTGCTTTCCATTTGCTGGAACCTGCTTTTTTTGTACACCCAGTCCTGGCAGAAGTCCTCAGAAGGAACCGCAAGTGACACGTGGCTGTGATTTCATGTCAGAAATGACTCCTTATGTACTGCTGTGACTTCCTGGAGGGAGCTACAGGATGCTGTAGGATGGTGCTGCTTCAGCTCCCCCTCATCTAGAGCCTTCTGATCCCAGGTTCTGCTAGTAGGGCCCATGAATGCTCCCTGACTGGCCTCATGCCATTGTGGTCAGCGGGGCAAGCAGCTGGCAAGGCAAGGGGAGGGGGTGAGCTATCTCCAGTGCCGGTATCGGGCAGCAGCGCTTGCCCTGGTGGCTGCATCGGGAAAGGATGGCTCACCATGGCCTGCACTGATTCGGGTTTGTTAAGGTCTATGTAAGATTGTGTTCCTCCTTTGCACTGGGACATCAAGGCTGTCACTGAGGGAACGGTTGGAGTTAGGTGAGCTCTTGCTCCTGGTGATGAGAGAGTCTATTTTAAGGTCCTCTGTGGAGAATCTGTGGTAGGAAAGAACTTCTGGGGATCCCCAGGCCAAATTCTTGCTTGTGGGGTGAAAACTACCATTAGAGCAGGTTGCTCAGGGCCTTATTTGATTGAACTATGAATACCTCGAGCATGGAAATTTCCCCCACCTCCCTGGGCCTGATAGAAACCTTCGTGGACTTTGCCACAGGGACTTGAGGAGGAAAATGGGGGCAAGGAGATTGTGGCAAGCTCCTCCTCTGACTGGTTTTGTGTATTTCTGAGTTGCAACTTTCCTTCAAGGCTAGGGCACCAAGTGTGAGAAGGACCTGCCATTCCCCCAACAGCTGTTGGAGATGCCAGAAGGCCCATCAGTGAGGAAGTTCCAGCTGCTGACCTCCCCTTTTGTGGGACAAGTGGTGGCCAAGGTGGGGGGAAGCAGCCGGAAGATCAATGTGAATGACCTGAATGCCCTGAGGCTCCAGGACTCCCAGGTGAGCTGTGCTAAAGATAAACTTACTGGTCCATGGCAAGTCTGAGGCAATCCACCATCATCCTGCATCCAGGTCACAGAAGGTGCATAACCTGAGAACAACACCAGGCTCATGTTTGAGGTGGACTGTTGGCTTCTTTTTATAGCCACAAAATAAGAACATGTGGCCCAAGAGGTGTGAATGCCCATTTTGCAGTACCACTCTGTGTTGCAAAGTTTGGGATCAAGGTTCCCGTGAGGAGAGGCAGTTGCAGTGATGTGGCTAGACACGGAGATGCTCAGAATTATTTGCAGTTTTGAGTCAGTCATGCTAATGCACTGCTTCTGTGCCTCTCAAGGGAGGAGGAATCGGTGTTGGCGAGAGCTGTTAGTAGAAGATGAGAGTTGATTTCTTCAGCAGCCTTGTTTCCCTCAGCTGTGAACTTGCACAGTTCCTTCCCTTACAGCCGAGGGCAGGGTTTCACCTGTCTAGGTTGAAATGCCTGTGCTGTGGGCACTTGTGAGATAAACACACTGGGTCAGTCCTGCCGGGGGTTTCACTTGCCTGACCTCCTTCAGATGATGATTTGGACTTGACTGACCAAATGCTAGTCCAGTCTTACCTCTGATTATATGATAGTCTCAGCTGAGGGCAAAGATGTGAGCAGCTCAACAAGTCAATTGTGGCTTCAGGGTCACCCTAGCTTGAGACGCTTGAGGTCATTGCAGAGTGGGGAGGCGAATGAGAAGCAGTGATGACAGACTTTGAAACCCCGAGTGTCTGTCCTGGTGTGTCTCTTTGGCCTGACGTGAGCCTCTGTGAGGGCTTCACACTGGTGTGTCATCTGAACACCTTGTGAATCATGTAGACAAAGAAGGGATGAGAGGATGACTGCTGCTCTGATTGGAATGGCTCAGATGCTACTGAATCCTGTGTTCAACATGGGGTGATGCACCTTCTATCTAAAAAAGGTTGTAGAAAATAGTCACTTGTCACTTTTTACTAGAGTATGTAGTGATAGGACAAGGGGGGATGGCTTTAAACTGGAAGAGGGAAGGTTTAGATTAAACATTAGGAAGAAGTTTTTCACTCTGAGGGTGGTGAGGCACTGGAACAGGTTGCCCAGAGAGGTTGTTGAGGCCCCATCCCTGGAGGTGTTCAAGGCCAGGCTGGATGGTTCCTTGGGCAACCTGGTCTGGTGGGAAGTGTCCCTGTCTATGGCAGGGGGGTTGGAACTCAATGATCTTCAAGGTTCTTTCCAACCTAAACCATTCTATGGAAACAGCCAGAGGTTATGTGGATCCTCAGTAGATCTGACCATTTTTCTCAGGTTCATGGGAAGAACTTGTACCTGGCATTTGTGACAGCTGAAGGTCTCTTAGGATCAACTGCAGAAGAGCCAGTGCTGCAAGGAGAGGCTGCTAGTGGGGCAAGTCCTGCTGTCCAGGGAGGGCAAGATGATGTTTGTGCTCCACAGACCCATCCCCAGGAAGAGGACCTGCAGGAACTCCAGTACGCAAGATCTGAAGCCCCAGACGCAGCAGGGGGGCTGGGCAGCTGGCTGCGCTTCCACTTCGGCTTGTTTGGCAGCATTCGGGCAAACGAGTTTTCAAGAGCAAACAAAGCTAACAAGAGGGGAGACTGGAAAGACCCTATACCCAGGTATTTGGTGGAGTCCTCCCAAACTCTGCTTTCTCCCCACCTCTCATTCTGGAAAGGCGCTCTTCTGTCTCAAACTAAATTTGTGTGGGAGTGTTCTTAGTCCCCTCTCTTTTTTTTTTACTCTGATAATTCTTAAAATAAGTAGGCACAAGAGATAGCATGAGGGAGTACGGGCTGTGTTTGACCAGGGAATCTATAGTAGACTGTTGGGTATTCCTGTGTTGTAGGTGTCTTGCAGGTCTCCCAACAGCACCAGCTGATGATGGTTTTCCTTGGACATACCTTATCTTCGTACTGCATGTTCTTCTACCCTTAAAAATTGGGTTTTCTACCCTTTGTTGCCTTCTGCCTCCTCCCAGCCACACCCTCTCTAATGCTTTCCTTTTTCTGCTGTCTGTGTTTCATCTCCTTTGCTTTCTGTGATCAGAGAATTAAGGGATTGCACTTGTGAGATGCGTGTTGCCTGCCAGTCTGGGGATCGTCATACCAGCTCTGTTAAGATTTTTTTTTTTATTATTATTTTTTTATTCAGAGAGAACTTTTAGGATGCTAGATTGAATCATGCCCTGAAAATGCCAGTTTCTCCCAGTTACATGTTTTAAAAAAAGAAAAATAACCTTGCATAAATAATATACATCTGAGGCAGCTGGAGCCACTGTTGGAGTGATGCTGTTAAAGGCAGCAGTGTGTTGAAAACAGTCTACAGTCTGCATCCCAAGTTCCATTGGAAGAGTGCTGGACAAGGAAGGGGTAAATACTGGAAGACAGTGTGGACTCTGCTCTTGTGAGCTGTTTAACCTGAGTGGTTAATAATGTACAAGGTGGGTGTCTGGCACCTGTGTATGTAGGGACACGCTCCCCGCTCCGACTTCCTGCAATCTTTTGAAGGATTGCTTTATTTCTACACAAAGAGTTTCAGATGTAGTCAGTTTTGTGTGCTACTTTGAGCCTCGGTTTCCCTGACTGTGGACCCTACTGCGAAGATGCTGATGGGTCTCCCTGCCTGCTGCTGTCTTTCGGTTAGAGACCACAGGGCAGCGTGAAGGAACAACTTGTCTGCAAGTTGTGTGGGTTCACAACCAAGTTTCTTGGCTGAAATCATTAAGGAGACTACTTGGCATTCAGATGGTGCTAGAGCTAAACCTGGCTTCTGTTGTCAAGGACAACAAAAAAAATTTCTATAAATATATTAGGAATAAAAAGAGGACTAAGGATAATCTCTGTCCTCTAGTAGATGGGGTTGGTAACATAGTGAGCAAGGATGAGGAAAAGGCTGAGGTACTTAATGCCATCTTTGCCTCAGTCTTCAGCAGTAGGACCAGTTGTTCCCTGAGTACCCAGACCCCTGAGCTAGAAAACAGGGATGGGGAGTAGAATGAGACCCCCCGTAATCCAAAGGGAAATGGTGAGGGACCTGCTTCAGCACCTGGAGATACACAGATCTATGGGACTGGATGGGATCCACCTGAGGGTACTGAAGGAGCTGGCAGAAGTGCTAACTGGTCCACTTTGCATCATTTATGAGCAGTTCTGGCTAACTGGGGAGGTCCCAGCTGACTGGAGGTTGGCAAATGTGACACCCATCCACAAGGAGGGCTGGAAGGAGGATCCAGGGAACTACAGGCCGGTCAGTCTGACCTCGGTGCCTGGGGAGGTCATGGAACAGATCATCCTCAGTGCCATTACACGGCAAATGCAGGAGAACGGGGTGATCAGGCCCAGTCAGCATGGGTTTACGAAAGGCAGGTCATGCCTGACCAACCTGATCTCCTTCTATGACAAGGGGACCCACTTAGTGGATGAGGGAAAAGCTGTGGATGCTATCTACCTGGATTTTAGCAAAGCTTTTGATACCGTTTCCCACAGCATTCTCCTGGAGAAACTGGCTGCTCATGGCCTGGACAGGTATACTCTT
>NW_009649047.1:167977-171951 GCF_000708025.1 Charadrius vociferus | reverse complement strand
ATCATCCCCCTGTACTCGGCACTGGTGAGGCCCCACCTCGAGTGCTGTGTTCAGTTTTGGGCCCCTCAGTACAAAAAGGACATTGAGATGTTGGAGCATGTCCAGAGAAGGGCTACAAAGCTGGGGAGGGGTCTGGAGGACAAGCCCTATGAGGAACAACTGAGAGAACTGGGGTTGTTTAGCCTGGAGAGGAGGAGGCTGAGGGGAGACCTTATCGCTCTCTGCAACTACCTGAAAGGAGGTTGGAGAGAGGTGGGGGCTGACCTCTTCTCCCTGGTGAAAAGTGATGGGATGAGAGGAAATGGATTCAAGTTATGCCAGGGGAGGTTTAGATTGGATATTAGGAAACACTTTTTCACTGAAAGGGTTATCAAACATTGGAATAGGCTGCCCAGGGAGATGGTGGGGGCATCTCCCCATTCGCCATCCCTGGAGGTTTTTTAAAAAAGGGTAGAGGTGGTGCTTAGGGACATGGTTTAGAGGTGGTTTTGTCAGGGCAAGTTAATGGTTGGACTTGATGATCTTAAAGGTCCCTTCCAACCTTAGCGATTCTATGGTGGCCTGGCGTGTTGGAGTGCCTGCTGTGACCCTGTCCACACCAGCACACGCTGTGATAAACTGCAGGGCAGGAATAGCTGGACTAGGGTACAGGTATTTTGAGATGTCTCCCTGGCTCTCGGGAGAATGAGCTGACATGTGCCAGGGCTGATGCATTACTATATGCTTCTCCCTAAGCTTATGTCATGGACAGGCTCTTTTCTCCCCTTCCAGTAGCTTTTCGCTCCATCGCTACGCTGCTGTGTCTTTCTGGGCAAGTTTCTTCAGCCAGAGCAGAATCTGACAAACAGTTCAGGCATGTTTGTGATGAGAGACCTCAACTTTGCTTTTCCCAGGCTGGTTCTGCACTTTGAGAGTGGAGGCTTCCATGCTTTCTACAACTGCCGAATGCACTGGTGCTCATCTCCAAGGGCTGATCCTGCTTCTGACATACTGTCTGTGGAGTTCCACCGTGGCCGGGCGCTGGATGCCCTCCGCACACCTGATCCCATCTGCTACACCCTCTTAGACCAAAGATATTTTTCAGGGCTGGGTGAGTTCCAGGGCATAGTGGCAGAGCAAGAAACGGAGGAAGGTGGGTGGGATGTCTACAGATCCCGATCTGGAGGTCTGAACCTTTCACTCCTTGGCCTTATGGCTTCTGATTGATCCAGCCGAGCGTATGTGGTCATCTTGGTGAGGACAAGGAGCCTCAGGCATCATGTACTTGAGTGAACTGTGTGAGCACTTCTTAGTGTGGGTGACTATGGATTTGCCTGTACTTGTGGAAGAAAGGAAGGTCTGCTTCAGGGGTAATGGGAAGAGAACATCTTCCAGTCCAATCGCAGCTGTAAGTCTACTCCTTGTATGCCACCTCTGATATGGGGAATGGCATTGTTAGCTGTGAGGAGAGGCAGAAATCACCATGACTGGAGCCATAGGTCTGCATTGTCTTGATAAGAAGTATCCTTATTGTCTCCTTATTTGTGACCCTTTCCAGGGAACATCATTAAGAACGAGATCTTGTACTTGGCCAAGATCCACCCGTTAACACAAGGCTCTCTCTTGGCCGTCTCGGATCTGGAGCGTCTGCTTGACTGTGCAGTTCGGTTCAGCTCTGACTGGCTGCACAACAAACTGCACGGCGAAGGGCTGCACCCACAGATCTACCAGAAGGAGCAGTGTCCACTTGGGCATGCAGTGATGAAGGCAACCCTTGGACCCCCAGGTGGCTTTAAGAGACTTACGTGGTGGTGTCCTCAGTGCCAACCTGCGGTGCTGTCAGAGGGTGGGGATCCTTCCCCGGTCACCAAGTGACCTGGCTTTCTGTGTTCTTCCTTTCCTGGGCGGGTGTCCAGGCAGTCTCTGAAGCGTGCTCTCAGTTGTCCTGAGAAGAGCTTTGTGGTTTCTATGAGGCTGTTGCATCTGTTCCTTAGCGACAGTGGAGTTGACAGTTGAGTGTTCATCAGAGGTTACAGGAGTCACTGCAGTACTGTGTGCCTCTGGATGCAAAAAGGAAAGTGGTGGTACAAATCTATCTATTTTCTTTCTTTTTTCTTTTCTTTTTTTTTTTTTTGTCACAGAGACACACCACTGTAAATAGTTTAACCAGTTTTGAGCCCTCTTGGCCCCCCCCATTCAGGTTACAGTGAATGGAAAGCGTAAGGTATTGACCGGGTGATTACTGTGGTCTGAAGTGACCTTATCCCTCGACTCTGTTATGGCCGCAATGGTTTATGGTGGAGTTAGCAAAAAGGAGTATATCCCTCTACCGAAACAACTTGATTAATTTAGTATTAGATGATCCTGCCACTGCTTGTAGCTGGATTCCTGTGTGCTGGGCTGCCATGAGGTATGGCTAGAAGAGGCTGTTCCCTCTGTCAGCTCCTACAGGAACGGCTGCCTCCTCCAAAGGGGTGAAAATAAACCTCAGCAGCGCTTGGCGGAGCTCGTCTCTGCCTGCCTGGCATGATGTCTGCCTCACAGGTTGGATTTTTGTGGCAAACTGCCAATCTCGGGTCTCTACGCAAAACTAAATATATATATATAGATATACTGCTTTAACAGATTATAGGGGTGGCCCCTCAGGGAGAGACTGATGCTCAGTTAAGTCTCTAGTTACAACTGGGATCACAAGCCTGACAGATCTGGGGGGTGTCTAACAATGTTTCTGACAGGGGTTGCATAAAATTAATGATCTGCAAGGTAACTCGAAAGCAGAAAGGTTTGGAAATGAAGATGATGTGGTCCCTCCTTTGCTGCGCTTTGTGTCTCTATGCAGTAGGCAGAAGCTGTCAGTGTCCTCTCTGGGTCTCAGTTTATTTTGACAATAGATTGTTGACTTGAGTGAAAAAATAAAAACTGGGGTTAGAACTGGTGATGTTCAGTGTGTCTTTTCTGGTAGTTTCTTGGTTAAAACCTGAGGCGTACAGGGAAACTCCAGCATTTAGTACCGCCCTTTAGAGGATGGCACCATCAGCTTTCCTCAGCTGGGTATGGGTGGCTCCGCAGGAAGACTCATTTCATGGGATCAGGGTTTAAAGGCGGATTGCAAATCAACAGGGAATGCCGGAATTAAAGACCTGAGCAGTAGGCTACTTCCCAAACAGCCTCTCCCCTGTGAACTGCAATGCCCTCAAGTTGGTTGCTGTATAACGCAATTAATGGGGTTATGGTGCCAAAGATGCTGGGAGGGCTGGAGTCCCTCTGCTGGGAGGACAGGCTGGGAGGGTTGGGGGTGTCCAGCCTGGAGAAGAGAAGACGTTGGGGAGACCTCAGAGCCCCTTCCAGTGGCTAAAGGGGCTCCAGGAGAGTTGGGGAGGGACTCTGGATCAGGGAGGGGAGCCATGGGAGGAGGGGTGACAGTTTTAAACTGAAAGAGGGGAGGTTTAGATGAGATCTTAGGAAGAAATTCTTTCCTTTGAGGGTGGTGAGCCCCTGGCGCAGGTTGCCCCGAGAAGCTGTGGCTGCCCCATCCCTGGAGGTGTTCAAGGCCAGGTTGGACGGGGCTTGGAGCAACCTGGGCTGGTGGGAGGTGTCCCTGCCCAGGGCAGGGGGGTTGGAACTGGATGATCTTTGGGGACCATTCCAACCTAAACCATTCTATGACTCTGAGTGTGCCCTGCAGGGTGTTAGCGAAGGCCTGGAAATGAAGGAGGGTGTTTTCAGTGCCGTTTGAAAAGAAACAAACAAAAACCCCAAAACCTGAACCTTGGCAGGCTGTGGGCCCAGCTGGGTGTCTGTAGGGGGAGGGGATAGATGGCTGAGGTGGCGGGGTGAGGTCTTGCAGCAGACCGGGAGTGAAGGGTGTCCCCGGAGGAGAAGTGCCATTAGGGAAAAGGACAGCAGGTGATACAAACCGGCTAAAATCCCGCCTGATGCGGGGCGGGCCCGGCGGCTGCCTGAGGGAGAAGGGGCGGGAACGGGGCTGTGGAGCG
>NW_009649047.1:140300-165328 GCF_000708025.1 Charadrius vociferus | reverse complement strand
CCAGGGGTCCATGGGTGGTGGTGGGTGTAGGGCCCCCCCTGACACTGGGGATCTCCTGGAGATGGTGGGTGTAACGCCCCCCTGGCACTGGGGGTCTCCTGGAGGTGGTGGGTGTAATGTCCCCCTGGGCAGTGGGGTGTTCATGAGGTGGAGGGTGTAAAGCCCCCCCCTAACACTGGGGGGGGTCTCCTGGAGGTGGTGGGTGCAATGTTCACCCCTGGCACTGGGGGTGTTTCTGAGGTGGTGGGTGCACTGTCTGTCCCCTCCCAAGGCCCGGGCGCTCCTTGGGAGGTGATGAGTGCAATGCCCCCCCCCCCCCAGCACTGGGGTCCTCAGGAGGTGGTCCATGCAGTGCCCCCCCCAGGCACTGGAGGTCCTAGGGTGGTGGGGGGTGCATTGTCCGCCCCCGCCACCAGAGCTCCTCAGGAGGTGGTCCATGCAGTGCCCCCCCCAGGCACTGGAGGTCCTAGGGTGGTGGGGGGTGCATTGTCCGCCCCCGCCACCAGAGCTCCTCAGGAGGAGGAGGGTGCGATGCCCCTGCCCCATCACTGGGGTTCCTCAGGAGGTGGTCCATGCAGTGCCCCTCCCCCAGACACTGGAGGTCCTAGGGGGGTGGTGGTGGGTGCATTGTCTGCACCTGACACCGGAGCTCCTCAGGAGGTGGTGGGTGCGATGCCCTCCCCATCACTGGGGTTCCTCAGGAGATGGTCCATGCAACACCCCCATATGCCACGTTTCTTTCCCGGAGCTGCTGGGCCATGCTTCCTCTCCCCCCGTCCCCCTCGTGCAGCCGATCCCCAGGGTGCTGGGCTGAACTGGCCCAGGGAGGGGGGGGATGCTCCATGCAGCAGCTGGACGTGAGGTTTTTCACGTCCGTGATGACGGGATGTAATGCCTCCACCCCTCCGCTGGGTTCCTGGGGACGGGGCACTAGGGCTTCCTTGGCCAACAGACAGTTAAACGCCGGCGCCTGGCCGTGTGCTGTTTGTGACACCCTGGGAATGTGTCCTGGCAGCGGCCAAGGCTGGTGATGGCCTTCGCTGAGCAGAAACCCGGGGCTGACCGAGGGTCCGGACCCTGCTGGAAAGTACCTTTGGAAGCAACTGCCTTAAAACCTGTGCAATCATGGGAGGGGGTTTGTTGTACACACGTTTGTGGTTTTTTTTTATTATTATTATTATTTTTTTTTCTGTATGAATTTTGCTGACCGGTGCAGGAAAGTTTTTGGATGGCGACAGTAACAGATAGCTCAGCTGGCCTGGCACCTCGTGTGTGTATATATGCTTTATATATTATATTCATATAGAAATAACTGATGTAGATCTCTCTATGGTTAATCCCAAGGTTGGGTTAATCATCAAAATTAAGGGTTCCTACCGGTTGCACCGAACGGATCTAATGCTGCGGTTGCGACTCGGCTGAGCGGTTGCAGGCGCCAGCCTGAACACTGGGTTATCTGTTGGGTTTCTGAGCCCCGGTTTGGCATTTTGGATGGTGCCCCGTAGCTGTTGTCTGGCAGCGTTTAGGAAATGGTGTGTCTGCAGCCGCTTTTACGGGAAAAGCAAAGAAATCCAGCGGTTTGGCTGGGGTTGCGTGGAAAGGTACGAGTGGGGCCAAGAATAAAGTTGGTTTTTGTTTTTTTTTTTCCCCTATGTGTGGTGTATTAGCTAATGTAGAAATTAAGAAAAGAAAATAAGGAAAAAAGACCAATCAATAAGCCGCCTTGAAACCTTTTAGCAGCGTCTGCGTGTGGTGTGCTTGCTTTGATCTTCCTGCAGTTAGCTTTCTTGTCTCTCTTGTTGTTTTTTTTTTCCTGTTCTTTAATTCCTGCATCTGGGATAGGGATGGCTCCCTACCCTCAGGGCGCAACAAACTTCTGCCTGGCATCCTAAAAATCCTATTGCTGGGTCTTTGCAATATAGGGCTGCCTGGGGATTGCTGCTGAATTACAGCCGCCTCTGTAGCGGGTGAGAAGAAATTAATTTTCAAAGCACAGTAGCTCCGCTCGAGAGTTTAGGGACAAAAGAGGGAAACGCAAAATAGGCAGAATATAGGGATAGTGAGAGCGGCAAGCTTAACGAAGGAATTAATTGTGCTGGATGGCGGCAAAGAAGTGCATTCGTTGATGTTGACCCCGTTAGGGGGTTAAACTGAACCCCTGTGCTTACAGACTGCTTAATATTTGTCTGGAGCGTTAAAACAACCACGGTTGTGGTGAAACATTGTGCTGCCAGGGGGTCAGCTCCTACGCCACAGCCCGGTCCCCTCCCTGGCCCCAAATTTGCCGCTTCTCTGGAGTGAAAAATCTCTTTACTTGCAGGCTGGGGATGCGTGAAGCTCATGCTGTCTTGGTTCACACCCCTGCTCCCAGGGGAGCTTCCATGGTCCCCAAGGACCGTTGGAAAATGGAGAACTTCTGGATGAGTGCTCAGAGCGATGCTAGCGCGCAGGGAGTTGAGCTAAAATGTTTGCTTTCTTCCTGCTTATTTTTTTTTGGCCCTGTAAACCGTGTGTTTTGCTGGCCAGGGCCTTGTCTCGCCCGTTGCTCCAGGGTTAGGGCGTTTTCTCGGAAGGTGGGAGGCTCAAAACTGCAGCTTCATTGGCAGCTGAGCCAACATCGTGGTTCTTGGTGGTGGAGAGGAGGTAGGACCCAACATTGTGGCTCTTGTCCTGGTCGTGGAGAGGAGGAGAGGGATGCTTCTCCCTTCCCCTGCTGCCAGCCCTGTGGTCCTGCCTGTCCCTGGGGCCCTTCAGGATCAATTCCTGCAGGTTCAGCTGCTTTTTGGAGAGAACCAGCCTTGTGCATGCAGTGGCAAGGAGAAAGGAGACCTCCTCACCTGGGAAGGGGAGAGCTGCACCTAGGACAGGGCTGGAGCTTGAGCCCTGAGATCAAACCGGGTTTGCTCTTTGGAAGTGGATGGTTCCAGTTGTGCAAAGGGCAGTTAATAGTGGGCTGTCCTCCTCCCAGCACTGTCATGTGTGTTTGCTGGTGAAGACTGCGTGGCTTCAGTTGGCCTCTGTCATCCCCATGGGTCTCAGGTTGGAGCTCAGCTGGGACCATGGTGCTTGGGAACCTTGCAGAGAAACGGGCAGCTGCAGGCAGACCACACTCACCGCGTGGTTGTTTTTATGATCTTACATTTCATAGAATCGTGGAGTAGTTTGGTTTGGAAGGGACCCTTAAAGACCCTCTGCCACGAAGAGGGACATCTCCAACTAGATCAGGTTGCTCAGAGCAACATCCAACCTGACCTGGAATGTCTTCAGGGATGGGGCAGCCACCACCTCTCTGGGCAACCTGGGCCAGGGGCTCACCACTCTCGACGTAAAAAATATCTTCCTTTGATTTGCCCAAATCATCACAGAGCTAACTTCAGTATGTGATGGAAGTCAGGGAAGCAGTTAAGGTTTGGATGCAGAAGAGGGTTTAAACCGAATTTTTTAATCTGGAGTTATTACTAGCTCTGCTCTTGGCGTGGTGTAGATGTGAGAGGTGCTTCTGGGATGGCGTTTCAGCTTCTGCTATGGCTTTCTTGGTTGCTGCTGGCAGCGGGTGGGAACCCCGGGTACTCGCATCGTGTGGGATGAGCGTTTGCAGCCCGGTTGAAATGGAAAAACTCAGTCGTGCAAAGGAACAGGAGGGCATGAGAGAGATGCTCGTGAGCACTCGGGCATGTGGTGTGACCAAAGTGTTAAATACCCTTCAATTAGGGAAAAAAATGCCCAATTTAAGAGTATTGGCTCTAAGAGCCAGTTGGTTTTCCCTGGCTGCTTAATCACTGCTTGCACGTTGTCGTCCCAGGAAAGCAACGCTTTTGCTTAGTAATTAGCACTTAAAACAGTCAGAGCTAGTTTCCATTTGTTAAACAATTAATAAACACATCATCTCTGTGAAATACCACTCTGCTTATTTAGAGCTAGGGGATTATTTTCTATAAATCCTGGAGTCGGAGGCAGTATTTCTCGCCACGGGGACTTTTCTTTTTTTGCTTCGGCAACGTGAAGCCCAGGTGGGGAAGGCACGGCCGATGGAGCGATGGGCACCTTTCCCCTGGGGTGCTGGGACACGTGGGCTGGCTCCAGCGTCTTGTGCACAGAAATACAAAATTCAGGGTGTTTTGGCTCTATCTGCCAGTCCTGATATTCTTGTTATGCGCTAAGGGACCCCCTTAATACCCCCCAAAACAGGCTAAAAGGGTGCTGGGTGCAGGGAGGGGGATGTAATAAGAGAAGCACACATGCTTTTTTTTTCTCCACGTTTCTTTATTTTGCATTGGCTTTTTCCAACAGCAGACCTTGGGCTCTGTCCTCCTGCGTCCTAGCGAGCGCTGGCCAAGAGCCTTGGGTCTTGCCTGCAGGGTTGGATCTCACAGTGCCCTTCCCAGGGAGAATTTGTGGGTCCATCCCTTCCCTGATACGCATCTTACAAAGCCAAAAAGCCTTGCCATCCTTCTCTGCACGAAGGGAAAAACCTGGGTTTCCTAACCCCGCTCAGGCGTGCCGCAGCTTTCGCAGCCCGTTGGGGAGTTTGTGCTCAGAGTTGGAGGTTCAAGGAGGTGATGATCGAGGTAGGTGGGAAGCACTGCTGTTGGCGCTTTCCATCCCTAACCCGCTCCTGTGACGCTGGGATTTGAGCAGCAAGTTCCTAATGCATTTATTTTTTTTTTTCCTGCTGTTCAGGGGACAGCCACTGTCCCCAGGTGAAGGTTGGGGAAGCTGACACCCTGGATCTAGTTGAAGATGTCCCTGCTCATTGCAGGGAGGTTGGACTAGATGACCTTCAAAGGTCCCTTCCAACCCAAACCATTCTGTGATTTGATGGAGGAGGGATTAAACACGGGCATCCCTCGACCAAAGCCAACTTCCAGACTGTGGGAGACACTGTGATCCCAGACTGGTGAGGGCTGGAAGGGCCCTCTGGAGATCATCCCGTGCCACCCCCCGCCAGAGGAGGGGCACTTACAGCAGTTGCACAGGATGGCGTCCAGGCGGGTTTGGGATGGCTCCAGAGGGGGAGACTCCCCCACCTCTCTGGGCAGCCTGTGCCACTGCTCTGCCACCCTCACAGCAGAGAAGTTCCTCCCCGTGTTAAGATGGAACTTCCTATGTTCAAGTTTGTGCTCGTTACCTCTTGTCCTGTCACTGGGCACCACCGAAAAAAGACTGTTCCCATCCCCCTGGCACCTCCCTTTATGGATTTATAAACATTGATAAGATCCCCATTCAGTCTTCAGGATACAGCGGTGGGGGCCAGGAAGGTTTTTCAGATGGCCGCTTTCTCTTCTGCTCGGTGGTTGAAGTACCATTATCACTTGAAACGGGAAAGAGAGTTGTGCTGGAAGTGCTTGTATTTCCAAAGGCATCAACGACCCGGCGCGGTCAGTGTGTGTGGTGTAGAGCTGGAAGTGCGTCTGCTGAAAGCTGTGTGGTCAATTTAAGCTGGTTGTCCTACCTAACAAGCAATCCCAAGTAAGGGATGATTGTTTTTTCTCTCCTTCCCAGACATGCTGTCTGTATATTCTACCTAGTTCTTCGTGCCCTGGACACTATAGAGGATGACATGACCATCAGCTTAGATGTGAAGGTCCCGATGCTGCACGAGTTTCACTCCTATCTCTATCAACCAGAGTGGAAATACATGGAGAGCAAGGAGAAGGACCGGCAAGTGCTCGAAGACTTCCCAACGGTAAGGCATCCGCCTCCTTGCTCCAGCTGCCCTGTGTCACCTTTGTGTGCGTGGTTGTCTCTCCACGGTATGCGGAGGGACATATACTCTGCCATTGCCTGCTGAGCTCGTTCAGTCGCCGGCGAGCCCGTTGCTCTTTGGAAGAGCTCCATCACCTGCGCGTAGGGCTGGATGCAGAGCTGGCGTGAGAAACCCAGACATTGCACAATTCCCTACGTGAGCGAGAGAGAACCTGTGCCAGCTCTAAAATGTGGCTTTTTTGCCTCCCCTGTTGGAAGAGTAACTGACTGTCTCCTCGCGGAAAGCAATTTGGATTTGTGCATTACCTGGGTCAGGTGTCCTATGACCCCTAACAGATAGGGAGAGGAGGAAAGCCTGTCTGGCGTCTGGCTTATGGACAGCCCAGCATTTACAGCAGTCCTGCAGGATCTGCTCTAGACCTACAGGAGTCTGTCTGCTCATCTTTGACATGCATATCAGATAAAAATCTGCCACCAGCCCAGGTTGCTCCAAGCCCCATCCAGCCTGGTCTTGAACACCTCCAGGGATGGGGCAGCCACAGCTTCCATGGGCAACCTGTCCCAGAGTCTCACCACCCTGACAGTCAATTTCTCCCTACTATCTC
Organism: Charadrius vociferus; assembly: GCF_000708025.1. Taxonomy (NCBI): domain Eukaryota; kingdom Metazoa; phylum Chordata; class Aves; order Charadriiformes; family Charadriidae; genus Charadrius; species Charadrius vociferus. The sequence goes on along the minus strand of NW_009649047.1, from coordinate 159,017 downwards.
ACCTAAATCTCCCCTCTTCCAGTTTGAAGCCATTCCCCCTCATCCTATCACTACATGCCCTTACAAAGAGTCCCTCTTCAGATTTCTTGTAGGTGCCCTTCAGATACTAGAAGGCCACTATAAGGTCTCCCTGGGGCCTTCTCTTTTCCAGGCTGAACAACCCCAACTCTCTCAGCCTCTCCTCATAGCAGAAGAATCACCTCTTCATAGGAGAAGTGCTCCAGCCCTTTGATCATCTTCGTGGCCCTCACTGTTAGTAACAATATTGTCCAAAGTCTTACTGCTTTAAGGATCCTTCTAAAAGGAAACCACAGGGAGTCTCCATCTCCACTAGCAAGCTGAAGCAGTGTTGGAGCCTGTTCTCTGACCTGGAGGCCGACTGAGGATGTCTGGCTATATCCAAGCCATTAAACTCTCTCAGCATCCAGAACAGCATGGTTGCATCCCAGACTGTCCTTAAGAAATGTTTTCTGGCCCATGCTGCTTCCCAAGCTCTGCCTGGGGATTCCTTGGGATCAGAAGGACATCGGGGCCACGTTGGTGGGGTCGCTGATTGAGTGATTGAGTCCGTGCTCGATATTTAAATCACTGGTGCAGATCCCCCATATCCTGGGCTGCATCAAAAAAAGTGTGGCCAGCAGGGCGAGGGAAGGGATTCTGCCCCTCTACTCCACTCTCGTGAGACCCCACCTGGAGTAATGCATCCAGCTCTGGAGTCCCCAACATAAGAAGGACACGGACCTGCTGGAGCGTGTCCACAGGAGAGCCACGAGGATGACGCGAGGGCTGGAGCACCTCTGCTATGAGGAGAGGCTGAGAGAGTTGGGGCTGTTCAGCCTGGAGAAGAGAAGGCTCTGGGGAGATCTTATTGCCACCTTCCAGTCCCTAAAGGGGCTACAGGAGCGCTGTGGAAGGACTTTTTACCAGGGCATGTAGTGACAGGACGAGGGGGAATGGCTTTAAACTGGAAGAGGGCAGGTTTAGATTAAAGATTAGGAAGAAGTTTTTCACTGTGAGGGTGGTGAGGCAGTGGAACAGGTTGCCCAGAGAGGTTGTTGAGGCCCCATCCCTGGAGGTGTTCAAGGCCAGGCTGGAGATGGCCTTGGGCAACCTGGTCTGGTGGGAGGTGTCCCTGCCCATGGCAGGGGGGGTGGAACTCGATGATTTTCAAGGGCCTTTCCAACCTAAACCATTCTATGATTCTATGTGGCTGTAGGGTCTTGGCTCTGTGCTGTAGGCACTCAGGAGGCAAAGCAGCAGAGCTGAAACTGCGACGCGTGTCCTGGTCTCCTGGCAGGTTTCAGCCCCAGCAGGAACAAGGGGACGATGGAGCTTTGCCGTGCTGAGATGCAGCATCTCCCAGCACCAAAGGGGGAACCCATCTGGCCAGTTGTCCTCGAGGGGATCCATCAAGCCGACAGCAGGAGATGCTGGGGCTGGATGGCAAAACTGGGCTCCGCTGAGTGGGGGTACAGCTGGCCGGTTTTGGGGAGAGCATAAGGACCAGCCTGTGGTGGACGCTGTAGTTTTGCTGTTGCTTCTGTTGATCAAGAATAGCTGGGTTTCTTTTTTAGATTATTTTTTAAGCTCTGTTTAAGAAAAAGCATAGTAGTTACAGTGAGGAGCATGTCATTTTCTGAGGAAGTTCTGTTTTGTTCAGCTTTTTACCGTTTTAAATTTATTCTACCTTTATTGGGCTTTCCCTAGCAGTGGGAATGGTATAATTGTTTGGAAAACCGAGGTGCATTGTAAATTTTGATGCTCAGCCTTGGGATGACAGTGGCTGTGCCCTGTATAGGAGGTGGCTGTGTCAGGGCATTCTTGACCTATAGCGATAGACACGGTAGGTATGCCAATGGCGTGGTACGTTAGAAAAGCTTTTGAGAATGTGTTTACAGCACTTCGTTGTTCTCTCTTGGTGTGTATATGTTATTTACTTGGGAAATCTGAGTTCATAGGTATGATTTTAATATTTGGTAGAGGTGTCCTCGCAGGTCGTGCTTCTCCTTGGAGTGGATTCAAGCCATTGAGACAGAAGCAGAGTCAATAATACTTATTTTACAGAGAGACTGAGGCACAGGGCATGGAGTAGAGCCTGGATCTGCTGTGGTGGTGTTGTCCGAGCTGTACTGGTTCAGCCTGCTGTCCTTACCAGACGTGCACCCAGGGCTGGCTGTAGTTACCCACTGATGGAGAAGAGCACTCAGCACAATAAATCGTGGTGCTCCACAGGTTCGGGAAGGGGAGGAAGCACTTTTCTTTCCAGAGTGAGAGCAGCTGAGTCATGGAATCATATTATTGGAGATGCAAAAGAAGGATTTTATGCGTTCTCCGTTGCTTGATGCCTTTCCAATTGTGCAAAATGTGCCCTGTGGAGCCAGAGCCGGAGAGGGCTCAGGAGGACAGAGCACCAGAAACCTCCCCCGTCTTTTCCCGTGGTTGGCGTGATGGGGTGCTCTCACAAATTACCAAAAAAACCCCGACTCTGTGCACCAAGCTTAGCTAGTTTTGTCCTGCAGCTCCCAGATGATACTAGTCCAAGGCCACAGAGCCTTCCCAAAGATATTGTTGTGTCTGATCTACCGCCAGAGACAGTTCCATTTAGACTGAGCACAGACAGAGCCTGTGCTTTAGGGACCTTGAAACAACTCGAGTTGTGGGAGTTATCCTAGATCTCCAGCCAGGATGAGATAGGAGCCTGATAAACAGTCTTTTTCTGATGTCTTAATAAATGTTGAGCTCTGCTATTTTTTCTTTCCTGACGCTGTCTATTTTTTAATATTTTTTTTTTTTTTTTTCCCCTCGTGGTGATTTGTGCTGCAGATCTCCATGGAGTTCAGGAACTTGTCAAAGGTCTACCAGGACGTGATTTCAGATATTTGCCACAAGATGGGTGTCGGGATGGCAGAGTTCTTGGAGAAGAAGGTTGACTCTCAGCACGAGTGGGATAAGGTAAGTCAGCCTGGAGAGAGGACTGAGCTGAACATAGTAGGGCCCACATTGTCTCTGGGGAAAGAGGAGACAGAACATCCCTGTGGGAAGGGGGTTCAGCTGTTTGCGGGCTTGGGAAGGCTTTGAGAGACTGCTGGTCCTGTGGGTAACGGGAGGATGGTGTGGATTGTTGGTGTCGCCTGCCAGCATGTGTTTTGGGTGACCCGTCACATCAGCTGTTCCCCCGTGGGCGGTTCATTCAGCTGTTGGAAGCAGAGCGCTGCTTTGGTGGGACATCCTCAGTGAGATGTTTGCTGGGCGTGGAAAAACTGAGATGTCCCAGGGAGAGCCATGAGAACTTGCAGAAAGCGTACTGTCAATTACTTCTGAGCATCACTTTTGTAAAACTCACTGTGGCAAATAGGCAGCTCTGTGTAACTACTCCTTTTATCTCGTTTTTTCTCCTGCCCCTTCCCCTCTCGGTGCCGTGCAGTATTGTCACTACGTTGCCGGGCTGGTGGGGATCGGCCTTTCCCGTCTCTTCTCTGCATCAGAGCTAGAAGATCCTGTCGTCGGGCAGGACACGGAGCTGGCAAACTCCATGGGCCTCTTCCTGCAGAAAACTAACATCATCCGTGACTATTTGGAGGACCAGCTGGAAGGAAGGGAGTTCTGGCCCAGAGAGGTAAGGGAAAACATCGCCTTGTGGGGAGCGTTTCTGCCGTGCCTCTTTGGGAAATGCGCTAAGGCTGAAGGTATTGTCACTGCTGCTCTGATACAGTGAGCTGCATCCTCTCGTTAGAAGCGTTCCTGCTGGAAGTTCCTTTGAAATTCCCCAAGACGGGGGTTTTCCCACCGTTTGTTGGTGTCCCTTTATAGTCTTTTAATACTTCTGTCCAAGACCTGTAATGGATGGAGCCAACTGTTCGTGCTTCCCAGGACACCTGTCTCAGGAATGCATTACAGGGTGCGTAGCACAAGGTGCACACAGCTAAAATTGTAGTGTCTCTCACGTCCCTTTAAATCAAAGTTAACAGGAGAGACTTGACCATCTGCTTTGATTTTTGTAAAGACCCCTACAGTACAGCTGTGCTGCATAAGATCGCTACTGCTGGTTGTACTTCTTATTGATGATAACAGTTCTAATGACAGCGGGCTGACAAGTTCCATATCTATCTCTAGGTGTCTGGGTACACATGTGGGGATGGAGTGATGTCCCCGCACTGCCAAGAACTTGTTGGGCAGCTTTTTCCCCTCTCTGTTATGTTGGTTCTAGGAATGAGGGAGGATAAGGCTTGGTGACATCTCGAGAGCGTACCTAGTCTGTTCCCAAAGGCAGGATCAGCTCTGCCTGTGCCAGACAGATGCTTGTCCGTTCTTCTTCAGGCCCTCCAAGAATTTTTATCTACTTTTGCCATGTGGTTCACCTGTCTCATAGAACATTTCTTGATGTTAGCCTGATGTGTGAGGCATCTTTTCCTTGCCCTCCCTAGAGAAGACGTGGAGATGAGTTGCATCCTTCTGCTTTGAAATCCCTTTGTACGTGCGAAGACCACTGTCGTGTCCCCGCAGCCCACCCACCCCTCTTTTCTTTAGCCTAGCAAGCCCCAATCCTTCAAGGCTTTCATGGGTCTGTGGCGGTTCTTGTTGCTCTCCCAGACCTCGGACTGTTACTGATGTCTCTCTTACGGCATGAATGTACCCTTCAACTTGCGAGTCCTTATCTTGGTGTTTAGGTTTGGAGCAGATACGCAAAGAAGCTCTCGGACCTTGCCAAACCAGAGAACATCGATATGGCTGTCCAGTGTCTGAATGAGCTCATCACCAACGCCCTTCACCATGTCCCTGATGTCCTCACATACTTATCCCGCCTGAAAAACCAAAGTGTCTTCAACTTCTGTGCTATCCCCCAGGTGAGTTACGCTTTCGAGTGGTTCTTCATCGTCTGTAGCCCAGATGATGAGAAGTTGGAGGATTATATATCATGGGGGATATCATTATATATCATTGAGGATTATACGTCATGTCAGTATTAGCCTGTTCTGTTCTCCATCTCTTCCTTCTTTCCTGGTACCTGTTGTTTCTGCTGATGGTGAGATTGTGGCTCCGCTCCGGAGTGTTTTGCCATGGGTTTCACTTGGGCCAGGGTTACTCACTTGGCAAGCTCCTCGCAATGCAGTAAGGCTTCTCGGTGTTTCTCCTTAGGTGATGGCTATTGCCACGCTGGCCGCCTGCTATAACAACAAGCAGGTGTTCAGAGGTGTCGTGAAGATCCGGAAGGGACAAGCTGTCACTCTCATGATGGATGCCACAAACATCCAAGCTGTCAAAGCCATCATGTACCAGTACGTGGAAGAGGTAGGTTGAGCAGCTGATTTCTGGCTGTTCCTGTCCTCATTGCCGGTGTGGAATTGAGAAGACCTGTGAATCTGTTAATCCTTTCCTTCTGTCTCTTAGTTAGTTCAGTGGTGGCAAGGCACGGTGACCCTCATATGGTTTTGACTTGGACCGAACTGGGTGTTTGTGTTCCCTTGAACGTACCCTTGGTCTGTGCCTGTGTTGAGAAGTAGAGACCGAGGTCCTGCTGTCCTCCTGGTGGAAAACCAGAGGCATCAGCTGTCACAGCGCAGGAGTTCCCTTGGGCTGAGCAGGCACAGAGGACCTTTCCCGCAACACACTTCTGAACAGGTTGCATCATCTCACCACGGGCTGCTCCACAGCACGCAGTCTTGTTTTCACTGTGCCCGTAGTTGCAGCTGGCAGAGTGGTGTGGTGGCTCTTTCCTTGTGCTCCATGGCCAACAGTGAATGAGGGCAGCTCTTTGCAGGTGGTTGAAGCAGTGGGACTCCCAACTTCAGGGTACTGTGGAGGTTAAAATTTCATGTGGAGGAACATCTGGTGGATAGATTCATGAAAAAAAACCCCACCTCTAACCCCAAAAAATAAATCCAGCAAGGGCTGTTAAATAAAAAGTCATTTCCTTCTGCACCAGGGAGACCCCAAACCATGGCTGATTAGAGCTCCTTTTGTGGTCTGGGCAGCCCCATGGCAAGGGACAGCTTAGCCCAGAGGAGGGTGTCTGCTTGTGCACTCCACCCTGAGACTCATGCAGACATGTATCTCAAGTACCATTGGCTTTGCAGACCATGCAAAGAAAACCCCAAAGACCATGGGGTTATCTGATGATGGTGGCCATTTCCTGGCAGTCACACCAGCTGCTGGTCACACTGGGGCTGTCTTCACTGGTTTGGGTTGGGCTGCAGCGCACCGGCAGCAAGTGAGGGTTTCTGGGCGAGAACCGCTGGTCCCAGCAACACTACTTGGGGTTGAGGGATTGTGTCTGGGGCCGTGTGGTCCATCTCCCGTCATGGGGTGCCCTCAAGAGGCTGCTTGGCTTAATGCACTTCTCAAGGGAAATGGGCCTTGGCCCCATTCAGGCATCCCTTGCAGCTGGTCCTTGCTCCACGACAGTCCACCACCCACTGAGGTTGCTCTTGAGGACACAGCGGCCCTTGAGGCTTCTTCTTCCATGTAGTGGTCCTGTTTTGTCTGCTCAGCGTTGGTTGGGAACTGTAACTCCTCCTGCCTCTCTCCCCAGATCTACCAGAAGATCCCAAGCACGGACCCATCATCCAACAAGACGCAGCAGATCATCGCCTCCATCCGTGCCATGAGCTTGCCCGGCGGCCCCATGGTGTCGCGCCACCACTACTCCCCCATCTACCTGTCGTGCGCCATGCTCCTGGCCGCCCTGAGCTGGCAGTACCTGAGCACCATCTCCAAGGCCACCGAGGAGTACGTCCAGGCGGGCGAGAACTGATGGGCAGCGGGGATGGCAGGGGGAGAGACGGTCGGCGGATGGGCAGCAGAGGCAGAAGGCTCCTCGTCCCCTGCCTGCCGGTGGGGATGGCCAGGCAGCGGGGTACCATGGGGACAGTGACGAGGATGGGATGCCGGTGAGCTGCAGCCCCGGGGCAACGGTGTGGCTTTGCCAGACTCCGCTCCTCACCACCCTTGCCATCTGCTTGGATGGTTACGAATGCTAATCGGAGTCTTACTGTTTGAGGTTGAATATTTTCTTTCCCCCCCTTCTTTCCTGTTGGATGGTTTACCGAAATTATTTTTTTTTTTTTTTCGTTAGGATGGTTTTCAATAGAAACTCCAGTTGCCTCTTTTCGTGCTTGAGATTTGAGACACCTTCCCAGCTCTGAGCTGAGCAAAACCTTCTGGGTTTTGCCTCCCTTTCTTAGGCAGCCTCTTCCCCAGTGCCTCCAGTGCCTGCTCTGCACTGGAAGGACGCTGTTTCAGCCGGGAGAGGAACACGTTTCCTTACCCAGGGAAAAGGCTCTGGCCACCTTCTGGCCCTCAGCCCAGGCTGGTTGACATCCTGCAGCCTGCAAAGAGGCAGAGGCAATCTTCACGTTTCTGTTGGTGTGCTGAAGGAGGCTGCTAGGCTTGAAACAAGCCCTTTTAACGGTAAATAATGTTGGAGGTGGGATGCTCTGTCCGCTTCGACGTGCCCCTGGCTGAAAGCCACCGGTTGCAGCTCCCTGCCTTCTAGCAGACGGCGCCCTGCGCTTGCAGAGCTTCGTGTTTTAGCAGCTGGGGAGGCGGTTAAAATGAGAAGGGGAGCTGCCTGCGTGGCCCTGAGCTAATAACCCCGTGCCTGACCCCGCTGCGGGGTCTGGGCTTTGCACCCCTTCTTCACCCCGAGGGGACGGGTGGCCATGGCAGAGCAGCAGCAGCGCTGGGTGTCTCTGCAAGGCAGGGGAGTGAGGGTAGGCACCGTGCTGTCCCTCATTGGATGTTTTTATTTTTTTGGTGATGGGGAGACTTGGTGTATTGGCCACCCTGGAAGGCAGCAGTGATCCTTGCCGAGGGCTGGGAAGGCTTGAGCCACCGAGGAGGAGGTTGGTGGCCCAGGACGGGTGTCCCCGGCCCACTCGGCTCTAGTTTGGGATGGTGCTTTGAGTTAGACGGACGTGCAAGCTGGAAGGCAGCTTCCACTGCTGTTTTGAAGGACATCAGGCTGGACTTTCTTCAAGAGGAACCGACCCTTTAAAGGCAAGTTCCATTTTTCCCAGGGTGGTTTGTTGTTTTTGGGGTCCTTACCCACCTCCCCCTCAAATGCTGCTTTGCCTCTGTGAAGGGAAGGACAGCCCATGTCCCGGTAGTGGACAGAGCTGTCTACTGGGTGCAGTTTGGTGGCCTTTGCAAGGCCAAGCTCCTGCGGCCAGACTGCTGCTCAGGAGGAGGACCCCTACTCCACAAGTACCGATGTAGATAGTTTAAAGCTGTTGTTCAAAAGAAACTTGCGGTAGCTCTCTTTGTGCAGCTTCCTGTCTTGTTAAAAATTAAAGTTTTCTTTAGGGAAAAAAAAAAAAGAGTGTTTGATTTGTTTGGTTTTTTTTAGCTGTCGTCTCTTTTACATGGGTAATTCATCTATGATGATTCTATGATTCTAATTCCCCTCCACAAGAGGAAAAAGCCTTGAGTCACACCAGGGGAGGCTTAGATTGGATATTAGGAAAAATTTCTTCACGGAAAGTGTTATCAAGCACTGGAACAGGCTGCCCAGGGCAGTGGTGGAGTTGCCATCCTTGGAGGTATTTAAAAGACAGGTAGACGTGATGCTGAGGGACATGGTTTAGTGGTGGGTTTGGCATTGTTAGGTTGATGGTTGGGCTCGATGATCTTGAAGGTCTTTTCCAACCTACACAATTCTATGCTCTCTGGTGCCTTGGTGCATCCTCCTCCCCGTGCACCCCCTGTGCCAGCGTGCAGAGATGCTGGGGGCAGTTCTGGCTGCACTCTGGTCCCCGTTGAAGAACCTTCCCCATCACCAGGGGTAGGCAATGCCCGGTGGCTCCTCAGGAGTCAGCACAAGTCCCGCTGCCAACCAGTATGGCCAGAGGACAGCGCTGGGACCAACCACATGCATGAAGACAGCAGCGTCTCACTGGCTTCCACAACGGAGAGAGCAACAAGAGACCAGTGTGAGGTGGTTTGAAGTCAAGCAGAAGCAACCAAGGGGCAGGAGCCGAGATCTTGGAGAAATCATTTATTGGCACAGTTGTTCCAATCATATACACCACAGCTCTGTCTCACTGGTGTCTGAGTGAGCAGAGGTAAGGGGGCTATTGTACAGTGCAAGGGGGAGCCTGCTTCGCGCGGTTCAGGGCCTGCAGCCACATCAGCGATACACTCTGTGCTTTAAAATTAAAAAAAAAACAACAAAACAAAACAAAAAACAACCAAAAGAGAAGCTCTTTCACTATATTAGTGTTGGCAAATCACATGATTCCTCCTACACAGCTATTACATGTCCCCCCAGTAACAAAAATAAGGGTTTTTTTTCTTCTTCCTTAACGCTGGTAGCTCAAAATAAAAAAAGGAAAGAAAAAAAAAAAAGCTTCAGTTGTGTGCAAGTTAGCGAGATAGATACCTCCAAGCATCTGCCTGAGCTCCCGGCAGAACCCCGGGGAACAGCCCTCGTCTCTGCTCCCCGTTCGGCATCTGCAGCCCCAAAGCACCACACCAGCTTTGGATGCGGCACCACACCATGACCCACCACCCCACACCACCGAGGACAACTGGTTTGCTCTTCCCAGCGCGCTTCTAAGATGCTTGCAGGACATTTGATCAAAGGCTCGTTGAGCTCCGGCCGGGCCCTTCCCTAGGATCAATAACCCCAAACTACATCAGACAAAAAAAAAAAAAAATACTAAAAAAACCCACCAAACCTAAAAAGCTGAGGAGCAAGTGGTTTAAAACAGCAGCTGAAGGGATGGAGCGGAGCAAGTGGTGCACAAAGGACTTGTTGCAGGCAGGAGGGGCCTCAACACAGCTCCGGCCAGAGCCAGCCCCGCATCAAGTTCGTCAGTATTTCGTCATTAATAGGTCTAAATTCAATCAATTCAAGGCACACACTAACACACCCTGCTTGTTTTGGGTGCCACCAGGCAGACCAACCCAGCCAGGGGTACACAAATCGCGCCTGGCCATGGCTTCCCAGCAGGGTCCATCTCCACTGCCCCACCACGTCCCTCATCCCAGCACAAAGCTACTGCTTCCAACCTTCCCAGTAACAGACTGGGCTGGAAAGGGTCTGGGCTAACCGAATCCCATGGCGCAAGAGGCCAGGGAGCCCTCCAGCAGTCCTTTGAGCAGGGAATGCCCCATAGCCACAACCCACCAGGAGCAGAGGGCTTGTAGAGAGCAGTTCCACCTCCAGCTCCACCATAAAAAAATAAAATAAAAAAAAAACCAACCCAAAAAAAGATAAAAAGCTTTAATAAAGTAACCTCAACTATAGTCTCTTAGAAGGAGGGGCTCTGCACCCAACCCGCTATCGGTTAAAAGCATCGGGGACTCAGGATTATTTGTGGTTTGATCAAGAGGGTTACGCTCTCTTCCAGTACTGCTCCGGCCTGGGGATGCCAGCCACGATCTCCGACTCAATGCCGCAGTGGTCCTCTCCTCTGAGGATTTTGAAGAAGCCTGGAAGCACACCAAGAGCCATAGTCAACCTCCCCATCGTGCCAAAGGAGCACAGGGAAGGGGTTCCCCTCCAGCAACCTCCCTCTCCCCACACCCGCAGGCAGCGTTCCAGGGGTGGCCTCACCGTTGTCCCCCCAGTCGGTGTTCCAGGAGTTGGCGGCCAGCCAGTACGGAGTCCCGTTGTCCACCCCCCAGCCCAGGATCCGGATGGCGTGGCCTCCAACCTGCTCGCCGGACACGTGCTGGTAGACCCCTACGAGGCAACAAGGCAAAGACGTCACCAGGCGCCGCGTGTCTCCTTCCGCTTCAGACCGCTGCCGGCTCATGAGACGTTTGAGATCAAAGCCCAGAGACCAGCTTTTGGGTTTTTTTTTTTTGTTAAATGGAAACCTGAAGCTTAGCAGAGCATCTGGAGGAAGGGCTGATGCTAAGCACCAGCTCAGCACACAGCACACAGAAACACGTGGCAAGGGTCACCAGGGTGGCACACCCCAAGCAGTTCAGAACAGGGAATTGGGGTCCACTCCAGGAAAACCATTTGCCGGGATTGTTCTCAGCTGCAATTCTGGGGGTTCCCCACTGGGGCTTCCTCCCTGAGACAGTCCCAAGCACCTATTCCTCTTGTTACAAACCAATGGATAGAGGATATGGTATCTGCCCATGTTCTTGCAACACCAGGTGCTCAAGTGTGAACTTGAGATCTCTTTTCAGACTTGAGTAGAGGGACAAGGGCCATAAAAGACAGACCCTACGGGTGAAGTAGGCAACAGGGCTCCCTGCAGCCTCAGTGCTGATGCTCACCAGACTTGTACATCAGGAAGTCCTCATAGACAATAAAGGCTCCTTCCACTGGGCCATTCTTGTAGATCTCGGCCATGATTTCCTTCTCACTGTGAGGGACACCGTAGGATGTGATGCCTAGGGAGGAAAAAAATCCTACCATTAGTATGGCATTGTCAGGCCACGCAGGTCGTGGGACAGCTGGACAGAGTTTGCTCAGCATGCTCCTGCAAGAGGTCTTCACCGAATCCCAGAATGGTCAGGGCTGGAGGGCCCTCTGGAGCTCCCCCAGTGCCACCCCCTGCCAGAGCAGGGGCACCTCCAGCAGTGGCACAGGACGGCGTCCAGGAGCGTTTGGAATGTCTCCAGAGTGGGAGACTCCCCCACCTCTCTGGGCAGCCTGTGCCACTGCTCTGCCACCCTCACAGCAGAGAAGTTTCTCCCCGTGTTAAGATGGAACTTCCTATGTTCAAGTTTGTGCCCGTTCCCTCTTGTCCTGTCACTGGGCAAAATGATTTAACCCAAGTCCTACTCTGTACCCAAAGGCGTATTCCAGACAGCTTCAGTGGGAAGGGAAGTTTTCCCCTTGCACATCCTCATTTCCAAAGCAACCCAAATTACTTGAAGCTAAGACAAATCTCCATCTGCCAGGCTTATGTTTGCTCCAGGACCACCCATCCTGAGAACACAGAAAATAACCACCATAAGAACCATCCTCTGCTCCTAGGGACATGGTTTAGTGGTGGTTTTGACAGTGTTAGGTTAATGGTTGGACTTGATGATCTCAAAGGTCCCTTCCAACCTAGACAATTCTACGAGTCGATAAAATAGCTCAGGAAGAGGTCCAACCCTGCCAGCCCCACCAAGCTACCACTAGGAGCAGCTCTGGAGCTGCTGAGCATCTAACAGTGATGGAGGCCACCTCCCTTACCGTAGTGCTTGTCCTCCTTGTACGAGGGCGAGTAGCCGGGTTCGCAGTGCCGGCTGCACCTGGGGGTTTCACCCCCCTCACCGGTGCATGGTGGCCGGGAGCCGTTGACATGGTGCTCACAGGGTGGGATGGAGTAGGGACGGCAGCCTGTTGAGAGCAGAGGCGGCGTGAACTGGCTGTCCTCAAGCACCCCTGTCCCCAATAGCCGTTCTGGAGAAGGTACCCGATACCCCAAGAAAGGGTAAGACCTTTCTGACCTCAAAACCCCACAGATCAGCAGGGTGCGGGCAAGAGCAGGTATGCCACTGCCAGATGAGCAATCGCTGCATCAACAATGGGTTTCCCTTCTGGACTTGTTTCCCACCACCTCCCTCTTGACAAGGTGATGGAAAAGATGGAAACATGAACTAACTCATGGCCATGCTAGGAGAAGGCCGAGGTTTCCAGTCTGAAAACCCCTCCAGGTTACTTTTTGAGGAGGAAACGTGTCAGGAAGGTTTGTGCCCTCATCCAAACTGTATTGCACTGGTCCAAAACCAGCAACAACAACAACAACAAAACCACAGCCCAATTCATGCCGGCTACGGAAGCAGAAGCCTTGTGGGGTTGTTAAGTCTGGCTACTGTGCTCCCTTCCTGGATGGGTCTTCTGCCACTAGGTGCTGCTCGGAGACCCAAAGGGGTGACCAGGAGCCATGGGGACAGGAGCAGCCAGCTGGGATAGCAGAGGCATTTGAGCCCAGACTTGAAGGAGGGAGCAGCCACAAAGATGCAGAAGGACCCTGAAGGACATGAACAGGTAATGTAGCAGAGACGCTCCTCTTTGCTTTCACAAGGGTATCCACCAGGACTTACCCACATGGGAATCGTAGAGACCCCCAGACACGAGGCCCCTCTCTGTCCAGTACCTCCACGCGCCAGAGGGGTAACCACCATTGCACCTGGAGAAAGAAGCAGCAGTTCAGCTCCACCCTGCTCAGAGCCATCCCCGTTTGGGGGAGGCAAGGGAAACGGAGCCAGCTTTGGATGGCTGAAGGGAAGCCTTCAGCACGTTGAAGGTTTTAAGTCTGTCCCTGCCCTCCCCAGGATTTCTACACCTTGAGACACCAAAGCTTCAGGGCGAGAAGGAGCTAAAAGCACCAATGCCTTCAAATCCCAAAGCAGTGGTGCCTCCTTACCAGGTCCCTGATCAGTCTCTGCCCCCAGGAGCAGCAGAAGACACACAACTTGGACACTCAACTCCCCACCCTGCTCTCAACAAGCGCAAAAGCCACAGGCAGAAGGCTTGTGCCTGGAAACCAAGGCTTTGGGGCTATTGGAAGATCCTTCCTTTGGCTTAGGCGGCTTCCAACGTTGTATGGGGAAAGCATCACTATGTGCTCACCGTCCCTCCACCATCCATCATCATCCAGCTACTGCTGGAGGCAGGATGTGTCCCCGAGAGACCTTCAGTCCATGCAGTCACTTTCATGTTCCCACCTAACTACAGCACCTACAGCAAAAACCACTGGTTGGACTTCCTGCTCGTTAGGGCAACCAGGAAGACAGATCAGCATCTTCAGGTTGTGTCCCTGCTCCTCCCACCCACCTTTTAAGTGCAAAAGAAGCAAGAGCAGCTCACCCCATGCCACACTCAAAGCCGCAGCATGACAGCAAGTCCTCCGCTGAGACCTCCACGCTCACCTTGGCGTTGGTGTGAACGCAGATTCTGTCCGAAATCGCTTCTACGGCACCGAAAGCCTGTGGGCAGCCCCAAAAACCCGAGGGAAGAGCATTAGAGCCGTTCCTCGGAGAGAAACCAGGCAACCTTCTGGCAAGGAGTGCAGCAAGCATGAGCCTGGCTGGGAGAAGCCCATCAAGAAGCTCAGACACTGCGGGATCCCCCGTGTCCCCCCCATTTATGCAGTTCAGTAGCAAACTCAACAGCATATTTTTTTGTCCAGCAGTCTCTGTATTGACATGACCTTAAACTGCCCACGCTCTTACCCAGCAAGAGCCACAAGAGCCCTGGTCTCTTATCTCATTGATGGTAGGACAGTTAGGCCACTGCGTCCGGGAGTCAAAGCTATCGGGCAGCTCCATGTCTGCAGCAAAATTCACCCTGCAAGTGAGAAGAGGGAAGTCCTGTTATAAAAACACCAGTGTAACAGGACTGGGTGCACAGGACTCTCCAACCTCCTCTGACGATGACTTGGAGGACCAGTGCTCTTGTTCATAGAATCATAGAGTGGTTTAGGTTGGAAGGGACCTTGAAGATCATTGATTTCCAACCCCCCTGCCATGGGCAGGGACACCTCCCACCAGCCCAGGTCGCACAAAGCCCTGTCCAGCCTGGCCTTGAACACCTCCAGGGATGGGGCTCCCACAACTTCTCTGGGCAACCTGCGCCAGGGGCTCACCACCCTCAGAGTGAAAAATTTCTTCCTAATATCTAATCTAAATCTCCCCTCTTCCAGTTTAAAGCAATTCCCCCTCATCCTATCACTACATGCCCCAGTAAATGTCCTTCCCCAGCTCTCCTGTAGCCCCTTTAGGTACTGGAAGGCCGCAATAAGGTCTCCCAGAGCCTTCTCTTCTCCACGCTGAATAACCCCAACTCTCTCAGTCTTGTTGGTTGCTTACTGAAGGAGAATAAATACTTCTGAAGTCCTCAGACCAGGTCAGCAGCTCCTCCAGTGTTTTGAGTTTCAAGGAGTACAAGTTATGCGCTTGGTCAAGTATCTGGCAGGACAGAGGATGGATGTTCCCCCCACGCATGCTTCTGTGCTTAATTCCATGCAAGATGTCCACCAAGCTGCACCCAGGGCAACCCTGCTCACAGCCTTTTGAGGAGACCCTCTTGAGGAGACCCTCATCCACTCCAGACATACCAGGAGCATCCACATAAACTTTTACAGGGCCCTCATCAGCTTCTCCCAGCACTCACCTCTCAGGGAGCTTGGGCCCACCCAGGAAGGTGCCGCAGAGCTTCTTCACGTAGCTCATGTCAACGTTGTGGAAGTTGTGCCCTGCCTGGGAAGAGACACAGAGAAATGGGACGTGACTCTTCACAGCCACCAAGTGCATTGCTGGGACCAGCCTGGAGCTCCAGATCTCCCTCAAACCCAACCAGTGTCTGACACTTGCTATAAAACCCAGGGGCCAAGAGTCAAGCTATCTATAGACACAGAACAGAGCCCCTTCCAGGATCAGTGCGTTATGACCAGTAAGCTAAGGTCCACCTCTCAGCTTTGGCCACACCAGCTTGGCCGAGGAGGGTTTGGCCAGGTCACCAACACAGCTTGATGCTTCTTTCCAGCCTCCCGCAGAGTTTCCTCCTCTTAGCGTTGCTCCTACTCTACAAACTCATCAGTGCTCTGCTCCAAAGAGGAGAAACTGCACAGTTACCGCCCCTGCAGAAATCCCCAACAGCATCAACTCACTGGAGAAGTCAAGTGGGACCAAGGCTGGTTTGATGGGACCAAGGCTGGTTTGATGGGACCACTGTGGTGAGACTCCCAAAACTTAGTTATCGGGTCCCTCAAAGAAACTGTTGAGCAATGCAACCAAAAAAAAACCCTGAAACCAATCCGGTACTCACCTTCCAGGTGGTGTTGAGCTTGTTTATGTGGTTGACCAAGTCAGTTGAGAGAGGTGGGTAGTAAGGAACGCTGCGAGCATTGGCGAAGGCCACCAGGACACACAGGATGGACACGTACGGCCACATCTTGGCTAGAGAATGGGACGCTCCACCTGCAGCCAGATTTGGGCATCGTTGGAAACCTTCCCAAGAAGGGCTGGGACCGCGAGCGAGAGCTTGGCAGAAGGACAGTGGCAGCAACACGTGGGAGGATAAAACACGTGACTGCGCAGAGTCCATCCCGATCCCAATTTACCCCAAAGGTCAGGAGAGACGCAGGAGCGGACTAATAACCCCCCTCCTGAAGCTCAGAAGAAATCAAGACACGGCAACCTTGTTTGTCGACCACTGCAGGATTAGTAGCAGCAGGAAAATACCTTTTGAAGCAGATCCAAGGGATTTGGAGGGTATTAAAAGCTGTGTTTACTTCCACAAAAAAAAAAAAAAAAAAAAAAAAAAAAAGGAGAGCCAGGACTAGGAGAAGGAACATGGCAGCTGCCTGTGCTGCCTTCGCACTGGGGCTTTTCATGATGGAGGCTGTGAAACCACATTCCTTGGCTCAGGGTGCCCGGGAAGTCCCAATTTGGAGAACGCAGAGGCAGAGGAAATCCAGGAGCACGGCAAGAGTGGACCACAGCCTCCTGCGCGGGAGCGCAAGCATCACCCAGCCCAAAGATGCTCCAGGGCTCAGCGGTTCCTCTGTTCTCCTGCCTCCTTTAACCTAATTCACACCCAATTGCCCCACTCCAATTTAACCCCCAACACCAGCAGAGTGGCCACCGCTTGCTCCGTGGCCCCATGCCTGACTCAGACATGCAGACGGGCCACGAGCTGCTCAACTTCTGCAAACACACCAAGGCAACCCCCTCCCCCTCCTCTTCCTCCTCTACCTCCACCCTCTTCTTCTCTTCTTCCTCCTTCTTTCCCAAAACCTCCCAACTCCACCAACGCCACATCCACCCCGACGAGCACCAAACCCAGGGAGAGACCTAAGACCCCGGATACTCCACGGCAGCCTGAACAGCGGAGATATTTAGGCTTTAATTCCTACTCATCTGAGCGAGCTGAGCGTGTAATCACCTTTGAGAGCCTGGGCTTAAACCCTTCTGGGCAAACTGGCCCCAGCAGTTGGACACGCAGCTCTTCCAGCAGCTCTCCAGCCCTGCGGCAGCAGAGATGGTTGGCGATGGGGATGGCAATGGTGAGACACACAGGCACCTCCACGCAGGCTGCCTCCACCCACTCACAGCCAAGTTTAGCTTTTCCAGAGAAGAAAACCCAGCAGGAGTGTCCTACTTTCTGCCAGCAACAAGCCCAGGCGACTGCAGCTGACTGTATAAAGGGCCTTTTTTTTCCCCCCTTTCCCCTTCCTCCTTCCACCACTTATCTTGTTTTTTTGCCCCCCACTCTCCGTGCTCTCAGCAGGATGCTCAGCCCAAAAGCCAGTTGAGTTCCAGCAGCACGTGTGTCCTCCTACCCCTAAATCTCACCTCTTCAAAGGGTTTTCATCTGTATTTGCTTGCTTAGAAGTGCCTCACAGCCAAGGGACTCGCTGGCATTGCTGGTGGCACCGTCGTGCAGGTTATGCCCAGCAAAGCAAACGTACATTGCTATGGCTGGTGTGGTTTTCTGCCTTGTATGTCTTCAACGTGGCCATAGGAAGGTCAGGTTGGACGGGGCTTGGAGCAACCTGGTCTGCTGGGAGGTGTCCCTGCCCATGGCGGGGGGGTTGGAACTCAATGATCTTCAAGGTCCCTTCCAACCTAAACCACTCTATGCCTCTATGAAGCCTAGAGGCAACAGGCCTGAGCCGAAGCACTTTTCCTAATGAAAAAAAATCTTAAAAAAAAAAAAAAGGAAAAAAAACCCAAACCGCAGCCCTCTCGCCGGACGGACACGGGAGATTTCACATCCTCAGGTTACCGGACCACACCGCCTGCAAGCTGCGAGCTCCGGGCAACCCGAGACCCAACCAAGAGGAGGAAAAAAAAAAACAAAAAAACCCCATATATAATACCAGGCGGTTTCCCCTCCGACGGGGCGCTTGTGTTTTTAAGCTCTGCTGCATCACATCCGCCCCGTGAGGTGGCCGGCGGCCAGCAAAAACCCAGCAGAAGCGGCGAGACATCGCCCAGCGCCAACCAAATATCTGGGGAACAGCGGGTCGTTTCAGCTAACGAACCCCTTGCCAAGTCCTCTCTGGGCACGAAGCATCCCCGCAAGACATGGGAGATATAGGGGCGTTCAGCCTGGAGAAGAGAAGGCTCCAGGGAGACCTTAGAGCCCCTTCCAGTGCCTAAAGGGGGCTTATAAGATGGGGACAGACTTTTTAGCAGGGCCTGTTGTGATAGGACAAGGAGTAATGGTTTTAAACTAAAAGAGGGAAGATTTAGACCAGATATAAGGATATATTCTTTCCTGTGAGGGTGGTGAGCCCCTGGCCCAGGTTGCCCAGAGAGGTGGTGGATGCCCCATCCTTGAAGACATTCCAGGTCAGGTTGGACTGGGCTCTGAGCAACCTGGTCTGGTTGAAGATGTCTCTGTTCATGGCAGGGGGGGTTGGACTAGATGGTCTTTGAAGGTCCCTTCCCACCCAAACCATTCTATGGAGTCTCCTATGGGCATGAAGTTTCAGGGGTTGGGGTGGTGATGTGGAGCTGATACTCTCAGCTGCATGGCCCGGGGTATCCCAAAATCCGGTGAAGGAAGGAGAAATCCTCTATCTCATGTGATTTCTCCCTCCTTACCACTCCCCCACCCCTCACACCCCCCCAGGCTTTCCCGAGCTCCCTGTGCACAGCAGATCTATATATAGAGCGAGTGCAGGAGCACGGGACGCGCAGGGCCAATTTCCACTGCTTGCAAGTCACGTGCAGCCAGCGGCAACGCAGCAAGCAAGAAAACGCTGCCGGTTTCCACCATCACCCACCGCGCACACACCCCCCCCCTCCATCCTT
>NW_009649047.1:139329-139910 GCF_000708025.1 Charadrius vociferus | reverse complement strand
AAAAGCCCCCCCACCTCCAAGCTGCTCAACCTCCTCTTGGGCTGCAGAGACCTGAGGACAAGTCCCATGCCACCTCCTTTGGGGTCCAAAGTATCTGTTAATGCAATTTCATAGAATGGTTTAGGTCGGAAGGGACCTTAAAGACCATCCAGCCCAACCCCACCCCGGCCCTGGGCAGGGACACCTCCCACCCAACCAGTTTGCTCAATTTCTTGAAGGATGAACAAGAAATAACTCCAGAAAAGCTGCTACCCACCAGCGCGCCTGACCCCGGGGCGGGACTCTCACCATCCTGCCAGCTGGTTGCTTAAAAAGAGGAAACTTGGGGCTCCCTGACTCCAGCCCTTCAGCCCCTGCTCCCAACCAGTGAGGAGGAACCACTGAGGCTGAAGGCCCTCTGACTTGAGCTGCTCGGAGCAGCTGCAGTGTGTGGAGGAAGAAGAGCACCCGAAGCGAGATGGATGCGGCTGGTGCTGCACCACCCACCCGCAGTCCCTCTGCGCCTGCGATGGCGCAGGCAGAAAGCCAGGGAGGAGTTGACGTCGCCCAGGTGCCTTCTCCATCCCTCCCGAGCACGAATG
>NW_009649047.1:138042-139306 GCF_000708025.1 Charadrius vociferus | reverse complement strand
TTGGGGAGCCATAGGCGGTGCCTTGCCTTGCTTTCCCAGGGACAGGGTTCCCACTCTTTGGGCCACCTTACGCCCGAGATCAGCAGCATCCCACCGAGATGCGCAGCGCCCGCAGCAGCAAATCCCTCTGTGGAGTCCTCCCATGAAGGTCTTCTCCACATGGCCCAGAAATCAAAGCCTGCAAGTCCCATTTAACTGGGTATTTCACTGCGCTGTCAATAAAAAAACCAAACCCAACCAGGCTATTCCAAGCCCTGCTCACATGACTCAGCTTAGCCAGGAGATAAGTCCCAGCCCTGAAGCACCTCTCAGCTCCTCCGCAGTCTGGACCAAACCCTTCCAGGCACAGACGGTGGCATCCATGCACCTTTTTCCCAGGGTTGGAGGGAGATAAAAAGCTGTCCCACCCTCACAGCCGGAACAACCCCCCAACCCCAACCCCTCGAGGCTGAGAGGTTCTCAGCAAAGCCCCAGTCACGCGTCCTCCTCCAGCCAGCCGCCCTTTGCCCAAGCCGAGCTTTGTCCTTTGTTCTGCCTGCCAGTATTTATTTCTGCGTGCCTCTAAGCCACAATAAAGCGAGTGTATAAACAGAGCAATCCAGCTTAGCTGGCTGCGCCGCCAGGTTAGCTTGGGTGCCCCAAACTCATGGCCTTGTGACTTCATTACAGCCATTACTGCATTATCAAAGCTTGATTTTTTTTTTTTTTCCTTATTTTTTTCTTAAAAAAAAATAAGCATAAGCCACTCTTCCCCACACCTATTGCTTTCCAGGAAAGCCAAACCGTCATCACAGGTAGAGATATGGGGCAAAAATACATTTTGAGCCAAGTCGCAGCGCTCGGCTCCGCATTCGTGCATTTCACGGAAAGCGCGAGATTCCTCCCCAATGGAGCTGCGCTGATTATTTGTGTTTCTCCTCCAGACCGCAGTCTTGCACAAGACCTCAGCCGCTGCGGCGGCTGCCCTGTGCTACTGAAATTCCTCACCATCCTCATCCTCACCATCCTCATCCTCACCTTCGCAACCCGGAGGGAAATACAAGGAGGGATCAATCTTTGCTGGATCACGCCTGCAAGCGTGACCCCCAGGCTGCGATGTACACACGAGAGGTATATCGCAGGCCAGAGAAGGAGCTTTTACCCAGCTCCATCTCCACACCAGTATCCCGACGCCAGACCCAAGCTCGGCCGCGCATCACGGGATGTTCCCAGAAGTGCTTCGGCGGGTGCCAAACCGACCTCCTTCACGTCAGCTGATGAGCAG
>NW_009649047.1:125626-137348 GCF_000708025.1 Charadrius vociferus | reverse complement strand
TCCACCCTGCCGCCATCCCTTTTGGTTCCCTCCTCCAGCCTGCCTGCATCCCTTCTCAGTCCCACCTGCTTCCCTCCTCCATACCACCTCCATCCATCTTGATTCCCTCCTCCAGCCTGCCTGCATCCTTCCTCAGTCTCACCTGCTTCCCTTCTCCATATCACCTCCATCCCTCTTGATTCCCTCCACCATCCAACCTTCATCCCTCTTGATTCCTTCCCCGAGTCTGCCTCCATCCCACCTCCATCCCTCTCGATTCCCTCCTTCATCCCACCTCTATCCCTATTGATTCCCTCCTCCAGCCTGCCTGCAGCCTGCCTGTATCCCTTCTCAGTCCCACCTGCTTCCCTCCTCCATACCCCCTCCATCCCTCTTGATTCCCTCCCCCAGCCTGCTTCCATCCCACCTCCATCCCTCTCGATTCCCTCCTTCATCCCACCTCTATCCCTATTGATTCCCTCCTCCAGCCTGCCTGCAGCCTGCCTGTATCCCTTCTCAGTCCCACCTGCTTCCCTCCTCCATACCCCCTCCATCCCTCTTGATTCCCTCCACCATCCCACCTGCATCCCTCTTGATTCCCTCCCCCAGCCTGCTTCCATCCCACCTCCATCCCTCTTGTTTCTCTCCTCCAGCCTGCCTGCATGCCTCCTCATTCCCACCTGCTTCCCTTCTCCATACCACCTCCGTCCCTCTTGATTCCCTCCTCCAGTCCACCTGCTTCCCTCCTCTGGCCTGCCTGCCGCCTGCTAGCTTCCCGTCTCCATCCTACCTCCATCCCTCTCGGTTGCCTACTCCAGCCTGCCTGCATCCCACCTCAAACCCACCTGCTTCCCTTCTCCACTCCACCTCCAATCCTCTCGGTTGCCTCCTTCAGCCTTCCTGCAGCCCACCTATATCCCATCTAGCTTTCCTTCTCCAGCATGCTTGCATCCCACCTGCATCCCGCCTCCATCCTCATTGGTTCCTTCCTGCAGCCTACCTCCATCGCTCCTCCAGCCTCCTCCATCCCATCTAGTTTGCCTTCTCCAACCTGCCTGCATACTTCCTCAGTCCCACCTGCTTCCCTCCTCCATCGCACCTGCATGCCTTCTCAATCCCACCAGCATTCCACCTCCATCCCACCTGGATCCCACCTTCATCCAGCCTCCATCCTGCCTATTTCTCTCCTGCATCCCATCTCCATCCTATCTCCATCCCCTGCCCGTTCCACTTCCATCCTGCTACTGTCCTTTGAAGTTTTCATCTAGAAGTCCAGCAAGTTTTTCCTGTGTTACTGTGTTAAGTGACTTTTTTTCCCCCCATTTTGGCTGATTTTCAGAAGGCTGAACAGCACAGAAAGGTCATCTTAAAAGCCAGTTTCGAGCCCTGTTCTAAACCACAATGATGCTAAAGCTTCTCTTTAATGAGAAAGACCATCCTTTTCTTCTTCCTTTCTCACCCCTCTCTGGGAGAAAGTGGGGATAAAATATGTTCCCCACCACCCTCAGAAAGGGACAGACTGTTTGGCCTAGAATGGAAAATAATAACGGATCAGTGAGCAGAAGTCTTCTAAAACCCAACAGCCAGCATGGAAAATCAAAGTTTCTCAACATCTGGGAAGAGAATCAGAGAATCATAGAATGGTTTAGGTTGGAAAGGACCTTGAAGATCATCGAGTTCCAACCCCCCTGCCATGGGCAGGGTGACCTCCGACTAGAACAGGTTGCGCTGTTGGGGCCTCAACAACCTCTCTGGGCAACCTGTTCCAGTGCCTCCCCACTCTTAAAGTGAAAAACTTCTTCCTAATGTTTAATCTAAACCTGCCCTCTCCCAGTTTATAGCCATTCCCCCTCGTCCTGTCACTCCATGCCCCAGTAAAAAGTCCCTCCCCAGCTCTCCTGTAGCCCCTTTAGGCACTGGAAGGCGGCAATAAGATCTCCCCGTAGCCTTCTCTTCTCCAGGCTGAACAGCCCCACCTCTCTCAGCCTCTCCTCGTAGGAGAGGTGCTCCAGCCCTCGGGTCACCCTCATGGCTCTCCTCTGGACACGCTCCAGCAGGTCCATGTCCTTCTTATGTTGGGGACTCCAGAGCTGGATGCAGTACTCCAGGTGGGGTCTCACGAGAGTGGAGTAGAGGGGCAGAATCCCCTCCCTTGACCTGCTGGCCACTTTGGACTTATCTCAGATGTTGAAAAGAGGAACCCTGAGACCTCCTTAGCAGGAACCGAGAGCAGCAGGGATGGTCTGTGGTGCTTCACAGATGGAGCAGAAAGGCTGGTCTGCAAAGGGCGGGGGCATGCAACACTACTGGTTGGCTTCTCTAGACTTTCAGGTGGCTTTAGATGCCTTACAGGAGCTCAGGCTTGATGGCAGGGCACAAGCAGATGCCAAACGGGATGGAATAAAAGCAGATGATTAATCCTCATTTCTTCCCAGCTTTGTCTGCGGCGCCAGGGCAAGGTTGCTCCAAAATCTCCAGCCACCTGAGAGCATTTCTTCAAGGTAACAAAAGCATCCCTTGGCCGTTGGTGAGATGCCTCTCTCTCTCTCTGTTGGGTTTTTATGAGCATTGTGCCTCATATATGTGTTTTTACATAAGCTTTAGGATTCGCATTCTACTTTTTGCAAGGTTTTTTTATATATTTTCTCTAGAAAATCAGTGAGTATACTTTTTCCCCCCCCTGCTGCCATTTATGTCCAATCATTTTTTGGTTGCATTCACATTTTAAAGATTGATTTTGATTTAGAAGCCTTCCTGGTGAAGTGAAGAAATAAATCAGAAAAATAATAGTTAATACACTTGACTGCAGACCCTGGTATTTATGCAGCGAAACTGGAGATGTTGTTGCTGTGTGTAAGTGTATTTATGCTTCCATACACTGTGTGCAAAAGTCATAGAATCACAGAATCATAGAATGGTTTGGGTTGGAAGGAACCTTGAAGATCATCTCGTTCCAACCCCCCTGCCCTGGGCAGGGACACCTCCCACCAGACCAGGTTGCTCCAAGCCCTGTCCAGCCTGGCCTTGGTTGGATCCTTGGTCCAAAGGTCCTTGAACCATTGCCTGCCTTTACATGTAGTTTTTAACCAGCAAAGAGTAAAGCCCTTCTCTATGTTTTTATTTATGCTTTGGGGATTAAAATAATAATTGAAAAGTAAATAAATCACTCATAACCTGCCTAACCTCCCTCTGACTCACACAGGATTTCTTCACTCTGCTCATTCCTGTTTGACTTTGTAGTATTCTATGTTGTTTGTGAGGGGGTTTTTTTTGACATAAAACACAGGCAGAAGAACCTGATTTTTGTCCCGCCCTTTGTAAGATGTGGCTCAGAAGTCCTCGGTGCCACCAGCCATGTGCCCACAGCACGTGATGCCGAGGAGCCGGAGTCAGGACATCAACGATGCTCATTTTTTCCCAGCAACTTGCTGCAGTTACCTCTTTATTCCCAATACCTCCTTATTCCCAAATGGGGTTTTGCCTAGACGTCCCATATTAGCAATTTTACACCTGCACAGTCCCATAAAACACCTTTTAGTCTGTCATGGGGCACCCCAGAGCCCATCCTTCGGCTTTTTGTGTCCTCCGCTCTTTGTTCCCGAGGGAGCAGCTGCCTGTTTTTCCACAAACACTTTGCGTCTTTTTCAAGAACCGAAAGCCTGAACTAAAACTTTGCACGGACTGATGGCCTTTCTGCCCCTCTTTGGGGAAGTGTTGAAGTTGCCAGCCCTTTTTCAGTTGGTTTTGGCTGGAAACATACTAATTTTTGAGATAAGTTGTTTTTATATACGAAGCTGAGCGCAGCCAGGAAAGTTTCCCCATTAGAGATCCTCTCCAGGGAGACTGTAAACCCCTTTGTGTGCCCAAACCAGGCATGAGACAACCTTTTTTTTTTTTTTTTGCTTTTGTGGGATTTTTTTAGTTGTATCAGAGACATAAACAGTGTTTGCTTAGGCCATGGTGAGCTGCAGCCTTTGGAGGAAAATCCACCACTACAGGAATGAGATAAGGAAAACAGCCAGGAGGTCTCGGCAACCTTCTCTTATCGCTTGGTAAATCACTGCTGATTGACTCATGGTGTCCCCCGCTCCAACAGCAGGCGGCAAATATCTCCTAACGATCTGCTGCAGGACCAACACCTCTAAGTTCAAGAAAATACGTTTCTATGCGTGTTCATCTCCCACAATAAAAAAAAAAAAAAGAAATCCTAAATAACATGGGTATGGTGCGTGGTGTTTTGCTGTTATTTTATTTTATTTTATTTTTTATTTATTTCCAGGGTTTTAAATCCTTGTTGCTTAGGACAAGGGTATGAAATGCAGATTTCTTTAACAAACAAATAGCTTGGCTTGGCTTAGGGTAGGAGTGAAGCGTGCTCCTCCCTGACCCCAAAGCCTGCACTTTGGGCTGCCAGAGCTCCTTCGGGATGTATTCATCCAGGTTTTTCCAAATTCACCTTCATTGGCTGCTTTTAAACACTAAAAATTTACTTCCAGAACAACACTACAGAATTTGCTCTTTGAGGTCTTTGATATTCTCGCCCTCTCCTCGGTCCTTCACATTTTTATTCTTGACTTCGCGTCACTCTTCAAGCATCACTAATTCGTCCTCAAAAGCCAACACTGACCTTCTCAATGTTTTCCTCCTCCCAGCCGTCTTGTGGTTGGGCGTTGAACCACCTAATCTACAAAACTTTTGCAGGTTACCCACCGTGAGCCATTTGGGAAATAAATGAAATAAATGGAATAAATGGAAATAATGAAATAAAAATGCATTTTTGGCCTAAGAGACATTACTTCAAGGGTGCATGTCACCATTTATTGCTTTAAATTGGCAATAAGCCAGCCTGGATTGGTCAGCCATGTCATTTTAGACAGCATATCTGGGTTTTTCATCTGTAAAAGAGAAAAACAGTGTCTCAGCGATTTGAAAGCGTACATCAGATGTACATCTTGTACCCAAATTTGCAAACTGGTTGATTTGAATATGAGTTATATCTGCATCCCTAACAGCCATCTCTATCACTTCTGTAGATTTTGCAGCTGACTTGCACAACCTCGCAGTGGCAGAGCGTCTCCTGCGACTCATCGGTTGGGTTTTGATGGGGATAATAACGGTTATTACGACTGGATAAGCTGCCAAAGTAAATAACTCGCCCAGGGCGACTGGTAAGCAGGATTTTATAAAGCCTGAACCCTGCCTGATAAATCCTTAGGGGTAGACACGTATGTAATTCTCACCTCTCCGTGGGAGCTGGGACATCCTGAGTTGTAATCCTCATTTTCGACAGCTGCCAGAGCTACTGCTGGAGCACATGGCTGTAATAAGTTCACCAAAACATGCCTTGGACTGGCTGTTGGCTAATTCTGCTGGATTTAGGCTTGTCCAGTAGCAGCTGGGGGTTTTCTTTGACCAGATTTTTCTAACCAGACAGAAAATGAGCTTTGCTGCCCACACTGAATGAGATGCTGGCCAGGCTGCCCTGGCTGGGCAGGGAGGCTGCTTGCTCCTGTGGTGGATGGGAGATAAGGAAAACACCACAATGCCACGGGGATGCCCCCCCAGCCAGGGGGGAGACGTGGGAAGGGTTGCTTTGAGGGTCAGAGCCTGGCTTTGAGGCTCTCCTCTTTCCCCCTTCGCAGGTTTGGTCTGTATCTAACCCAAAAATGTCCAAGCAGGAGGCAGCAGCCCCTGGCCATGCCATAAGGGCATCAACAGAGCTAAATCCAACGCGGAGCCTGGATTTCCATCCATGCAGCAAGGCAGACGGAAAGTGGGGGGGTCTTGATGTCCTCCAACTCCTGTGCACCCCTTTTGCCTTACACTGCTGATGCTCCTGAAGAGGCAGAAGGCCCCTTCTAGACCTGGAGGATCCTGCAGCTCCCTGCGAATCCTTGCAAACTGGGAACACCGGTTCCCTGTAAGTCCTTGCAGACAGGGAACTCCGGTTATGCAAACCCACAGCGCCTGGTGACTCAGCCGAGCTCACGAGGAAGCGGGTGACTTTGCCGGGAGGTGACTCAGGAATGGGTGACATAAGCAAAAAAGCTTCTTCCATCATTGCTGAGACAAACCAAATCGAGATCTGGGTGAGAAGGCGAGGACAGAGCCTGCTGGCCCTGGTTGGGTGTGTGTGTGGGCAATGGCAGCGACAACATTTGCTCCTGCAAAGATTCACAAGATGGTTAGAGTTGGAAAGGAGATTAAAGATCATCGAGTTCCAACCCCCCCTACCATGGGCAGGAACACCTCCCACCAGCCCAGGTTGCTCCAAGCCCCGTCCAACCTGGCCTTGAACACCTCTAGGGATGGGGCAGCCACAGCTTCTCTGGGCAACCTGCGCCAGGGGCTCACCACTTTTACAATAAAGTATTTCTTCCTAATATCTAATCTAAAACTCCCCTCTTTTAATTTAAAACTGTTACCCTTTGTCCCATCACTTCATTCCCTGATCAAGAGTCCCTTCCCAGCTTTCCTGGGGCCCCTTTAGGTACTGGAAGGCCACAATAAGGTCTCCCCGGAGCCTTCTCTTCTCCAGGCTGAAGAACTGGAACTCTCTCAGCCTGTCCTCCCAGCAGAGGTGCTCCAGCTCTCTGATCATCTTTGTGGTCCTCCTCTGGCCCCGGTCCAACAGGTCCATGTCCTTCTTATGTTTATGGCCTTTTGCACAGCTACAAAATTCACCCTTGGCTCTAACACAATGCAAAGTCCTTGTCTAAATTAAACATTAATAGCATTTTCCATATTTTCCCTTGAAAAGCTCTCCTTGGTTCCCTTGTTTCATCTGTTTTATCTTCCTGGGCTGTCTCCCCTCCTTCTATTTCAAGCAAACAATGATCAGCTGTGCTAAGACTGCGCTGTGCCCAAGGAGGTGCCAAACTGCTCTCATCTGAAGTTGGAGTCTTTCTTCATGTCTGGCGTGTAAGAAGGAGATGCTCTCATGGCTGAGAGCAAAACTTGTCCCACATCTGGTTTGAGACAGACCTTTGTACCTCAAGTACTGTGTTCAGTTTTGGACTCCTCACTACAAGAAAGACATTGAGGTGCTGGAGCGTGTCCAGAGAAGGGCAACGAAGCTGGTGAGGGGTCAGGAGAACAAGTCTTATGAGGAGCAGCTGAGGGAACTGGGCTTCAGCCTGGAGAAAAGGAGGCTGAGGGGAGACCTTATTGCTCTCTACAGCTCCCTGAAAGGACGGTGCAGCAATGGGGGGATGACCTCTTCTCCCAAGCAACAAGCGATAGGACAAGAGGAAAAAGCCTCAAGTCATACCAGGGGAAGTTTAGATTGGACATTAGGAAAAAATTCTTCAGGAAAAGGGTCATCAAACGTTGGAACAGGCTGCCCAGGGAAGTGGTGGATTCACCATCCCTGGAGGTATTTAAAAGATGGGTAGATGTGGTGCTGAGGGACATGGTTTAGTGGTGGTATTGACAGTGCTAGGTTGATAGTCAGAACTGATGATCTTAAAGGTCTTTTCCAACCTAAAAGAATCTATGATTCTGTGGTGTGAATGTTACTGCTTAATTATTGTTCAGCGTGGCCAGACCTCTCTGGCCAGCTCTTATGGCAATTTTTGACTGTGGTACTCTTGGAGCCGGAGGTGGACCCCTGTGTTTATCAGTCCAGGACTGATGTTTTTTATCCATGACTCCAGCTGATTTTTGAGTTTATGGCAACTTTTTTTCCTCTACTCTATTCCCTGTCAAGGGGGCTTCTTCCTCAGCACTTTGGGCTGGACCAGCTCCCCAGTCCCGTCTCCCCCTCAACTTGGGGCTTGCTATGGTTCCAGGTAGACCAAGATGTTCCTCTTGGGAAACACTTCACCTCCAGGGCACCTTTCTCATGTGCTTTCTATCTGAGGTTTCAGGCATGTTCAGATGCTTTGGGGCAGATGCTGTGGCCTCATTTCCCTTTGTGGTACATGCCTGACTTTGGTCTTGCTCCTACTGTACCCCAGCCTCCATGAAATTCAAGAATGGTGGTAAGTGCTCAGATGTCAGGTGCTCTCCCTGGGCGCCTGATCCTGACCTCCTCCTTCCATCACTTTCTGAGCTCATGCGTCGAGCTGCCTGGCTGCAATCTCTGTCTGTCTGTCCTGGCTTGTGACGGAAAGCAGGAGCTGACTTCCCCTCCGTGCCCCTCTGTGGTCATCCCCCGCTCAGATGA
This sequence comes from Charadrius vociferus, assembly GCF_000708025.1. Classification (NCBI taxonomy): domain Eukaryota; kingdom Metazoa; phylum Chordata; class Aves; order Charadriiformes; family Charadriidae; genus Charadrius; species Charadrius vociferus. The sequence goes on along the minus strand of NW_009649047.1, from coordinate 129,202 downwards.
CAGGTTTGCGTAAGAAAAGCCAAGGATGGGGACAGCTCTTGTGCTTCAAAAAGAAACCTCCAGCTGGCCTCGGAGGAGGAAATCCACTGGAAAGAAGAAGTGAGAGACAAGCAGAGGCACTGACATGCGCCACGAATATTTGCATCCAGAGCATTTTTTCTTTTTTCTGTGGGTGCTGTACAGTGGGATGGATAAAGCAGAAAACCCTCTTTCATGTCCTTTGCAGGACCAGCATGTCAGTGCTTTCCATCAAGAGCACTCGTGACATCCTGACTTTACAGGGAGAGCTTTGGGCAGGGCTTTTTTTAGGGAGCGTTCAACAATTCTGCCTTTCTGTGCTGGCTCAGACATTGACCGTGGCCAACACAAGAGCCTGAGCAAGGTGGGCCTATGGCCTCTCGGCTGATGGAGCTTGCTCCTATGCTCAAATGAGTCTTCCCTCATGGTATGAGGTTGGGAGGATGTTTTCCCAAAGTGGGCAGCTAAGGAACGAGGCTGTACTTGCCCTTGTCTATTCAAAGAGACCCCCAGACTCTTATCTGTGTCACTGAATTTATCTCCATCTCTTGAGCTGTCCTGCTCACAGCATGAAACACGTGTTGGGTGGATTCTGTCAAATCCAAAATACACCAAAATATTTGTCCTGTACTGTGTTTGGGTTTGCTAGACAATATAGGGACGGAGGCTGTGTCTTGTACATGCAGAATTGAGGTTCAGGAAGATATCTGTTCCTCTGCAGAGCCATTATCATTGTCCACTTTGCAGAAGAGAAACTGAGGCATAAATGGTCCATCCCATGGTGAGCCCGGGTGGAGAAACCAGTGGTCCTGTCCCATGAGGAGCCTTGCTGCAACCATTTGGCCATGCTGCCTGCACCCTTCTCCTGCTTGCAAAGCTAGAAGGACTGCTGGCTCCTGGCAGGAAGGGAAACCTCCCAAGATTCCTCGGAAATGGGTGGTTTTTGATGCTCCAGTGAAAGGTTATCTCATCAGGCACCGTGCCAGGCTCTTGGTGACGTGTGCGGGTCTGTCACAAACTGAGGGCCGCTCGGGACCCATTTTCTCCTGGTAACCCTGTTTTTCCCTGTTCTTTGCTTTGTTTATACATGAGCCTCAGGGGGGAAATGGAAATAGGAGGACAACTGGTGGAACTGGAAATCAGGGTCATTCATAAGGAGCTGGGGCAGGAAGGGCAAAGTGCTGGGAAGGTTTTCTGAGGGTCAGCGGTGAGGGACTATGGACAGGGTGAGAAGGGTGCTTAAGAGCCAGCCTGGGCCTGTTTTGGATATAGGGGGAACTGGAAACAGTATTTAGTTCATTTTAATTTATTTATAAAAACTGTGCAGGATGAGGAGGCCAACAGGGAGTTTCCCACGGGTGGGAGGGACACGCTGCGCCGTCCACCCCAGCGGGATCCCACTCGGGACCTCTCAGTTTGCTGGATGAGGCCAGACCAGAGAGGAAACCAGTCTTGTTCAGGCTGCACTGGTTTTTGATGCCATCTCGTGGTCTGGGAAGGCTTTACAAAGGGATGTGTGCAGAGCAGATTTGCTTGGCTCAACAGAAAACTGCAGAGTCAACCAGCTCCTGCTGCTGCTTCCCAGCGCATCGCAAAAGCTGGCCCTGGCCCCATCACTTTGAGCAGGTCTCATTCCCAGAGGATGATTTCCACCATCTCATCCCATGTCTGTTTGGGAATTGCCACCTCGAATACCTCTAGGGAGCTGGGACATCTCATCCCTTCTCATTTTAAGCTCCTATGAGGAAAGTCCCTCACCCCAGCATCCCTCCAAGGGAGTGGGGAGAGATGAGCAGGGAAGGTTCATCTCCCTTTCAGCCCCAACCCTCTCCAGATGTGACCATCACCCTCTGTCCCCTCAGAGCAAGGTCGAGTGCTCCTCTTTCTGCCTCTCCCTAAAAGAAACAAAGACCCACTTTAGAGGTGAGGAAAATCAGGAGATGACAAGATACCGGAGCTTATCTGTGTCTACAGGAGAGATTGAATCAAGTCCCAGCTTGATGATACCATTGTCAGCTGCTCAGGCTGGAAACAGCCTCATGGCACCACATTTATTGACCCTCAAAGAAATTGGTAGGAGCTTTTAAAGTGCTTGCTGGCAGCTAAATAAAACCACTGCAGAGCCCTGCTTCACCACGGCAGAGTAAAAAAAAAAAATACATCAGAGGCTGAAATGCGCCTCAGGAATGAGTAGGAAGCTGAGCACCATAAAATCTCTACGGCAGAGGGGACTGAGGTTCTGTTGCTGCAAGCCTGGTTGCCCAACGGGAGTCCACGTGCTGGGGTGCGCAGCAGAAATCTCTTGCGAAGCTTGCTCAACATCTGCAGCTGCAAACAGAGGTTTGAGCGAGTATCTCCTGGCTGGTGTAGGCAGGGCTTCCAGCTGGGAACAGGTTTCACCAAGGGATGCGAAAGAGTGAGGAGTAAAAGGCAGCTGCACGCTGTGCTTTCTCACTGAGTAGGGGGTTGGAGAGGTTTTGTGTGTTATTCTCCTCTGGTCTCACTGCCACAGGATAGCATAGAGGTGACAAAACGTTTTCAGGTACTTAAATCATAGAGTGGTTTGGGCTGGAAAGGACCTTTAAAGATCACCTAGTCCAATGCCCCTGCAATGAGGAGGAACATCTTCCACCACCCCAGGTTGTTCGCAGCCCCATCCAACCTGTCCTTGAACACTTCCAGGGATGGGGCAGCCACAGCTTCTCTGGGCAACCTGGGCCAGGGGCTCACCCCCCTCATTTCTTCCTTATGTCTAATCTAAACCTACCCTCTTTCAGTTTAAAACCGTTCCCCCTTGTCCTATCACTTCACTTCCTGATCAAGAGTCCCTCCCCAGCTTCTCTGGAGCCCCTTTAGGTACTCAAAGGGGATCTAAGGTCTCCCTGGAACCTTCCCTTCTCCAGGCTGAACAACCCCAACTCTCTCAGCCTGTCTTCCCAGTAGAGGTGCTCCAGCCCTCTGATCATCTTCATTGTTCTCCTCTGGACCTGCTCCAACAGGTCCATGTCCTTCTTATGATGGGGGCTCCAGAGCTGGACGCAGTACTCCAGGTGGGGTCTCATGCACCAACTTGCTTTCGTCATCAAGAATTCCCATTTTAGGCTGACTATCCCCGTGGTTTCTGAGGGACAAGGGGAGGAAAAATTGCTTTGGACCATCTCCTGCATAGAAAAGTGGCACCAGCTCATCCTGGAAATCTCCAGTTGGAGGTGAGCTTTGTGAAAGTTTGGGAGGCAAGTAGGTCTCCAGCACAAGGACAACGAGCCCAGCTGGCCATGCACAAAGGTGCTACTAAAGACTTAAAAAAATTATCTGCAGAGCATTACCAATTCAACAAATAATGAGCAGCACCCCAGCTTTACACTGGAATTACCCCGAGGGAAACGTGAGAGCATCTCGCAACAGCCACATCAGGATGGAGGCAGCTGCAGGTTTTCTCCCATGGCTCATTTCCAAGGTCTCTCCACCCCCGCTGCCTCCCCAAGCACTTTCCGACCAGCTAAATCATTCTGATAAATATAGCAGGAGGAAGGCAGCAGGTTCAGCTTGGGAAGAGGG
>NW_009649047.1:123652-125598 GCF_000708025.1 Charadrius vociferus | reverse complement strand
AAGAGCGGATGGAGCTGGCTCTGAGACCACGAGTGTGCTTCATACTCATTGCAACAGACTCGCATGCGTGTGTTTAAACTGAGACCTAAGCATAAAATTGTGCTGTTCTGGGACTTTGGAGAAGTCTTGAGTTTTGGAGAGGAAGTTGGCAGCTGGGTTTTTTTCCTAACTGATGAGGTAGCAAGTCAGCTAGATTGAAATGGGTCTTCTTTAGCTATGAGGTGGCCTTCTTCACCCTGGGAAAGGGGGGCAGATGTCCCGAGACACAGCCCTTGTGCACAGCGCTGTTGGTATCTCCATCTATGCCTGTGCAGTGGGGGCCAAGAGGCTGTCCCCCAGGTCCTCATTCCTGTTCCCCATCCCAGGGCATCACTTGGCTGCAGGACGTTTCCTGGGATGGAGAGCCTCTGGGATGAGGAAAGAGGTGGTGGTGACTTCTGGCAGCACCTGATCACCCACCAGGGAATTGTCCTCAGCATTTTAGGGCTGACAAAACACCATGAGGTCTTCCCAGAGGGGCCTCACTGCCTCCTCCGAGCACAGGGAGCATCCACAACCTCTCCAAGGACTTGTAGCAGACAAATACTATGTGCTGGTGTTTGCAAGAGCCATGGGCTCCAGAGACTGGCCCACCGAAGTGCATGGTGGACATCACCTATGGTAGTCCCCACAAGGCAGGCAGCTGTCCCATGGGATGAGCTGTGTCACCATGGCCCAATGTGTGCATCAAGTACTTGTAGGTCCCACCTGAGGGGCAGGGGATAAGCCTGAGTCTTTCCAACACCAGGCACAGTGAGGTCCTGACCCTGAACTGGCACCCACCCAAGGCACCAAACACTGAAAAAGAGGGGATGCTCTCCTGGGAACTGCTGTGTCTGGGCTTGTCCCTCCTAACATTGTCTCCCTACGGCCTTGAGCATCTTCCTCACCACCACAGTGCTGAGCTGCACGTCCCAAGGTGAGCAGACTCTGAATAAACAATTGCCCCCACTCCAAAAAGGATGCTGGCGCCCGCTGGGAAAGCCCAGACCAGTGCTTATGCCAGAAGACGCGCAAACATCTCAGATGAACAGCCCTGACCTCCTTCTCCTTCCCTCCCAAATGAGGCTTTTTCTGCTTATCTCTGCATCCCTAGGGTAGCCCTTTGTGGAGATATTCTGGTAGCCCAATGCTGTAGTTTCCTCTCAGGTCCGTTTCCTTCGGCGTGGGGTCAGCACCGTCACCTTCTCCTGATGGGGCCCTGCGGGATGCCTGCCATCCCCCAGGATGCTCGGGGCTATCACTGGGATACCGGCCAGAGGAGGAGGAAGCAGTTCGACAGGAGCCGATGGTCCAGGAGCCAGGGAGGCTGGAGGGTGCTGGGCGAGGAAGAAAAACAGGAAGGTGGTGCCAGATAAGGAAAAGACCCTGGAAGGGGAACATAGGGGAATAATGGAGGGTAGGAGGGAAATGAAGATCATGGCTTTTCCTACAGCAGACACTGTGCCACGAGAGGAAGCTGCTGAGACAAAGGCAGCCCTCAAAAATCCTTCTCGTTGCTTTAGGTAACGGGTCTCAGCCTCACGGCAAGTGGGAGCTGGGGATGCTCCAGCAGGTCTGTCTGCAGGGGTTTGTCACACACCCACGGGGTCATACCTGGCCAGGAGACTCCAAGCACAGCCCTGTGGGAAACTGTTAATTAGCCTGTTGTAAAGTTCTGCTAATTAATTTGTTAGTGGTGTGCTTCCCATCATGGTGAGATTAAGTTGCTGCCTTGTGCATAGACAGACGTAGAGATGGGGCATCCTTGGGACAGGACTTGATGTGAACTCAACGCCTTGCTAACCTGTTGGGATGAAACATATCGGAGATGAGGGCTTGTGTCCCTGTCCCAGGTCTGCCCTGCGTCACGGTTCTCTTTGCAGGTGTCCTGGTGTTTAATCCTACTGTGGTAGAACATAACAACT
>NW_009649047.1:112968-123367 GCF_000708025.1 Charadrius vociferus | reverse complement strand
TCCTGCTGATCACTCAGGCATATGCTCTCGGTATCACCTTTGAGCAGGTCTCACGTGGAAATCTTAGCCTTTTGCATAGTTTCTCCAAGACACAGCCTTTCTTCTACACCTGCATGGATAAAACTCCAATCCAGGTGCTTCCCATCTTCCATCCTGATTATGGCTGTAACCTTTGGTGTAGCCCTCCCCAAAACACAGATGGGTGTGATGGAGGGACACCTAACCTGGTGGCCCTTCAGAATCATTTCTCTACCAACAGGCTCCTGGGAGCGTGCCAGGTCTGAGCCCTCTTCACTGCAGGAGAGCTTGTTGGGAATGTACTGATGGCCAAACTGTGCCCAGGGCTTGTTTAGCTCAGTGGTCAATGGTCAGCATTAAAAGCAAGGACATAGTAATTTAACAGTGTAGACAAAGGAACTTGTTTAATTCCCTCCTTGATAGGAGGGATTATCCATGTCCTACCAAGGTACTGTGCCAACAGTGAGGGTCTGGTAGATGACAGCACCAGAAGAGAAGTGGTCAATCCTTCAGATACACTGGAGATTGAAGAGACCTACAGGGTGACTCTGGCCCCCTGTGATAAGATGGGATGCAGCACACCTGCCTGCGCTGCCAGACAAGGGATGTGGGCAGATGAGCCCAAGCAGAATCATCTCAGTGACCTGGTCCAGGAGCTATCACTGATGGTGCTGGGGAAGGAAACCAAAAATCCCAGCCTAAGAGTGACAACCACGAGTGCACAGGGAGCTGGCTGACTTGACCAGGACATGGCTGGTGTCCACCAAAGCCAGAACCAGTTCTTTTAACACCTCGGATGTGGGACATGGGCCAAAAGGAAAGGAGGTGAAGTATCTGTGGGCTGGATCCCTCCATCCGTGCTACAGGGTTGTCTTCCATTCCTCTCTTTGTTTTTCCCCTGGGGTCCCCATCTCTCTGGTGCAGGGTGAGATATCATGTGACGATAAGAGCTTGGTAATGGTAGCCAAACTTCCCTGGCATTTGCAGGCATGGCTTGAGCAGCCTTGAGAAGAGGGGAAAAGAAGAGGTTGACCACAAGTCTTCTCTAGAGGCAGTCCATCTTAACCAACCCACCACTAACACCAATGACATCCTGAAGGTGAGGCTGTGCTCATGGTACCGCTGACAGGTCTCCAGCTGGCATCAGCGGGGCAAGGTTGGACCACAAACACTTGGTGGTGAAGCCCAACCAGGTCCTGTGGAGGAAGCAATGAGGGAACCCGGGGGGCTGTGTGATCTGTCCCTCAGCATCCTCCTGCTGATCTGGTTGTCTCCAAGCATGCTCTAGAGATGGATACTGTGCAGCCTCCCCAGATGGGTCTGGAGGTGGACATGTGGTCACATCATGGGCATGACATGGAGGGTAGGCTATGAGCAGGTGGTGCCTGAGATGAGCCATGACAAGGGAGAACCATGATCCTAAACTGCGTCTAGTTAGTGAAAGAAAGGTGGGTTCAGCGAGTCATTTGTGCATGGGCTGCATGAAGGAACAGACCTTTTTCTTTCCAACATAACAAGAAGAAAGTGAGTCACATACAATGCCCTGCCATGTTAGTATTGTGGCCTCTTGGCCAAGGATGCCAGACCAACTTCTCCAGGCCTGATCAGAAAGCCTTTGGAGGGAAGGGTAGGCTCCCTTGTGGGTTGTTGGGTGGTAAAGTGCCAACAATAAGGAAGTCTGGGTAACTCCACACATGAAAGTGGCAATGCCCAAAGCTGGGTCAGCTCCAGGACTACTCTCCAGGAATTGCTGGGTCCAGGACTGAGTTTGTTTCCTTTGCTGAGCCACCCAAGGGGTGGCATCACTGGAACAGAGAAGGAAAGAAGTGAGAGCAGAAGCTAGTACCCGAGGCATGGTCTGCTCCTTGCAGTGGCTTTGCTTCCTTCATACATATGTAAAACAGCCAAACTCCAGCAACAGCACTGTTATGATCAGTGTTGGGTTTGGGAGAGCACTTGGTTACCCATCAGTCTCCACCTCTGCCATGGGCAGGCTGTATGACCTCAGTCACATCACCGCACCCCCTCTCCCCTGCCTGCAAGCCTGGAGATGAAGAGAGAGATGAACAGGGGTTCACAAAAAGCGGTGGTGGCCGGGTTGTCCTCCCCGAAGGGGTGGGGAGGATGTTTTTCTCAATGGAAATTTGTCTCCGGGTCACTGCCTGGGTCGGTTATCTCTGCTGCTATTTCTGTCGGCAAGAAAGAGCTGAGCCTGTGCCAGACGCGGCGGTGGCAGGGACCGGAGGGGAGCGGGGTGATGGGAGAGGGTGGGGAGCTGGGGCAGCTCCTCTTCTGGAGGAGAAAACCACGAGCACCCGCCAAGGTCTCAGCTGGTGCCGGAGATAGAGGGGGTCCCCTGGAGACGGGGCCGGTCCTGGGGCGGGCGCGTGGTGGCTGAGCTAAGTGGGATCGGTGACAGGCTGCACATGAGTGCTGATAAGAGCCGGGAAGTGGTAGCCAAACTCCCACGGTCTCTTCAGGCATGGCTGGGCACCCTGGGGACCGGCAGAGGGGAAGGCAGACCAGGGGGCTCGCTCCGGGGACTACCCCACGGATGGCTTCGAGCTGCCCTGCTCGTGGGGACTGCGTGACCCTCCAGTCAACCCGCCTTCTCCAGGGATGGCGGGTAGGGGGGAAACAGGTTCACCCCCTCCACCACCCCCAAGAAGGAAAGTTTCATGGTAAGAAATGAAAATCGCTTTTTTTGACTTTTTTATTTTTGACGGCGTATGAAGGAATTTTACGCTGAATGCTTTTGCTTTTCTGTTTGCACAAGGGAAAAACAGTGTCAGAGTCACAGGATGTTTCTGGGGGAGGTTTAATCTTGTCAAAAACCACTCTTTTCAGTAGGGATGTCTCTAACAGCCCATGTCCCAAGATAGCCTTTACTACTGTATGATAATATAAAGATAACATTCTAAGATATTTCTTAAAAATCTAATAAATGTTCTTTGATACCCTGGGACATCTCCTTCAGCTTTCCCTGAAAGCAGCTGATCTAGGTTGCCCTGGCTGGAGCAGGGGGTGGACCAGAGATCTCCTGAGGTCCCACCTAGCCTCAGTTCCTCCGTGCTTTCGTGAGCTGTTCTCCAGCATCCATCTTCCAGAGAGAGAGTTTATCCTTGCTCCCATATTACAGATGGGTAAACTGAGGCAGAAAAGCTTGCAAAGCCATTCAGAGGCAGGAGTGGAGACCAGCTCTCCATGTGCCTGGTCACATGCTGTAGGAAAAACTCTATCCTGAAGCTGAACAACTGCCAAACCTTAAATAAGGTTGTTTCCCACGGTAAGCCTTTACTGACCTCCTGTTTGCCAGGATGCTGGCTCAGGCAGAGCCAGCCCAGAAAAAAAAAAAAAAACACCACAAAACAAACCACTGATTTTTGATTCAGCATTTCTGTCACTGTCTGGGAGGAGCATCCGGCACCAGGGACATTTCTGGATCGATGCAACAGGCAACACCTCCTTTAAAGTAAACATTGTCGGTGGTTGTTTTTTTCATTGTGGTGTCTCTTTATTGACAGTGGGGCTAAAGAAGATCTGGTTTAGTCCTGGGATTTCTCAAGGAGGACAAAGCACCGGGGGAAGCCTCCTCTCTGTTCCCCCCATGGCTCGTGCAAATGATTTCACGAGGTGCATGGTTGAATATTAATTTGGGATCTGTCTCCTTCCAGAAACATGTCACTGGGGTCAGCCAGCGATGCCCTATGAGATTTTGGCAAAGCAATGATACGGGCATGCTCATCTCTCTGCATCACTGCTGCTTATGGAGGGAAGAGGGACCCCTGGATTTGCTCGTGATTCTTTTGCATGATGCAGCATTGGGTCTGCAGCCTCATAACCTCTTGCTGGGTGGTTACCTGATCCAACGCAGGACAGCTTGTGGTGCATGGATGCCTTGACTTTACCATCTGGTACATCAGGTTTTCCCAGCTAATGGAGGACCTTCCCCTCATCCCTCATAACAAGCGTGTCTGTGTACTCACTGCCTGTGGAGAAAAGGAAAGGAGAGGAAAGGAGAAAGGAAAGGTCTGCTAAGTTCCCCCTCCATCACTTTTGGTGCCCTCCAGATGTCCACTCATACCTCCTGACTTGAAAGGACAGGCACAGGCACAGGGAGCAGAGCCACCAGCTCAGGTGATGTGACCCTTGGGGACAGCTTAAGTAGACATGTGAACATGGCAGCTTGAAAAATATAATCTTTTCAAGAAAACAGGATTGCCCTTCTGCTATACATGAGAGCTGGCTTCTTTCTGTTCCTGATGGGGTGTGGTGGTCTGTCCTCTGACACTTGGCCAATATATTGCTGCCTGGTTCCTAGTTCCTTGTGCTGTTGTGCCTTGGTCCATGCAAGTTGGTCCATGCTTCACCTGTGTTATCTAGGCCACGACCCCAGCAGTGGGACCTTTACCTCCAGTACCATTAGCTCACCTTCCTTCCCTGGTGCAGATACCACCCCCCCAAAGCAGGTTCTCCCCACTTTGGTGACCTAAAAGCTGTGAAGACAGGGAACAGCAAAGAGATGGGCAAGGACCACCTGGGCAAGAAAACAACTGGAGGTGTCTCCGACCTCTGCTAGGCTGCCACCCCTGCAGTCCAGCTGGACTGCTTGTCTGCTGGATGGCCATGTTTGGAAGATCTTCTGAGTGCCTTCAGCCTTTCATTTGCCTGGATGGTGAAAGGGCAATCTGGGAAAAGTCTTCTGTTTTCAAGAGCAGCACAGCATGGACATGGATGCATTGTGTTTATGTACAGGTAAGAGAATTTAAAAAAAAAAACAAGGCACCTTCTCCTTCCCCATCCCAAATTGATGTCTTATAACATCACCTTCCTTCACAAACCTTTTCTATTGGTCTGAGGATGACCACTGCTCTCATGAGAGCGTTCCTGCTGCAAACAGACTGATCCATGAGAAACCCACTCTTCTCTGTCCCACGCTTCAGTCACAGAAGGTGACTAAATTCGAGATTCAGTTTTATGTCAGGATGGTCCAGCTGGTGGCTCGGGGACAGACAATGGCTGGTGGGATGATTCTGCCTGTCTCTGAAGGCATTTTGAAGGCTTTCACCACGTGACTTTGGTGAGTGACAGGGCTGTTGTGGTGGATGATAACTGGATTAGCTCGAGCCAAACTTGCTTCTGCCTACACTCAGCGGGAACTTGGTTCATCCCCAACTGTGTCAGCTCACTCAATGCAAGGGACCCTTTTCCAGCCTTTGCTTAACCCACCACAGTCAGTCACCCCCCAGGGGACTCTGCTAATGAACTGTGCGTGAAGACCATCATCTCCCAGCAGATAGCAGCTCCCCAAGGAACAGACAGCCTGGGAGTGACGATGCTGATGGTGAGACCTCCCATCGATCACAGAAGCACAGCCGTCACCTCTCCACACCAGCTACCAGAAGGAATCACATCACTGAGCAGACAAAACGCGAGCATTTTTTCCTTGTCATGAACTTCCACGCATTTTTCTCTCTCATGTGCTCAGTGTCAGGAGATGTCTGGTGCTCAGATAGGGCTGACCCTTGATTGTGGACCATACATTAAAAGATTGTGTTGTCATCCAGCCCCATCCTTGGAAACACCAGCCTGGAGAGTCCATAATGTGCTGAACAGGCGAAACCATAACTTTCCACCTTGGGGAGATAAACTTATTCACATGCCAGCAAGGGGGACCTCAGCTTCACCTCTGTCTTCAGAGGTGGCTCCTTTGGGCAATTACCTCCCCATGGTCCCGAAATAGTATTGTCAAACTTCTTGCCTTGAAGCAAAACCAGGGCAGTGTTGTCTTGGGCTTTCCTTGTAAGCATCAACTTTGCAGGAGAGGTTTTATAATCTTTTTTTTTTTTTTTTTTAAATCCCAGAAACTATGTTTTTTTGAGGTGAATGCTTCAAAGGGCTGCTATGGGCCAAGCAGAAATCCCAAACTTGGGCAGAAAGGGGCTAATGGCAAACTTGGGGTATGCTTGAACTTGCCTACCCTGGAATAAATCTAGTGGTTTCCAGAGGAAACATAGAGACCCTCTGAAATCACACCTGTATCTTCAGCTCCTTGTCCTGCAGACGTGAAATGTGTTGCCATTGCAAGTGCTGCCAACTCCAGGCCTCTGTTAGAAGACTCACCAAATCTTGTAGTTCCCCAAAGCCTTCCCATCATCCAGCTGCAGGTTTTGTTTTGTCCCCACAGCTCCTGTAGATGCACAAACCTCGCTGTTTCCTGGTGGCCCAAGTCCATGGCATCAGGTCCTTCAGCCTGGGGATGGACTGCCAGGCTTGAAGAGCCATGCCTTACTTCTGCTCCCTCTGTCTTCTCAAGGTGAGGACCTAGAAAGCCAGGTTTCAGGTTCTGCTCTGCAGAACAGGGTTGTGGGCCAAGACTTTGTCTTCCCAGGGCTTGATAGAAGTGACCACTGCAAAAACCCACCAAGATGCAATGTGTAGTTGAGAACTGCAGCCACATTGATGGAGTCCCAGATGCTCTGTCTGTGTCTGATCCAGCTGAGCTCTTTTACTGTTTTAATATCTTTCCTGCTGGCTGGAGCTTCCTTCCCCCAGTCCTGGGAAGGATCAGCCTGACACCAAGGAGGGGTCATACCCCTTGGGGTCTTGCTAGCCCAGCCAACATCCTTACAGAAGGTCTCTCCATTTGTATGTATACCCATATGAAATGAGATGTGTTTTCAGGAAGAGTCTTTTCGGATCTTACCCAAGGAATTTCAGACTGCCTCTGTTAGCCCAGGAGGCTGTAGGTCTGACACAACTGCTTTGCCAACACATTCCTCCAAAACCTCATTTTTCCTCTCTTTCTTTCATCGAGTAAAAGAGCATGGGGTGGGTGAAGGATGGAGTGGGTGGGTGTTCATGCCCATGCAACTTCCCTCCTTCCCCTGTCCTCCCCATCACCCTCCCCAGCCCCTTCCCCTCTTCTCAGCAGCGATAAGCTCGCCAATGGAAAAAATGTTGTCACACATATCTCACTTCCAGTGTGTGGGAGTCGCTGATAGCGGCACGAAGATCTGGACAATAAAGCCTCCTGACAGCTTTTGTGTCTGTCCCAGGCACGGGGACCTGGTCCTGGAGGAAAGGCTGAGTGTTCGCAGGGCTTGGGGAAGGGTCCTGCAAGCAGTGGCCCTGGGGAGGAGGATGGAGAGGGGGAAGGGGTCCTTTAACCCCCCTTATCTGGGATGCAAAGTCTTTCCTCTGCACTTTCCCCAAATTCAGCATCATCTCTCAATCCCGGGGGTTCTCAGAACCAAAAGCCACAAAGTTTTGGCTGCAGGTGGCTTTGCCAGTGCGATGGGGAGCCACCCAGCAGCTGGTCACCGTGGTGTTTGTTTTGGAGCATCCCCACCAGCCAGCACATCCTCCTTGGGGAGAGGGGGGCTGCATTGCTCCAGCACTGCTGTTCTTCCACGTGGGGCTGCCGAAAGAGCACAGAGCACCTCGCCAGGAGGGTGAAGTCATTTATTTACGCCTAGAAAAAAATGTACTTTATTACACAGCCTCTGAGATGTTAGGGCTGAGCAACTGCCAGGCTTTCACTCTGACGTGGACAGCTGAGGTCAGCACGGGGCAGTCCTGGTGGTTGCGTCTTTACTTAGTCCCCTTGTAGGGGCATGCAAACAGGACAACGATTTATTCATGTAAAAAAAAAGTGCCAAGATTTTGCTGGCAGAGGTTCTCTTGACCGCCCGAAGTGTCTCCATGGTGGTGGGTCATCCTGGTCTCCCTTTGCCACCCACAGAGATAAGAAAATCCTTGTAAGACATACTTTTTTGCTGCACAGAGCCTGTTCCTTCAGCTTTCAAGGGAGCTGTGGAGGCCAAGGAGATGGACACCTTTGCTTTGTACATGTTCAAATCACTTAGCCAAGGCAAAGGCTTGGCTCTGCCTGAGATGAGAGGAGCTCTTCTGAAATAGGGCTCTGGTGTGAAAAAGTCCCTGAAGGTGACCCTGATTTTATAGCACTCCTACTTTTTCAGTATCTCGCTGTAATTGCAACAGGCGAGAATGATTTTTACAGAAAATCTTATTTTTTCCAAGCAAAACCCCAAGATTTTATGAATTTTCCAGTTAGAAAGAAAATGACTCAGGGTTTACATTTCTACTCCATGCCTCAGGGGCTGCCATTCCTGTCTCCAAAGTCTTCATTTTCCTCTAGAGCACTGGTTTCCAAAGTAGAGTGCAAGCAAGACAATCGATTGGAGTGGAAGAAGAAAATAGTCTTTTTACGATTATTAAATAATATAAAATAAAAATATTAAAAGACCACTGCTGTAGGGAACTGTTTCTCTCCCTGCAACTCCCGTGTCCCACAAAGCTTTTCCCTCCCGAGGCCTGTGTTGTAGGAAATAGGAAGCACAGTTTGCTTCTAGGTTTAGCCAAATATATTTAATTCTTTTCTGATGAAACCGCTTTCCTTGAGGGAGAGAAGAAAAGAGGGGGTGGCATTAGGGATTGTTGCTGTTTTATGGAGAATGAAGGTTTTCCATTCAAAGCTGGGAAAAATTGTCAAGAACATTTAGGGGAGGACCAATGCTCCATCTGAAAATCATTTCCACAGTATATTTGCAGCCAACCCTGCTTGAAATCACTCCCAACCCTAAGCTTTGGGTAAGGGGCAGAGGCATTCACCTCCCTCCCTCTGCCCTGGCCTTCTCCTTTGATGGCAAGGGGAATCTTTTAACCCTTTGCAGATGGTCACACAGGATTTTCCAGGTCACTTGCCCGGGATGTGAGAGGTTAAACTCTCCCAGACCATAGCAGGAGCAAAGCTGGGTGACAGCATCGCCTTGACTCCAGCTGGGCTGCAGCATAGAGGAGCTTTCTTCTCCTCTGCGGCGGCTGATAGCCGGCTCCATCCTGCTGGGACCAATTTCCCTCTGCAGATCCTGCCAGCTAGCGCGCGTGCATACACACACACACACATATCCATGTGCACACCCAGGCGTGCACGCTTCTCACAAGGCTCACATTCAAGGGCTCCCCACCTCCTTTCCCTTGCAATCCCGGCAGCCCGTCCCCGAGATGTCATCCTGCCCCTGATAAGGCGCAGAGGCAGCTGCAAAAGGAAGGCTCCCAGTTGCTCCCGGCGCCAGGCAGGGTAGGGGCAGACATGTCTAACCCTTACCTCCCCCGACAGTGGCCAAAAACAGATGACATCACTCCCTCGTCCCCTGTTTCATCGTCGTCCCTTCCACCCCAGCATCCCTATCAGCCCCATGGAGAGGCGTGTGCATGGAGGAGCGAGGAGGAAGAGGGAAGGCGGGGTGGTGGTGGTGGGAGAGGAGGTAGGGAGAAAGGAAGGGAAGATGAAGATTGGAGCTGGAAGTTGGTTACTTTGGCAAAAAGACAAAGTTCTGCAAAACTTCACCGGCCAGACTTCAAAAAGGTGGAAAAACTGGAGGCTCGTTTCTGACAGGTCTTGTTATCAAGGGGAGCCTTATCTGCTCGATGGGACTGATGGTTCATGCGAGCCGGAGTGGCTGCTAACCTCTGGCTGAGCTTTCTGAGGCCCCCGAGGACCCAGACTGTCACTCAAAGGAGGGGAGAAGCATCCAGGAGAGGGGACTGCATGAAGGCAATGCCTCCATATTTCCAGCCCGCCGGGTGAGAGGAGCAAGGATGGGGGTATCCCCAGCCCAGGAACCCACAGGAGCCCAGTCCCTCACTGGTTTAATTCATGGGGGTAAGATGAGCCAGGTAATCTCTCCCTGCCCATATAGAGATGGGACAGATCTCCACTGGGTGTCAACTGGTACAGTTGAGTCACTGGTTTTACTAGTTTCCCTCTGTTTCCTCCAGAAGAGGCCCCCGAGGACCCAGACTGTCACTCAAAGGAGGGGAGAAGCATCCAGGAGAGGGGACTGCATGAAGGCAATGCCTCCATATTTCCAGCCCGCCGGGTGCGAGGAGCAAGGATGGGGGTATCCCCAGCCCAGGAACCCACAGGAGCCCAGTCCCTCACTGGTTTAATTCATGGGGGTAAGAGGAGCCAGGTAATCTCTCCCTGCCCATATAGAGATGGGACAGATCTCCACTGGGTGTCAACTGGTACAGTTGAGTCACTGGTTTTACTAGTTTCCCTCTGTTTCCTCCAGGAGAAGACTGGTCCCTCTGGGGTAGATAGTGGAGCGGGTTTAGATTAAAGCCAGGTGTGTAGCTGGAGGTTTTACCACCCAAGGAAGCTTTCAGGCAGTAGTTTTGGCCACCTCCTTGCTTGCGGGTCCCAGAAACCACGTTGTGTTTTCCACAGGTGAGCCTTCCAGCCTTTCTCTTGAGGAGACTTTCATATCTCGTCATGCCCTCTCTCTCCTCACACCTCCAAGACATCCTATTCTTGCTCACTCTACATCCCCTCCTTTCCTGGGTGAGGACCAGC
>NW_009649047.1:112624-112902 GCF_000708025.1 Charadrius vociferus | reverse complement strand
CGTGGTGGGCAATTCCCCCTCCTTCTTAGCACCACAGTCAACAACATTTATTCCCTGGTGAGGAGTTGCTACAAATGAACATGGCCTTGTCCCATTCCCACTCATAGTTCCAACCAAAAGATCAGCATATGCAGGAAATGAGGCAGTGATGCCTTCCCTTCCCTTCCCTTCCCTTCCCTTCCCTTCCCTTCCCTTCCCTTCCCTTCCCTTCCCTCCCCCTGACATGTGTCCCAGGCCTCCCTTTTTTTTGGGAGGGGGAGTGCCCAGGGTAAGGGGCT
>NW_009649047.1:101457-112367 GCF_000708025.1 Charadrius vociferus | reverse complement strand
TCTGGCATTAAGGATGGCTCTTCCCCTTCCCTTCCCTTCCCTTCCCTTCCCTTCCCTTCCCTTCCCTTCCCTTCCCTTCCCTTCCCTTCCCTTCCTTCTCCCTTCCCTTCCCTTCCTTCTCCCTTCCCTTCCCTTCCTTCTCCCTTCCTTTCCTTCTCCCTTCCCTTCCCTCCCCCTGACATGTGTCCCAGGCCTCCCTTTTTTTTGGGAGGGGGAGTGCCCGGGGTAAGGGGTTTGGAGGGTCAGTCCCCAGCCAGGGCAGTGGTTGCTGGCTCTGCTATCTCCTTCTCCTCCACGTGTATCTCCATCATTTCCTTTCTCTCTGGCAAGAATTTTCTCCCTTTTTGCCCCACTAAGCAAACAGCGTATTTTCAGCTATTTTACACCCACCCCAAAAGCAAGTGCTCCACACGTGTCAGCGTTCAGGGCCTGTCTGAAGTCAGGTTGGCTGCTTCAGTCCTCTTCTTCAGGCCCCAAGACCCACAACCACTCTCAGCCTGGGGTATCCCTCAGTGAGGTCAGAAAAGCTCTTTTGGCTTTTATCATCAGCCTTATGAACAGTTTCTCTTTTTATTTAAACTTCGCACTACACGAGTAAGATGTCACATGAGAATTGCTCCACGCAGAAGTGGGGCAGATGCAGAATCCACCACATTTCCTGTGCGACCACCCAGTCAATTGTTTTACCCGTGGGAGTGGAATTTCTCCATCTCACCCACCTTTACCTCATCTCGGAGGTGGATGACCTGAGCCATCCACCCGGGTTCACCTTGTTGTTGTTACGGGGGAGGAAGAGGCACTTCTAGAGGGCAAATCATACCTCTGTCTTGGATCCATCTCCTCGAAGAGGATGGATCCTGCTGTCGTCACTTCTGTAGAAGGATAGAGCAAGAGGTAGAGGTTGACAAAGGCTGTGATAGAGACAGAGATAGAGATATGGGCTAGAAGAGAGACTTCATAAATGCTTGGACAGGTCCAGCAGATCCCTCTCTGGCTGCCACACTGGAAGGGCCCAGGTGTCCCCTCGATCCCGTGCCCCATCTGACAGCCTTGTGCAGATGTTTTGGGTACCCCAGTGAGTCTCAAGTGGCCCTGAATGTGGGCAAGTGCATCAAACACTAAACGTTGGGCAGGATGGTCCATCTCAGAGGGAAACACGGCTGCACTCCAGACTCAAGAGGATATATAAACCCAACAGATTTATTGATGATGGACAAACCGAGCTGTGGCCATAGGTGCAGAGATGTCCGAGAGCAGATCCTACATACAGCTGTGGTTGCAGGGTTGCTGGGCTGGTCTCCCTGGGGTGCTGGAATCCATCCCAGCATGGTTGCTCTCATCGGCAGCAGCGCAGACGGCCGTTGCTGCAGCTCCCTTCCCAGCGCTCCATGTGGAAGCACAGCCTCCGGCAGTGGCCGTGGTTGCTTATGCACTGCCGGCTGTCCGAAAGGCCTCTTGCTGGAGGGAAAAAGGGGATGGGAGACCTTCATAAGGGACTTGGATACCCAGCTGGAGCCCTGCTGGTGCCACTGATTAAGCAATGAAACACTTTCAGTTGGCAATGGGGAAATTCAGCTGGCTTCATGCTGAAGGTCAGATGTGGTTGGGAGGAACATCTCCCTCCAGCAAGCACTGGGAGTCTCTTAACTAGCCTAGGCATGATGGCCAATTCTGGGTTGGCTAAGTTAGGTTAGGTGCGTTAGGTCAGATGGATCCCTTGGGCAACATCGGAAGTCAGAGAAGTGTCATTTTGGAACAGGTGTTTTGTCTATTAGTTTGTTTGGGGATTTTTTTTGTGATTGTTGGCTTCTTGGTGGTTAGGGTTTTTTGGTTGTTTTGGAGCTTTTTGATTTGGGGTTGTTTTTTGTTTTTTTTTTCCCAATCTTCTATTTTGATAAAAAGGGTATGTGCTGCTTCTCTTTACACACAGCAGGAACATCAAGTTCAGGGGTTCTGGAGGGATACGCTGATGGGTATCCAACACCAGCGGAGTGGGCAAACCCTTCTCTCTCCTCGCTTTATCCCTAAGACTTAAGTTAACTAAATGAGAGCACAAACAGGCTAAGCAAGTAAATCTCCTCTTCTTGGTTATCAGGTTTGTTTTCTGTGAAAGTTATACCATCGTCGTCCTCGTAACATCACAGTGACCTTCCAGCTGACTGAAACCTGAATTCCTAACATACCTATACAAGCAACCAGTGAAAAAGCCCAGCCAAGGAAGATTTTTCTATTAAAACAGAATCCCAGAAGAAAACAGACAGACAAAAAAACCCCCCAAACTAGCTGTCTTTCCCCCCACTTTTTCCCCTGGAAGATGATTTTGATTTCATGGGGTTCTCCTTGTTTTATGGATGATGAAGCCAGTATCCTGGTCAGGAGCAGAGCTCAGTCTCCTTTCTTAGGCTCAGTATTTCTAGGTGGGTTTTGAGGGTATGGAGAGGAGGGGCCGTACAGTCTATGAACTGGAGACACCCGTGTCCAGGAACTTCATGGACACCACTTCAGAGGAAATTTGTTCCTTGGAAGCAGGAGCCAGGTCAGCCTCGACATGACTTGGTTTGACTTGAGGGCCCTGTCTTGTCCTTTTCTACCTAGAGGTAGGAACCCGACTTTTCTCTCTCCGCAGAAACCCCTGCGAGTATTTTGTCCTTACCGGGAATGTCCTGGAGGAGGAGAATGACAATGACTGCAAAGAGCACCTGAAGGATCCGCATAGCTGAATGTGGGTGGGGGTTCCACCACGAGGAAGAGTGAAGGGCTGTTAAGAGATGGAGGAGAGGGAAATCCTGAATTTATAGAGCCAGGGGGTTGTGTAATGCTCCTGGAGCAGAGGGAACTTTATCAATCTCTGATGCATTTCAACACAACAGCAAACAGTTGCACTGGGATGTGCCCATTCTTAAACATGCCACGTTACAGAAAAAAAAAACCAACAAAAACCCACACCCCAAAAAATAAAGAAGAAAAAAAAAAAAAGAAAGACAGGGTTTTTGTCAACAAATTACACTGAGCACTGGGGAGTCTGCTACTGCTTGCTGCTGGAGACAGGACGTTGGGGCTGACCCAGTCTGGCTCTTCTTGTGTTTGCACGCTCAAGCATGTGATGTTAAAATCCCATCCAAGTGTTTGCTGTATCAAAGATTTTTTTTTTTTTTTTATTTCCAACTCCCAGTCTCTATGTTTAGCACTGACACAGTCAAGCGTGAAAAAATCCAGAATCTCCTCCTCAGCAGACCCCAACAGACAGAATTGGCTTCAAAATCATGGGATCCTTAAAAATTAAAGGTCTGATTGTATTTCCCAAATACAAAGAGACTGTTTGCCAAGGTTTTGTTTTAAACTGCCAAGAAAAATGGCAATTTAGCATCTTATTCATTTATGCGCTTATTAAATGGGAAAGCAGGGATACAAACATGTAGTTATCAGGAGCAGGAGTGTTAGGAAAGCTGATGTATTACAGCTCTCCCAGGAATGCTGGCAGGTTCTCTGGTTTGTACTAGTTCTCCGGGTCCTTTCCAGGAAATCAGTAGAGGTGGGACCTGAGTTTCAACTCAGGAAAACAACACAAAGCAAATAACGAGCAGAAATTGCCCCCAACCAACAACAAATAGGGGAAGAGGGAATCGAAACTTTGTAAAGGTTTCTTTTCACAGCAACGACGCAGCAGAGGGGATCACCAAGTCTTCAATTTTCCCTTTATAAATCGCCTTGATGGCTTTTGGTTTGCAGGCTGGGTGCCAAGTAGTGCCGGAAAATGTAAAACCGATGGCCTTCGGGCTGCTTGAACAGAACAAGGATCACCTTCATTAAATAGTGCAGATAAGGGGCCCTTCACCAGCTGGATTTTGGATCACAGGACACTGAGCATTTAAACAGGGTGTTGTGCCAACTGGCCACGCACAACGTGGGGAAAGAGAATGGGTCTGTGACCCTATTTAGGGGAGGAATGGTTGCAAGGATGTGTGTAGACCCCCTCTCTAGAAGTGGTGGTGCTTTGCATATCTGGTGGAGCTGCTTGGTGCAGTTGGTGGGAGACCTTAACCCACCATGTGCCTCTGAGGATCGACATTTTAGTTCCATCTGAACCTGAGGAGGGCCTTCTCTGCTGTGAGGGCGGCAGAGCAGTGGCACAGGCTGCCCAGAGAGGTGGGGGAGTCTCCCCCTCTGGAGCCATCCCAAACCCGCCTGGACGCCGTCCTGTGCCACTGCTGGAGGTGCCCCTGCTCTGGCAGGGGGGGGCACTGGGGGAGCTCCAGAGGGCCCTTCCAACCCTGGCCCTTCTGTGATTCTGTGACATCTCCAATGTGGAAGATGGTGTGATGGGGCTGGGGCAGGGCTTATCTAGACGAAACGAGACTGCAGCCCTTGAGCTACAACCTGAGCAGGGAGGAGCGTGTGGCTGCTCGTATGAGTGTCCTGCTCTCAGAACATGACCTTACATGCCTGAACATGTGTGTGCAGGCAGCTTGATGCACTCTAGAGAGGAGGTTTAGCACAGAGCCAGAGGACCACATGGCCATGGCTTTCCCAGTGATGGATGGCAAAACGCCATCTTTTATCTCCAGCTCAGCTGTTCTCCCTTGGTGGGAGCAGCACCATCCCAGCGGATGAGCTGTGTCTGGAGCTGTTTGCGTGCTGCAGGCTCCGCAGGGGCAGGCACAGAGGTGGTCAGGATGCATCCTCCACACCACCACGAGCCCCTGCTGTGCAGCTGTGGTGCCAGGGTCAAGCTGCAGAACGTGCCTTGGGAAAGAGAGCCAAAAAGAGACATTACCAACATA
The DNA here is from genome assembly GCF_000708025.1 of Charadrius vociferus. Lineage (NCBI taxonomy): Eukaryota > Metazoa > Chordata > Aves > Charadriiformes > Charadriidae > Charadrius > Charadrius vociferus. The sequence goes on along the minus strand of NW_009649047.1, from coordinate 107,586 downwards.
AACCAGATTTCACCCAGAAGTCAGGGGCAGGAAGTCTCTGTCCCCTGGGTGATTGCTCTGACAGCAGATAGGCTTGTTCCCTCCAGCGTAGTCTCTACGCTATGTTGGCCTCAGCCTCTGGTGAGCCTAGAGGGGCTGGTCCATCAGCCTCCCGCCCTTCCCTACTCTCCAACCTGCCACCAGATGTTTGTTTGTTTGTTTTTTTCAGATCCCACCGTGCACAAAGGCTGGTCTGTGCTCAGCAACACGCAGCACAGAAATTATCTCCTGGGTGCCTCAGAGGTTTTGAGGCTGGGGAGGGGTCAAGTCAATCTGCATCCAACCACATGGTCCCAGATGGAAGGGCTGTCACCACTGTCTTCATCTGCCTTTGCTCCAGGACCTAAGCAGATGGATTTTTAAAATGCAGCCTGGGATAAATTTACGCAGTGCAGATTCACAGGGGCAAATATTATGGTGATGTGAAAGCCTCCTGGTGCTCCTTGCCAGCTTGCAATGCTGCCTCCACCTCCCCATCCCACTGGTGGCTCTTTACCAACCCCCAAGCCAAGCAAGTGCTGATTCAGCCCTGCAGTTCAGCCCAGGAAGAAATTACCTGGGGTCAGTTTTGGGCTCAGCTCTGTCCCAGAAACCCCCTATGGCCCTGGGAAGGCTTTCGTTATGGACCAGCCTGCAGGACCATCTACCTCCTGCCTGTAACAGCAGCCATGTGGGGAGGTCTGAACCAGAATAAGCATATTTGTGGTATTTATCTCAACTTTTCTCCTGCTTTCAGGCTATTTTCTGGTTTGGAGAGAGAAGTTTTACATGGCAATATCCTTTGACAGGGAGTTTCATAGTTCTGCAACTGGTTACAAAAAGGAACACTTTTGTTTATTTGTTTTAAATATGTCTCCCACCAGTTTCCCAATAGCTCCTGTGCATAATGAGACCTGGAACAGTGAGAGACCATTCACCCTCAGCACGCTTCAGCAGACTTTTCTGATCCTCTAAGACTTCTGTTATATCCCCTAAGACTTCTGTCATATCCCCCCTAAACAACCCAACGCCAGTCAGGTTTTGCAAGAGATGCTTCTGGACTCAACCTCAGTCCAGAAGGCTCTGTCGTGCCTCCTGCCCACTCTCCAGGTGCCCCATGAGCCCAGGGGAGGTGTTTGAGGGTAATCCCAAAACCCTATGCATGTTCAGGCCTACAGGCATCTGGTGGATCATACATATCCCTTAAAACACATAGTTCTTCAAGCTCACAAGATGTCTAAGTGTTCCCTGAATTTTGTGGAGACTTAGCACTCATGTCTGTCACCTAAACAGGCATCTGTTAGCATTTGGGATGTTCTGGGGTACCCCAGACACTGGGCTGGTAGCTGTGATGCCAGATCTGTGCGTGCTTCTGCTGTGGCAGCTGGAGGTCAGGGAGAATATGATGGACATCTCAAACGCATCTAGGACCTCGTGTGTGAACCACGTCACACTGGTTACATTGGCAGCTAGACTTCATGCTGACCTTAGAACCATCAACATAACACTGCCAAAACCACCACTAAACCCTGTCCCTCAGCACCACATCTACACATCTTTTGAATACCTCCAGGGATGGTGATTCCACCACTTCCCTGGGCAGCCTGTTCCAATGCTTGATAAACCTTTCCCTGAAGAAATTTTTCTTAATATCCAATCTAAACTTCCCCTGGCACAGCTTAAGGCCATTTTGTCTTGTTCTATCACCTGTTACTTGGGAGAAGAGACTGACTCCACCTCGGTACACCCTTCTTTCAGGGAGCTGTAGAGAGCGATAAGGTCTCCCCTCAGCCTCCTTTTCTCCAGGCTGAACACCCCCAGGTCCCTCAGCCGCTCCTCATAAGACGTGTGCTCCAGACCCCTCCCTAGCTTCATTGCCTTTCTCTGGATATGCTCTAACACCTCAATGTCTTTCTTGTAGTGAGGGGCCCAAAACTGGACGTGGTATTCAGGTGGGGTCTCACCAGTGACGAGTACAGGGGGACGAACACTGCCCCAATCCTGCTGGCCACACTATTCCTGATACAGGCCAGGATGCCGTTGGCCTTCTTGGCCACCTGGGCACACTGCTGTTCATATTCAGCCGGCTGTCCACCAACAGCGCCAGGTCATTCCCTGATACACCCTTCTCCTGCACCATACTCCACTTCACCTGTGAAACACGCCATGTTCTTGGTCTCACAGCCTGCTGCAGCTTATTTGCTGTCCTCATGGAAGATTTCATTTTATGTAGTCTGAATCTGCAAATGCCTCTTTTCTCCCGTTTGTTTTTTTGTTTGTTTTTTTTAAATGACATTCTTTGCCCCACAGCACACCTTGTGTCTGCACAGATAAGATCTTTCCACCAGCCGCGTGGCCACATCACATCCAGACATCTATTATGGATTGTCCCTGGCATGTGCCAAGGAACAGTTTGGCACAGTGCTAGTTTGCTGATAGCATGTGTGGGTATCTGCTAATGTCTGAGCCTGAGCCTCGCGTGATTGGATTTACTCGTGTAGATACGGCCTCTGAATCCAAACCCATTTTATCTTCGTAGCATGCACCGGGAGCTGGGCTGTGGAAGGGTGATGATGTCTTTCACTCCACAGCAGGTGGAGGAGCAGCCATGTGAGCGGGCTGAATATGACCTTCTTTCTCCTCCACAGAGCTGAAGGGAGAGCCCGGCATACGGGTGGTTGCACTGGTTTACGTGGGATTGCTGGGGATATAAGGAACAACCTGGAATTAAGGGGCTTGACCAAAGCAGGAGCCCATCTGACCACCGTTCTGCTCCTGATTACACAGCTTCCTTACAATGATGTTTTTAGGGCAGAAGCGGAGGATTTCACCTCCATCTATCTTTCTCTGCCAAACAAACACTGGCCTGTTGCCTGGGAACAGCAAACAAATTCCAGCGAGGACGATGTTCATGCCACGCTTTGAGGAACAAACATGTCCAGTTATTCATGAGGCTTGTGCTGGACGACAAACCAGGCATGAGGGTAGGGCTCTACCCTGGCTGTCTATATGGCTGCGAAGACCCCAAATATACCTCCCAAGATGTCTGGATGGTTTCTGGATCTCCCTTAGGAGCTGGTATAGGTCTGCTAGGGTAGTACTGAAGAACCCCTATTTTGTAGCCTTCTGAGCTCTGTCAGGTACAGGTAGCTGGAGTAAAAAGCTCAGAGAAGCTTTTCCCACAAAAATCCTCTTCCTAATTTGGCTTTCTCCCATGAAGGCAAAAGCTTAATGTCTTTTCAGAGTGGACCACTAGTCTGATTTAAATTCTCACAAGCCTGCATCCCTTAAGGGATGGTAGACTTCACCTTCTCATTTCTTCTGCTGTTCTGACTTCCCCCTTATCCTGCCTGACTGTCCCCTCTACCCCTACATGGAATCCTGCAGGTAAAAGGTGGGATTCAGATGAACTCCACTGACTACATGTGGGTCTACACACTGGGAAGCAGTCCCATTTGGGCAGGACTGCTGCTCACAGGTAGGAGTCCTCTGGCAAAGGGTAACACTGGGGATGACTTTTACTATTTTACTTTTAATATTTTTTGGCTTTTGGATATAAAGGGTTGGAAGATGGTGTTTGAGCCCTGCAGGACTGTGGCCTCATGGTGAATAAAAACAATCAGGTGAACAGCTCTGTGCTGAGGGGATGAACATGGTCGCTCAGCCAGAGGAGTTTAGTGCTTCCCCCTCCCTGGAGTTACAGGATACACCCACCTCGGGGTAATTAATTTGAGCAGCATTCCCTATCATACGAAACATCTCATACTGCTGTTTAAGCAGATCCTCATGAGCTGTGCTGGTGGCTGGATGCTCTGCCCCAGGAGTCAATGGGTCAAGAAACTACATCAAGAAAGAGTTGTGTGGGATTGATGGACTGGAGGGTGCCATTCTCCACCTTCCACCATGTCCTCGGTGCTTTCTCCCTCCTCCCTCTGTGTCAGACCAGGTAGCTGGAAGGGAAGTCAATTAATCTTATTCATCAGGCAGAAATGATGATGGATTTTTGTGCACTTTTTTGTGGGGGTGGGGTGGTGGGAAGGGTGTTTTCAGTATTTTTAGGGTTATTTCAAGCCAGATCAGCAAGCAAGAGAACACTCAGCCAGGGGAGAGTGGGGCCATACCTTTTAGCAGCAGCCTGTGTTTACATTACTGCCAGAGGGACAATGTTGCCTATAAACCGTCTGAGATTTTCCACCTTCCCTGGTTGAAATTTGGCTGGTCAACAGGTCCAAAATGTATAGGAGGCAGAAGGACCAGCAACTGGCAGGGAGATGCACAAGGTGAGCTGCATGAGCCCATGTGTCTAATTTTCTTAGGAAACCAGGCTATAAACGTGGTGGCCAAGTGTCCCCCGGATAAGAGACACAAATCATGAACTTTGTGGACAAATGTGAGAAATAAACTGTTTGATTTGGAAAAGTGCCTCTATTTAAAAGCCTGCCTGTGCTGTCCTCATACATCAGCATGCGTCGGAGAGCCAGGCTGGATCTGGGGAGGAATTTGGCTCTGGACTCAATCCTGTCTCTGTTTTCAACGGCGGTTCCCAAGCCAACAGCTGGTTCTGGGTAATTCGGCTCTCCTGATGGTTCATCCAAGGGCAGGGGATCTCCAGGGGAGCACTGGTGTCTCCCTGTGTGTGTTGGTGTCCTAGACTACGTTATGATGACCCGAGGAGAATAGCTGGACTGCTCACTGGAGAATGGAATCGCTCAGATGAATTAATTGTTGGACTTCTGGTGATGGGTCCTGACCCTGGTGAGGTCAATGGGAATTTTCCTGTTTCATTCATCACAGAAAGAATTTCATCTCCCAGGGAGGACTTTTCCCTGGCTCTGACCAACGCTTCAGCTGATTGGCATAGCTCTCTCATTACCTCATTGTTTTCTTGCTTTCACAGAAATGATTGACCCTGAGAGAAATATTTTACCTGGAAAGGGAGACCAAGGGCTAACTGACAATGGCAGGGGAGTGTCAAAATTTCATGCTGAAAAATCGCAGAAGGGCTGAGAGTGGATCTGGATGGTTAGTGGATTTAGGCTGATGCAGCTCATAGGCAGCAAGTTGTTAGGTGCAATCAGGCTAATTGCTTTGGGATTATTAGTTCAGCAAGGCCAAGCGAAAGGTCCTGCACATGGGTTGGGGCAATCCCAAGCACAAATCCAGGCTGGGCTGAGAATGGATAGAGAGCAGCCCTGAGGAGAAGGACTTGGGGGTGTTGGTGAATGAGAAGCTCAACATGACCCAGCAATGTGCGCTGGCAGCCAAGAAAGCCAACTGCATCCTGGGCTGCATCAGAAGTGTGGCCAGCAGGGCGAGGGAGGGGATTGTGCCCCTCTACTCCACTCTCCTGGGACCTCACCTGGGAATATTGCGTCCAGCTCTGGAGCCCTCAACATAAGAAGGACATAGACCTGTTGAAGCAGGTCCAGAGGAGGGCCACGAGGATGATCCAAGGGCTGGAGCACTTCTCCTATGAGGAGAGGCTGAGAGAGTTGGGGCTGTTCAGCCTGGAGAAGAGAAGGCTCCGGGAAGACCTTATTGCCGCCTTCCAGTGCCTAAAGGGTGCCTACAAGAAAGCTGGAGAGGGACTTTTTACAAGGGCATGTAGTGATAGGATGAGGGGAAAAGCCTTCAAACTGGAAGAGAGGAGATTTAGATTAGACATTAGGAAGAAATTTTTCACTGTGAGGGTGGTGAGGCACTGTCCCACGTTGCCCAGAGAAGCTGTGGCTGCCCCATCCCTGGAGGTGTTCAAGGCCAGGTTGTTTGGAGCAACCTGGTCTGGTGGGAGGTGTCCCTGCCCACGGCAGGGGGGTTGGAACCAGATGATCTTTAAGGTCCCTTCCAACCTAAACCATTCTATGGTTCTATGATTCTATTGCTGGGTGGTTACAGAGGAAAGGAGGAGCACCAGAAACGCAGTCTGTGGATGAGGAGAGCAGCATGTCAAGGGCAACATTACACAACGTTCAGATCTCTCCACCAAGTTTACAAGAAAGCCTGGACTCTTCCTTGGTTTTGCTGCATTGTGAAAGAGGGATGAACCTGGGACAACCCTGCTGGGCTTTGCAGTTTCTGGTCTAGGTGGTGGCTGATGGCCAGCACATTCCT
>NW_009649047.1:94974-101442 GCF_000708025.1 Charadrius vociferus | reverse complement strand
TGTCTGTATGCATGTGGGGAATCCCTGCTCCTCTTCTGTGCCTTATTTCTCTGGGCAACCTTTCCCAGTGCCTGTGAGAACCTGGCACAGCCTGGAAAGAAAGAGTAGATATGGGAGGGCTTCCCTGAGAAACACACCTGTCTTTATGCCAACCCAGGTAGCTTTTGCACCAAAAGCAGTGGAAAAAACCACTGTCCCCATTGCAACTGTTTTCTCTGGGAAAGGAAATAAAGAGACAGAGCCACCCTGCTCTGCTGGGAAGGTGAGGGGTGCTGTGTTCACTCCTGGTCAGTGGGAGAGAGAGCGTCCCACCACCCGCAGCTTTGCTAAGCATCAGTAGGAGTCACAGACAGGCACTGGCTGTTCTGTTAGACTTCAGGTTTATTGCTTTCAGGTAAGGGGAAAGGCAATTTCTCACCTGTGCATGACAGGTAACAACCAGATGCCAAAAGGGGCAACACATAGTCTGGGTGGCCCCAATTTCTTCTTGTCATGGTGTTTCCTAGAAAGTCACAGTGAAAGCGAAAAAGCAACGTATTCAGAAGTCCACAAGTGAATCCACAACCATGTTCTACCAGGACAGCAACAGTCACAGAAAGACACATTTCCTTCCCAACAGCAGCTCATTCCTTGTTAGTGGAGCCTTCAGCTCTCCATGTGCTGCGTTTTCCTCCTTTGGAAATGTTCAGCTCTTTGCGGTAGTGGATGACAAAGTTTTGCAACAGAGAATGATGGGTTCAAAGCAGTACTTAGCCAGGTATTCACCAGAAACGCAGTTTCCCACTCGGCACAAGCCCCCTTCGTGGTTACAGCTGTCTGGTCCGTGGGCATACCCTGTACAAAGAAGCAGCAAGTTGGTGAGTAAAATGCATGGGGAGGGTAAAATCCCCTCTGGCACCGTGTGCCCAGCCAGCCAAGGGAGCACCACCAGCGTGCGTGGAGCCTGGGCATGCACAGCTGCAAAGAGTGCACCCGGGATCCCTGTCCCAAAGGACAGCTTCAGACATCTGTTAAAAAAAAAAACCAAAAAAAAACCCCAACAACAACAAAAACACAAACGCCAAGTTGCAGAGCCAACCTCACTCAAGGAACGTTTTATCGTGTGGTTGTTTGTTCAGGATGTTGGCAAAGAGTGTGCACGGGAGGTCAGAGCGGTTGTTCTCGCCCTACCAAGGAGGCAGCTGCAGGCTGAGAAAAGGCAGAAGCATTTTCCCAGACGCATTTTCCCAGAGCAGAGGACATCTCCTCTAGGGCTTCTCCAACCAGTCCGCTCCTAGAGACCCACTGATGTGCCCCCTTTTCACAGTTTCTTCCCTGCTTATTTTTGCATTACCCCAAAGGATTTAATCATGCATTTTGCCAAACTACCTCACCCACTATCTCATCCAGAAACCTGAGGGCACCTTTCCCCTGCAGTACCTATTACATTTCCATTTCGTTACATAGTGAGGAAAGATTATTCTCTTGTTCCCAGATACCTGTACCACCCTCGGCCTTCCTGGTCTTACCGTGACCGGTCAAGGAGATGAAGATTAAAATGAACCAAAGGATCCCCATTGCTTTGGTCCTGGTGGAAAGTCGTGGGACTCAGCGTGAGAATTGACAGAAGACTCTGCGTGCTGCTGGCATGCTGGATGGCATCTGGGAAGAGGGAGGGAGTAGGCAGGAGTTAATTATATTATATTCCAGTCTTGGGAGTAACGTTTGCTGCTGAGAAACCCTCCGTGTCGTTCTGACCCAGTGCTGCGGCTCCAAACAATGTTGACTTGCTCCACGTTTGCTGGTTATCGGCTTCCCCGATCCCTCTCCCCAGCAGTTGGCATTTTGGACTGGTAGATTGCCAGTTGCAGGCAGGTCGGTGGAAAAAGAGGCTCAGAGGGATCCTCTGCCCTTCACTTGCAGCCACAAAAGTCCCCAGGGAGCTGATGGGTGGGAAGGTGGGAACCTGCAAGGAAAAACTCCTGAGGAGTGGCAAGAAGGAGAACAGCGCAGGCTAAGAGCAATTCATTTTTTATCTGAGCTCATTTGAGTATTTGCTCCGGCTGAAATCTGGGTGTGATTTTTTTTTCCTGCCAAAAAGGCTATTCCAGCTTTGGCTTCCGAGGAATTTGGGAGGCTTCATTCCTGAGCCTGATGAGCACACAGCACTGGCGGAGGACGTGGCTGGTTAGCTCAGCAATGCACCACTTGGTGGTAGTTATGTGATAACTATGCAGCTCTGGCTGTAAAATCAGCCTGTGATATTCCAGCTACCCTCGCCTGGCTGCTGCCCCTGCCTGGTCCTGCTGTTTGCTGTCCCTTCAGCTGTGTTCATATAACTGTGTGAATACATCCTAAACCGGAGACTTGAAAGATGGAGGTTAAAAATTCTTCTCCCTAAAAAAATACAGATCAGATGCAGTTGATACAGTCAAAGTTTGCTGTCCTGGATGAGCAGGCTTGGAAAGATTGATTTATGTCCCTTGAGACAGGTTTTGGGGATTTCTGCATGACTGACAGCGGCCAAGACATTTTGGAAGGCCAGCATGATAACCTGGATCATCTCAGGTGACACCGATGTCCAGCTGTGGCCAGCTGAGTCTGGCCCTAAACCCAAGAAGGGCAAAAGACAGATTTCTCTTTTTCTAGGCTCAGTTGTATTACAGTATCTTGTTCAAAGGCTGTCCAGTCATAGAATCATAGAATGGTTTGGCTTGGAAGGGACCTTAAAGACCATCTGGTTCCACCCCCCCTGCCATGGGCAGGGACACCTCCCACTACACCAGGTTGCTCCAAGCCCTGTCCAACCTGGCCTTGAACACCTCCAGGGATGGAGCAGCCACAGCTTCTCTGGGCAACCTGGGACAGTGCCTCACCACCCTCAGAGCGAAAAAACTCTGTCACTTGGAGAAGGAAGTTACCATCGATGCATTCCGGGAACCTCCTGGATTGCTTATGCCCAGTCCTGATCTAGGGCAGTCAAGCGCTGGAAACCCCCTCATTTTCCCTTTCCACTTATTATTCTCATTACTCGCTGGTCACCTGCTGGACCAGAAATAGGTCCAACCACCCTCTTGGAGTGAGAACTAGTCCCTTAGGAGTGGGATTGTTCCCTTGGGTCTACAGCAAGGAGCTGGTCTGGGACCTTTACACAGTTTTTTGCGCATAGCAGTGTTCGAACTTAACCCTTCTGGGCGATGTGGTGGGCAAACCTGCAAGGCAGGTCTGGCAAAAGAGTTTGAAGCCGTGGACCATTTCATGCTAGAGAGATACTGATCTCGGGGGAACAGCAGAGTCAGCAGAATGCCTGCTGCAGTCTGATAATAATCTCTAGATGAGCCTGCTCAGGTTTTGCAAAGGACAGAATTTTTCCACCTCCTCTCCCCAGCCCATGTTTTTGATGTGTTGCTTTTTTAGCGCATTTCCACTCCAGCAGAGGGGTGTGGGTTTGATTTTTCCCTGTAGCCCCCTCCCAAGCATCATTTCTCCCCTCTCCTCATCCTGTTGGTGCCTTATAACTGATGACGAAGCTTGGCTGGTCCCACATGTTGCTGTGTGCTGGATCCTCATCTCCCTTTTGTGAGGGTGAGACGTACACTCTCTTGAAAGGGTTGTAGGACTGCTTGCTGCTCCTTGCTGTGTCTAAGACTGGAAGGTGCGTGGTAGGTCAGGAGCCTTTGCGGGCTGCCCCACATCCTGGTCCACTCAGTAAAGATGCCGGGAAGTGAAATAACCCTGGAGCAGAAAGAGCTTTCTTGCCTGTGGTCCATGACAGCGTGGATCAGGTCAGCCTTGCAAAGAGAGTGTGGAGGGTCTTTCGGGATCTCAAGAGGGTGCACATCTGGACATCTTTTGTGGTTGAATGATGAGACAAGAGCTTGCATGGAAGGGACAGGACGTATTGCAGTCTTGCACAAAATGAACACCTCACTTCTTTGGTTTTTGCTTCTGTGAAATAATTATTGGCTTTTTGAGACAGCACTTCCCAAAACAGACTTGTCCCACTGATAGCACACACATACCCACAGCTAGTTACAATCAGTTAAAAATCAGGTTTGAAGGGACTTCTACAGTCTATCTCCCTGCCTAAAGTGTGACCTGACCATCTTAAAATCTGCATTCTCCCAAGGCCATGTGCACTGTGGATTTACAGCGCACCACGCGTACACTATACACCTGTGGATATCTAAGTACTACCGCTGTTAATAACATCTTCTCTGTGTTCCCGGGGCCAAATGGGGTGGACAGGCTCATCCCCAGAGCGTGTGGTTCTGAGTGTGGCTTTCCCCAGGTCCAGGTACTCAGCTTTCAACTGGAAAAATTAGAAAAGCAGTGGTCATGACTGGGAGCAGCTGTGAACATGGAGATGACACTGGGAAGCAAACACGTTTTTGTCTATATGTTTTGAATGAAACTTCCGCAGTTAATAAATTCAAACTTAGCACAAAAGGAAGCACAGACTGCATAAAATGGTTTTAAATAGATGGTTTCAGATAGATCTGCCCAGTCACACATGAAGACATCCCATAGGTGGTGCCTGTGCTCAAGTGGGTGCCGTTTATTGGTAGAAATAGGGAGGAGGGGGAGAGCAGTTAACTGGCATTGTGCTTTGGAGAATGGGAGTGGAATAGTGTAGACATGGCCTGACTATGCTTGTTGGACAGTCCTTGTTTCCATCACTTTAACAGAAGGAAAAGACATTGTCTTTCCCTTTCCTTCTATTAGGAAGGAAAGGAAGGAAGGAAGAAAGGCAGACAGAAAAAGGAAGGAGCTGTAGTTTGGATTACAAGAGGATGTGGTTTCCAAGGACGTTACAACAAAGTTTCTGTGGTTTTCTGTGTGTGGGTGTAATAGAGAAATATTTTGCCGCTCTCCATACATGTACAGCTGTTAGATCTGTTTATTTAGTATTTATTGCCTTTGTTATATAAAGAAACATCACATCTAGTTAATTATACACTTCATATGTTGAGAAAACCAGACATCTTCTATACAACACTAGGAAGAAAACTTCTTTGTGGTCTTGTCCATGCATTTCTGTGGTTGTCTGCAATTCCATGAGGTCTTTATTACACTTCTGTGCAGCACTTCCATTCTCTGTGAGGGCAAAGTCCCACTTGTTCTTGCAGACATTTGATTTCTGGAGGTACGCAATGACCCCCCTCGTCTTGACAAGTATGGAAGTTCGATGTTGTGTCTGGAGCAAAAAAGAAATTAAGTCAAAACAGAAAACATTACAGCACCATCTGAACCAACTCATACATGGAAAGTGTCATGAAGTTCTGGTTGCTGTCTCTCCAAAAGCAAAGACACAAAGACAGACTATGGGGATCATCAGAGCACTTCTGTAAATTAAGAATTTGTAACCCACCAACTTGGAAAAGAAACAACCTAAGGAGGGATATGGTAAGGTATGAAGAAGGTGGATGCCCAATGACTACATTTCATTTGCAGTACAGAAGTAGGTGGTACTGAATAAAACCGTGAGGGAAGAGGTTAAAAAAAAACAACCAACACAGAAGGAATTCCTACTCTAAGGGGGGAAACTCCGTAAGGACTTCTAAACAGAAAGATGCCTAAATCTAAGAGTCCTGAGCTGCAAATTTATGAAAGCCAGGAGAATATATAAAGAAGTGCAATTATACTGTTGTGGTGTTCATTAATAATCATTTTACACACAGAGTAACTGTATAGAAACATCCACTTCTGCCCACAAAGAGGTACAGGACACTGGATCAGATGAACCTTAGGTCTGATTAGCACAGTTGGCTATAAAGCATGTATTGCCTTAATGATACACGTTGACTATTGAGGACCTCAGAAATAAGCAAGTCCAGAGCAGAGTAGATACATTTACATGGAAGAGGTCAGTCGGTACCTATTAAACATAGCATCATAGAATGGTTTAGGTTGGAAAGGACCTTGAAGATCACCGAGTTCCAACCCCCCTGCCATGGGCAGGGACACCTCCCACCAGACCAGGTTGCCCAAGGCCACATCCAATAGCAGCATGGATGCAGTCAGCAGTCCCCCAACAGGTGATAACAGGAAGATATACCAAGGAAGGAGCAATCTGTGTGGGCCACAATTTTTATTTTATTTCCCTGGGCACCTGTTCTGTTGGAGATAGGATATTGAGCTATGTGGTATTTGACCAGCCCAAAATGGCAATTCTGTTCCTGTGCTCCATGCTGACATTAGTTGAGGAACAGACAGGTCCATCTTTGTAAGTAGGAGGAGATGGCTTAGGCCATTTGGAGACAAAGAGAGCAAGAGTGTGTTTCTCTTCCTCTCCAAATGTTGCCTGCCTGGGCAGGGTTTCCACACATACCTATGCAGCAGGTTTTCTGACGCCGATAGCAAGTTCCAAACGCAGCAAATGGCTCTGGGCAGGATTTTGAACGGAAGCAGAAACCATGGTATCCAACACAACGTAAGGTGTCTTTGGGCAAGCCGAGACCTACAGGAAGAATGGGATTCCCATCTGTG
>NW_009649047.1:71963-94935 GCF_000708025.1 Charadrius vociferus | reverse complement strand
CCATGAACCCCAGTTAGGGGTCTGATAAAAAATATCCCCAAAGCCCAAGGCATCTTTTCCAAAAGTTTTGAGAAGCCTCATGGAACCACACAGGACTCCAAGGAAGGTCTTTGTACAACTAGAGGAAAGAATGTAGCTGTTGATGGCAAGTTTCTCAACATAGCCATACATGTTGTAGTCATTAGGGCTGGCCCAGCTTCTGGATTCTTCTAAGTTCTGGAACTGCAATGCTGCAGGCTGGTCATGCAAGAGACAGCATGGTGCTCGTGTACCCTGAGATGTACCTATGACTTAAAAAAAAAATCAAAAGCTGGGATCTGGCCCAGTTCACAGGGACAAGAGGTTTGCACAATTCCCTCTTTCTCTGAAAGACTTACTCCAAGGTGGGGAGTTTCATTAAGGATGAAGAAAAGCTTAGGTTAAAAGCACAATCAGTAAATGAGTCACTGCAGCAGAAGGGCTGAAGAAGAGGAACCAGCATATTCAGACAGCTTAATGACACTTCACCGACGTAGTTCAATTTGAGTAATACAAGGGTACACCTCTGCCCCTCTTCTGCTGTACACAAAGGAGGTAATTTATGATCCCAGGGTAAGAAGAGGCAGATGATTTCCATGGTACCATCTTCCAGTGGTGCCACAAAGTGGTATAAGGAGACTTTGAAGAGTCATAAGGAGCCAACAACCCGGTAGTGGCTTCTGTGTGGAGGTTCTGGTTTGACATCTGGTCACCATAGGTTTGTTTTTCACTTCTGCTTCTAGACTGAGAAATAGGGAACGTCTCTAAGGAAAGGAGCTGAACTTACAGTCTGCACCACTGCACAAGTTAGTTGTACCTCTTACACAGGCAGACCCTAGTGTTGGTCTTGCCCCTTACCTGGAACAGCCTGGAGGAGGAAGAAGAGAAGAGCCATGAGGCAGGAGAAGAGTTTCACGGTGGAAGGTCTCAGCTGCAGCATGGAGACAGGGCCACAACTCCAGAACCTTTGAGCAGGGGAGGAGGGAGCACTCTTGCATTTATAGGGCCGTGGGAACAGACCTGGCTGTCCGGGGGACCTTGGCAGTGGTGAGTGTGGAAAGCAATGAGTACAGCTTGACCGCTGCACACCGCTAAACCTGAACAATGGCAGAGGGTCACAAAAGCAAGCAGAGAGGAAACTTACCTCCCTACCCGGTCACTGGGAAGGCTGCGTCTCAGTACCGACCCACCCAGAGGGCTTCATTACTTCTTAACGTCAAAGATCAAAGTGGTTGGTAATGGACCACCCGGAGAAAATTAGCCATTGTTTTGGTGGGAGAGAAAGAGCCTGGGAATGCCAGAAGACTGTTGATGGTGATGAGTATAGTGGAATGTCCAAGGTGCTGCTGCAATGTTTGCTGTCTCCATTCTTCAATGCAAATAAATTATTTTTTGCATTATTTCCTTCACCGAAAAATAAAATTTGAAGCAGCTAAAAAAAAAATTTCTTTTTGAAAACATTAGCCGGTCGATATTAGGGACTCAATTCAATTGCCCAAATATATAGGTCTAATTCCTGTGGGCTGCCCTAGGGTATCCCAAGAATATCATGGGACTACCCAGTGAGACACAGGACCTCTGGGACAATCTGCATATGACTAGAGGGGCAAATAGATGGCCATGTGTATGGCCTAACTTATTTAAAATGGCACTGGAAATTCATGTGTGGTCAACTGATTGAAGATCAACAGTGGCAGTCAGCACTAGATTCAGATTCTGAGATGTAAGCATCTACAGTGGATGTGGCTGCATGAGAATGAGAAGTTCAATTAGTGGTTGTAGGACTCAAATCACCTGTTTAGCTATAGTGGGACCTTAGGAGACAGCACACATGCAGAAACCTGCACTGTAGATACTTGTACTTAGCTGGCCAAGTCCAGAAGGCATCTACAGTCATTAAAGATGTCTCAGTGATCCCATCTGGCCTCCAGCTGCTGCTTCATGAGAGTGCAGATCCCCCATAGCTCCTGCATGATATCTGCCAGCCCCAGGCAGACATTGACATTTCTAATGTCACAGGGCCTCTCAAATGGCTGTAGTCTCTTCGTGTGGGCAACTGGGTCAATTCCTAAATGTTTTTCTTAATTGTCATCTTCTGGTTGTGGTCATTTTGTTGGGGGGGGGAAGAAAATAAGAGAAGGTTATAGAGTTATTTGTAAGGTCATGCTTTGTGATGCAATGATCAAAAAGTTTAATGCAAAATAAAGCACTTCTGGTAGCAAGGAATCCTGTCCCAGAACACGACTCTGCTCTCTAGACCACTCCCTGTGTAAGCCAGGAGACCTGAGGGACTGTCCCTGCTCCAGTAGATGTATGATGTGGCTTTTTTTTATACCATATATAACAGGGTAAAGAAGGTAAAATGAATGTTTACCTTTTGTACTTGATAGCCTGAAGAGGAGCACTAGGGGATTTAAGTGCCCCAGAGGAAAAAAAGAGCTGGAGCTAGGTCTCACATAGCCGAGCTACAGAGCTGTCAGGAAAAGAAAGTAATGACCTCCTTTTATCCAAAAGCGTTGTATGAAAGAGCCCTGAAAAGTCTTTCTTCCATATGAACTTCTGGTAAGGCGAAGTGTACAAGATATTTTTTTCCAAACTCTTAATCTTATACATTAATCAAAATTGTTAAATCGTCCATACAATTGCCTTCAGACAAACTGGGAATAATTCATGAATGATATGTATGTATTTTTTTTATTATGTATGTATGTATAACAGCAGCTTAATAAGTTAAGAAAATAAAATACAGTCTTAGTAAAATATGGATCCTCCTCCTTTGTGTGAGATCCAGAAATCTGGTATATCACACCAAAGTGTCTTATTTGTTATATCTATAGTGGATAAAATTGGATTTTTTTCCCTCTAAACCAAGTTATTGCATGTAGCAGTGTGAGAAGTTAACTCCAGGAGAACAGGGAACACATGTACTCAACATCAAACATAGAAGAAAAATCCTTTTATTGAAAAACAATGAATGAGCCTAGGTTAAAGGGCAGAGATATTTTTGAAGCTCAGAACACGCTTCCTTTTTTCTTTTCTTTATTCTTTGGGAATATAGAATATCCCTGGGTATTTCTTACAGCATCTGTGTTTGTTATAGAAGCAGTTTCCAATCAGACACTCATTTATGTCACAGTAATGTCTGCAGCGTCATCTTAGACCACACCAGAAAGTGTCCGAGACGTCCCTGCACAGAGAAAACATTTTGCACTCTGATGAGAAAGGGTTGGCAGAAAATGTTATCAGATCAATGGGTCTGTGGTTAGGTTGCCTGCGAGTAATCTACAGTCTGTGTTCCACGGGTAGCTGAACTTCTGAGTGACCCATCAAGCTAGAAAATAGAAAGAGGTTTGTTTGATTTGGACTGATGTGAACTGGGACTTCTCCAAGTTACTGCTGTGAAACTGCCATTGGAAAAAAAAATACATTATTTCACTGAACGTGACAATTTCCGTTCTTACTGAAATGAGACTTTCTGTGCTAGGCAGGTGTAAGACAGAAAGGAAATAAGAGTTGGGTCTTTGGAAACCCCTCCATGAAGTGATGCTGCCTTAGTTTTATCCAGGCTTTTAAGCAGCAGAAAGAACCAAACTCCAGCCTGTCTTTTGTATATGGAAAACAGCTGAGGAACAGTCAGCATAGAATCATAGAATCATAGAACGGTTCAGGTTGGAAGGGACCTTGAAGATCATCTCATTCCAACTCCCTGCCATGGGCAGGGACACCTCCCACCAGCCCAGGTTGCTCCAAGCCCTGTCCAGCCTGGTCTTGAACAGCTCCAGGGATGGGACAGCCACAGCTTCTCTGGGCAACCTGGGACAGTGCCTCACCACCCTCAGAGTGAAAAATTTCTTCCTGATATCTAATCTAAATCTCCCCTCTTCCAGTTGGAAGCCATTCCCCCTCATCCTATCACTACATGCCCTTTTAAAAAGTCCCTCTCTAGCTTCCTTGTAGGCCTCCTTCAGATACTCGAAGGGGCTATAAGGTCTCCCCAGAGCCTTCTCTTCTCCAGACTGAACACCCTCAACTCTCTCAGCCTGCCTTCACAGGAGAGGTGTGATCTGATCATCTTCACAGCCTTTCTCTGGGCCTGCTCAACCAGGTCCACGTCCTTCTTATGTTGAGGACTCCAGCTGGAGCTAGTACTGCAGGTGGGGTCCCAGGAGAGTGGAGTAGAGGGGCAGAATCACCTCCATCAACCTGCTGGCCATGCTTCTTTTGAAACATCTCAAAATGAAATATCACACATTAATAAATGTAACCAATATCTGCAAACAGTTTCCAGATCCCCTCACAACTCCTGAATAGGTCTCCAGACCCCGTGGGCTGTACAACTTATGGGCTCCACTAAGACATCTGCATATAGAAGAACAGGGTTGTTTGAGATGGGCCATGGTGCCCTGCCAGGCTCCAGTTGCCCATCTAGAAGGTCTCAGCTGTCTTATAGATTCTGTGTCCCATCTGCCCCCTTGAGATAGTACCTCAGGTACACGAAGGCATCTCAGTGCACACAGGCTCCTACATCAAGTTGTTGGTCTCTGAAGACCAGAGCTCTTTCACTTTGCAGTTCAGAGACCCCAGCTCTTCCACTTTACTGGTGGGTTCTCTAAACACGGGGGCACCACGTAGTCCAGAACCACTTTTCTCTCTAGCCCAGCTTTGGATGGAACTTCTCCTGAGACCTGAAAAACTTTTCTTGTTAGGATCTCTACCCAAACCAGTGACAAACTGTGGAAATGGGATAACTTTAAGGGGGTGTTTAACATCACATTGTACTGTAGCTATGGATTAGTCTTTACCAAGAAAGCTTACAAGACGCAAGAGTGTTCCCTAAACTGATGCACTGTCTGCTTATGGCGGCCTTCAGAGCTTCCTGGCTCTCAGTCTTTATCAGTCCATTATACAAATTGAGCTTCATTTCCCATGGAGTTAGGGGTCCTGTTATACTCTGTACAACTGAAGACCTGCTCCTAAGCACTATTTAAAATTCTCCCAGGCCCCTAAATAATTCAGGCACTCTTGGACACTTTCCTTGAAATGACAGGATTGGTTCTCTAGTACCTTCCCTGGTTTACCTTGAAAATGCTGGAAATTAAGATGAGAAGAGCAATCAAAAGGTATGAGGAGGTCTTCATGGCTGAAGCTTGGTCTCAGACTCATGGAAGGCCCACAGAGAAAAAGGCTTTCATACACGGAGAGTGATGAGGCGTCCCTATATTTGAAAAAATCCTTGAAAATCCTGGCTATAGGATGTAATGTAGGCAGTAAAAGGGGAAGGAGGGGTCCTAAATCAAAGTAGGGCAGAAGCATCTTTAGAAACGCCTTTTCATGTCAATGGTGCGTATGTGTGAAAAATGTCTTTTCTCATTTCCAGGGTAATAAAGGTTGCTCTCACAGGAGAGATGGAGCAGCTTTGTGGCATCAGTTGGCTCTCTGAGGTGGTGGTAGAAGAGGCTGAAGTAAATCCCTCTCTTTCCCAGGAGAAGAGGTCTATACAGTGGGTCAGCCTTGTCAAAATCCACCGTGCCATGCCATTGCTTTAGGGTCCCTGGTAATTGCCACTAAGGACCCTGCTGATAACCCGTCTGTCAGATCAGGGACTCTGGAAAATGATCTTCCGCTCTCAGCAGCAGATGATGAGGTGTGTATGTAGGTACAAAGGGTTGTATATACGATGAGCTGGCAGGGGTGTTACAGAGCATCATTTTATAGAGATGTACGGGGATGTTGAAGGAAACTGCATGCACATCCTTGGGTGTATGGGTGCAAGGAAAAAGGGTTTTCACCCCCCTACTCTTGTCCTGGTGTTTTGGCTTGCCTTCCTTCAGCTCCTCTTTTTTTTTCTACACCCTTGACCTTCTGATGCCAGATCCACCATTCTTCTAACTCATCCCCTACACCACCAGAAACACAGCCCAAATCCTGTGCCCTGTACCTCCTCTACCCCCTCTCTCCCAACATACCACACCATGTGGGTCCTACCTTGCAAACCAAATCTGCCTTAGGCTGTGATCTCCAGGCTGCAGTGGACATTACAGATCTTGTCAGTGGCTAGGAACTGCGTCTCCAGGATGCTGCACTTGCTCGTTTTGCTTTCAAACACCTTGGAAAATATCCAGGTGGTTGGTTAACCCATTCAGGACAAGCCAGCACAGACCGCAGGTCATTTCCCAGCTCCACCCTTATGTCACGCAGAGCATCTGAATATTAACGAACTAAGAAGAACTTACACCTCAGAGATAAAGTAAAAGGTTATTAAAGAAAGCTCTGCAGATTAATTAAGGTTCTTCTCACGTGGTTTCAGTCTGAATGGGTTGTTATCCTACAGAAAACATACCGTGTTGGTTAGAATGCTCTTCCACAGAGAGCTCATTTTGTTTCATAACGCGTTTAAGTAAAAGCATATGGAAATTGCCAGAAAGTCTCCCCAGGGCTGAGACAGCATGTCCCATGGCTCTCCCACGCCTCAGTTCCTCAAATGCTACAGCATTACCCCAAGAACAGGGTGTTACAGCAGCCTGGAATTAACCAGCTTGGTTTGTGCTCGGGCTGCCAGGACTTCACTTCTGTGGAACATACTGTATTATTAAAAACACCATTTTTCTACTGAAAAAGTAAGATCTTGCCATCTTAGAAGTGATCGGCACTGCGGGTTCCTCTACCTATTGCCTGAAGACATTGCTTAGCCCCCGAATGCTCATGCTGTTCTCTTCAACAGGATCAAATGCTTCGGGGATGCCCATAAGCTAGAAAGGATCATTTGCCCTCTCTACCCTCCAGGGAGTCCTGAGGAAACACTTTGTCACTTTTCTGGCTTTTCAAGGACACTCTGACAAACAAAAAGGACTATTTTTTTTTTCCCCTCCAAAGCACCTTTCACAGAACAAATCAGATTTATTTGCTATGTCTATAGATGGAATGCCCATTGTTGCTTATTGCCTTCTTTTGGGAACCAGTGCTGCATCGTGGGACACAGAGTAGGGTCATACACGAGGTGTCACTTGTCAGAGTTTGCAGATGTCACGAGCAGCAGCCTCAGTTTTGCAGGTGTACAAAGAGCAGAGGATGAGTGAGATTCAAGTTTTCTGAAGGATCTGTTCGTACAGTGTTTGAATTGTGCTACAAAGAGTCATACTGAAGTGGCAGCTGACAGCACAGGTTCTCCTTCAGAGCAGAAGAAACCAGAGTCACTTATTTGAGCCTGTTTCTGTTCATGATATTTATTGATGTTGTTCTGACCCAGTGGCCTTGATATCAACAATATAAACCTTCCCCACCGTCAATGCGCATTGTTCTCTGCCTTCTGGTTTCTTTGTTAGCTTTTCATTTCAAATTTGCAGGCGCCATTGAGTCTCCTGAAGAGCCGTGTGGCAGGAGAGCTGTTTATGTCCATTTTAAGGTGCTGCGGGAAAACGGATGAAACAAAGACCTTGACAAGAAAACTTCAGCTGGCCCAAATTTCTGCTGAAGCCAAAGGGAATATCTCAGCTCTCAGACAGAATCTGACATATTGTACTTTGTCGGACTGGAGCAGGAGCCCAACCTTCTAATTCTGCAGTTATTCTTAACATTGCAAAAAGTGGACCTGTTCTCTTTAATGATGGACTGGAAATGTTGTCTTTTTTTTTTTTTTTTTTTTTTCATGGGACGTGAAGGCCAAATGCAACCCCTCAAGTGTGTTAATAACTTGGTGGAGGAGGAGTGCTTGTCCGATAGTCTTACATTCAAAGTCCTTCCCTGTCATTTCCAGCCATTGTACCAACAATGTTCTCACTGTAGCCTCTCACTCAAGGCTACAAGCATTTATATGATCATGATTCCCTTCAAATTATCATAGAATCACAGAATGGTTTAGGTTGGAAGCGACTTTAAAGATCATCTAGTTCCAACCCCCCTGCCATGGACAGGGACACCTCCCATCAGACCAGGTTGCTCCAAGCCCCGTCCAACCTGGCCTTGAACACCTCCAGGGATGGGCTCTCCACAACTTCTCTATTTTATCTAAGAAAAACCCTCTGAATTTGGAGTGAAATTCACTTTGGTAAAAGATTTCCCTCCAGCGTCCCTATGGCTTGGAGCAGGTTGGATCACCTCTCCTGACTCGGAGATAATCCTGTTCAGGGAAAATGAGGCACAGAGGTGTTCACTAGCAATTTTGGCCAAAGGTTACACTATATACATTGAAGTAAAACCCCTGTTTCCAGTCCTTCTTGCTCCCAGAAGCGCTATAAACTCTGGAACTCTCTCACCACCTAGCAAAGAATTGCCACCTCATTCCGTATTTCATTTGCTCTTATTTACTCTCCTCCTCCTCTCCCAGGTTATTCCAGGTAAGACAAGTTTTATACAGATCCCAGAAGAAATATACATGGGGAAAGCTCTCCCTCCTGCCTAACAACCAGTTCTGCAGCTGACCTACAGCTGGGGCTGGAGAAAGTCACCAACCCTCCATATCATCAATAGCTTCCTCGTGCTCAGTGTTGCAATGGTCATGGGAAAGGCCTGTTCCCAGTTCGTCCAGTTTACGAGCAGACTGGTAAAGACTGCTGGAGATTTTTTCATGCGTTTCCATGCAGGGTGTGAAAATGCAAACAACTACAGAATTCTGGGCAGGGTTGTCTTAATCACTATTTTAGTCATTAGCATTATTAAGATATTGATTTAGACCTTCTGTTTTGTGGATTTTGAGGGCGTATGTCTCACATTACATACATGCAAATTACAAGTGGGATTCCCTTGACCCCAGTTGAAATGTCTACAGTTTAGAGCCCACATTGGAGCCAGTCACGTACCCAGTGTCCTTTCTGCAGTGTGATATTCTGGCAGACTCATCCCATGTTTGCTTCTTTCCAATGACTATGAAAGGAATGCAGAAGATTAGTTCAGATGGAGGGATCTGTACTACCAACCTCCAAAAGAGGTGGGATGAAACCCATCCCAGGTGTCTCATCTGACATCATCTTCTAGTTTTCCCTCAGAGTCAATGGCAACACAAAGACTTCCAGAGGAGACTTCAACACTGTCCTGAGGTACGTGTCTGAGGCAGGTGGGATAGACACTTTTTGGAAGATGGTGGTTTCTCTTTCCTCTGGGAAACAGAGATAAACCCTTTAGTGTTCTTTCTGCTGTGGAGTAGATCTTGCTAATCTGGCCTTCCACGCCAATATAGACGGTCCATATAGTAATGTCTCTACCCACCTCACTGAGTAACATTAGCTAACTTAACAAAAGTTATAGCCTCAAAAATATATTGCATGGGTATCAATCCCACCAGCAGCATCACCTCTTCTGATGGGATCATGGGAAGCGATGAGTAGGTATTTACAGGTAGTTCCAGAAGATGTCTTCATCCCTGCTGCAATGGGTGGGGAAGCACACAGCAGGCATCAATATGGGATGAAAACTGAGTGACCAATGGATTGACTTCTCCTAGAGCTGCAGAGGGCCTGACTGCAGGAGAACCTTCCAGTGTTGCAGAGGGCTCCTCAGGCATGGGTCTGACTGCCATAGACATGTCCACTAGGTAGTTGTCACTTTGATATCACCACAATGCCTCCTGAGAAGCGTCTGCTGGGTGAAATCATTGGAGCTACACATCCTAGAGCTATGCTGAAGAAGATGTAGACCCATCTGAGTGGCAGACAGTAAGGAGGGAAAAGCTTCTACCATCATGGGAAATGTCTGTTCTTTCCTTTCAGTAGATTCAGAAAACTACGGATCTCTCCCTGGGACTCACATCCATTTGAGAGCGTGAGGGAGGAAGGGAGGACTTCTCTTTCATTTTGAAGTTTTTGGTCAATGGGCCTGGGCTAGGTCTGAAGTAACCAGGGACACTAAAATTATGGGAAATATCTGCTTCCCCCAAGAACTTACACTTATTGTTATGTTATGACCAAACCAGCAGAATTTAATTGCAGTTGTGGTGCATTCCTTCTCAAACTAGCTGAAAAACTGACCTTATTTATAACATTGTAAGGGGTTGGAAAGGGGTATTGAGGGGAGAATGGGGTGTCCTGCTGAGAAATTTGAAACTTTCAGTACTCTATCAAACTGTTATGATACAGACATCAATGTATTCTGCTTAAAAATAAAAATTAATGCCCTGCAAAGCCAAACATACAGAAATACCTCATGCATCTCTTCAAGATATTTTATGGCCCTGGTAGCGTATCAGCTCACAAATACACCCCTGTGTGGAGACACTTACTTTAAATGTCCAAATCTACAGGAGAGCTGGGGAACGACTTTTTACTGGGGCATATAGTGACAGGACGAGGGGGAATGGCTTTAAACTGGAAGAGGGCAGGTTTAGATTAAATATTAGGAAAAAGTTTTTCACTTTGAGGGTCGTGAGGCAGTGGCACAGGTTGCCCAGAGAGGTTGTTGAGGCCCCATCCCTGGAGGTGTTCAAGGCCAGGCTAGACGTGGCCTTGGGCCATCTGGTCTGGGGGGAGGGGTCCCTGCCCATGGCAGGGGGGGTGGAACGAGATGATCTTCAAGGTCCTTTCCAACCTAAACCATTCTATGATCTTTGAGCCCACCCTCAGGCAGGAGTTAGTTGTCTGAACGTAATATCACTATAGATGTCCTGGAGCATCCAAGATACCTACACAGGACAAAGGTCTCTGAGATACTCAGATGCTTCTGAAGGGGCAAATAGAGACCAGGCAGCATATCCCATAACAATGCACTAGATACCTGAATTTAGGCAGCTGAATCTCTCCCATTATGTCATGTAGTTGGAGATTAAACAAGTACCAGAGTGGGACAGATGAGGACAGGTGCCACTGCGAGGTGGGCAGCAGGGAGCAGGCAGAAGGTGAAGCTCCACCTGAGAACTGTGGGCTGATGGAGGGGGACAGTCTAACAGAGACCAGTGGAACTGAATAGACAAAAAGAAAAAAAAAAGGGCTGTGGAGAAACTATTTCCAGGAAGGGAACAAGCTGAATTTCCAGCCTGGCCTAGGGATGGAGGGTTCTTCACTGGGCAAAATATATCTCCAGCCTGGCTTTGCAGCTTGTGGAGCCCATGAGCTGGTTCATGGCTCCCTCTTGCGGGAGGACATGTCGGCTGAGAGAGAAGCAGCAAAGCCTTTCTTGCAGGCAGGGACTGCTCAGATGGAAAGGTAGGTGCCTGCCCCTTTGTGACATCTTCAGCACTGTTAATTCACAGAGCAAATCACAGAATCACAGAATCTTCAGAGTTGGAAGGGACCTCTAGAGATCATCTAGTCCAACTCCCCTGCTAAAGAAGGATTGCCCAGAGCACATCACTCAGGACTGCATCCAGGCGGGTTTTGAAAATCTCCAGAGAAGGGGACTCCACACCCTCCCTGGGCAGCCTGTGCCACTGCTCTGTCACCCGAACTGTAAAGAAGTTTTTTCGTGTGTTGGAACGGAACTTCCTCTGTTCCAACTTGTGCTCATTGCCCCCCATCCTGTCACTGGGAACCACCGAGAAGAGTCTGGCTCCATCTTCCTTCAACCCACCCTTTAGATACGTGTATGCCATAATAAGGTCTCCCCTCAGCCTTCTTTTCTCCAGGCTAAAGAGTCCCAGCGCTCTCAGCCTCTCCTCATAAGGGAGATGCTCCAATCCCTCAATCATCTTAATTGCTCTTCGTTGGACTCTCTCCAGCAGTTCCCTGTCCCTCTTGAACTGGGGAGCCCAAAACTGGACACAGTATTCCAGTTGTGGCCTCACCAGTGCCAAGTAGAGGGGGAGAATGGCCTCCCTCAAATAGGTGACTATTATTAATATGTCTGGAGAGCAGAGGCTGCTTTTGGCTGCAGACACCAAATTTTAGGGACTGGAGTGAGTTGACCACATTCAAGATAAGTGCACAACTATAAAGTTAACCTTTTTCTAACTTCATATAATTTTATATAACTTTATAAAACTATGTAACTATAGTAATAATGGGATCTCTGCTGCCTAGGGCAGAAGTAGGCATCTTCCTTGTAGACACATTCAGGTGTCTACAACAGCATCCCACTCCAGAAGACCTTTCCCGAGCACTTACTGCCTTGCTAATCAATGATACCTTGTGCAGTAGGACAGCAGGAACCACATGATGCCAGTTATTTCTTTTAAAAATAAAACTTATTTTTGAAACCTTGAAAATGAATGATTTCTTCTGCTGATATCTCTTTTTTTCTGCTAGCTCAGGTGAGATTGCTGTGACTTACTCACAAGCAATTATCCACAAATAGATATCTAATCAAGTTCAGCAGTGGTCGTTCTCTCCAAATGAATACTGTGTATCTCAAGTATTTATATACAGTACATACATATGGGGGACAAGGAGCTCATTGGCTGTGCAATTCAAGCAAACTCCCTTAATTGTAGCTAGATAACTATATCCACTGCAGAAAATAAATGCATTTATTAAACTACCAATTATACCATTCCTCATTTGGGTGCTGTAGTTTTAATTTGCATTTATTAATCATTTTCTCATTTTTTTATCCTCATTTCTCAAGGTTTTTCTGAAATGGATCACTCCTAATAACAACAAAAAATTCTGCTTGACATCACAAACTTCTACACTTATGTTAAATAGTATATTTTCTTTGAAAGGAAAGAGACGTATTGGTAACGGTGTCAGAGCTCTAACTCGAAAATTTTTCACATGAGCAGCAGGAACTGCATGCAAATGTGTCAGAATCTGTGCCACTAGGCAGAAGGTAGAGCAGTGGTGAACAACACGGGATGGAATGGAGGTGGAGCAAAGCGAAGATGGGTTCAGTGGGAATAAAACATGCCCTGAAAGAGAGAGGAAATGGGACAGATGGAGGAACAGCCACTCTGCCTCTATCCAGTCCTGCAGAAGGTCCAGATGAAACGGGACATTTGTGAATGAGGTGTAACAACAGCTGTTTTTGAGAAAAAAAAATGCCTGATGGATTTCTGATAGAAAAAAAAACCCTTATTGCTGGCAGAAAACATGGCAAAGCAAGGGAATAAGCCAGAGCCAGGGCAATATCCAAGGTTGGTTACCCATAGCTTCCAGAAGGACATGAGGGCAGCCTGATTCCCATCACCTCCACCACGGCCAGGCTGTGGCCAGGATTACGTCGCGTCAGGCAGGATTCAACCCTGCAGTCTCCTGGTGTATTGTCCACTGCATCACTGGCAATAGCCCCCTGCCCCTGTGGTGCCCCCACCATGTCCCTGCCCCATCCAGCCTAATACCCAGCAGACATCCTCCAGCATGCTGGGCTGGGCATGGAGTTGGAGGGGAAGAAGGAAAGTTTCATCTCCTCTCTGACACGTTTTTTCATTACAACCTTGTACTAACCACCCATGGAGAAAGGACTGGGCAGCCAGAGCTGGCAGTGAACCTTGCCTGCACTGTTGGTGGACCTTGCCCACACTGGTGAGATGTCTTGCCTTCTTTGCAGAAGGTAGAGCTGCCATTCCCAGCCAAAATAGGGTTTGGACACCTACATCAGGAGCTGTAGTGTCCATCTCTGACTTGGCTGACCCATGGGCTGTCTGCTCTTAACTTTATCCACCATGAGTACACACCCAAAGCCCACCACAGGCTGTGCTGCAGGAAGGGACCTGGTTTCTTCCGTGTCCTGCCCTGGGCCTCCATTCTCCCTCACAGCATCCCAGACCCTGGCTCCTGCCTTCACAAACCCTGCAGATTACCCCATCCCTCCCTGCGTGTTCATTCTGCAGCCTTGGCTGCCCTCTCCTCAGGTTGCCCCTTCTCCTATATAGGTACAGCCTTACTGGGGTGTGCCTGCACCCCCCTGAGGTGGTCACTGTGGAGAGGACATCCCCACTGCCCAGGCCAGAGTCCGTGCCAGGGGCCTGCATTCCTCCACCCTGACCTCGTGGCGCAAGGGCAGCGCGTCTGACTCCAGATCAGAAGGTTGTGTGTTCAAATCACAGCTGTGGGGAACCACTGCCCACCCTCTGTATTGCCCTATGCTTTTCCTGGGGGGGGCCCTCTGCCTGAGGGACAGGGCAAGGCAAGGCATTGGCCAACTGTAGGGATGATACCTCAGGAACACCTCGGGGGAAACATGATGCCCAGAGCTTTCCTTTCAGCCAGGCAGTATGGGTCTGGTTGACAGATTATGGGTCATGATCAAAGTAGAGGCCAATGCAGGGGCGTGTTGTGGTGGGTGTCCACAGTAGGTGCTTTCATCAAGTAGATGAAGGAAGTCAAGCCTTCCTTAAGGAAGTGCAATAAGCATCAGAACTGCATTCTCGGTCACTCCTGGAGGACTGGACTTACCCTCAGGCAATACTTTCCTCAGAGGGCAACATGGGGTGGTACAGTCAGTCCAGGAGACCTCAGGAAAGGGTCCAGGGAATTACTTAATGAAAGGTCACGGCAATGGGAAAAGTTTCTGAAGAACAACATGAGAGACCTTTTCAAGTATATTAAGAAGGAGGATCTGAGGAGCTCTAGTCTGGTCAGTCTCACCTCAGAGCCCAGATACAGACTGTGGAATAAATACTCCTGAAAACCATGCCCAAATGAAGGAAGGATGTGATGGTGATTGGAAACAGTGGTCACGGATTCATGAAAAACAGATGACTCTTGGCCAGCATGATCGATTTCTTTGAAGAGATTACTTCCTCGGTGGTCAAGAGGAGTCCAAGGATCATCGTTTATCTTGACCTTGGTTTGACCTCTGATGGGGTCTCCCAGATGTCTCTCTGTAGCAGGACACAGAGACAGAACACCTAAGCTGAAACACAAGGCAAAGCAAAGTGTCTGGACCTGGGGGCCGTGGGGGTTGTGGTCAGTGGTTGACAGTCCAGCTGATGTTCCTCACTGCTTGATGTTGCACTGGATGTTCTTTCATGTCTTTGTGATGGGCGCAGAGGATGTTCTACAGAACGAAGGATGCAGACAGGCTGCCAGGGCCATGGGGACAGCAAGGGGCTGGGGCCAGTGGCGCAATGGACAACGCGCCTGACTACGGATCAGGAGATTGCAGGTTCGACTCCTGCCTGGCTCGACACTTTTAGCCTAGCAGCAGCACCTCCTGCTCCCTCTACGAGGGCCTTCTTTCTCCTGCCTGTCATCATCCATCCACCTGGTCCTTCTTCAGGACCAAAATGCTGGGATGTCCTCTTGCCCTGCACGATGGAAAGAGTTCCTCCAGTCCTTATGGTGGAGCTGAGCACCTTGTCTTATCACTCTCCTCTACTCACTATTGACATCTCTCTACTGCCACTGCTTACCCATGTTCCACACTGGGAATACCAAATACAGCTCTGGGGTCTCCAGTATAAGGAGACTGATCAACGGGAACAAGTCCAATGGATGGCCATCAAAATGTTCTAGCTTTGGAGCACTGACTGATGAGGACACGCCATGGGAATGGGGTTTATTTGGCCTAAGGAAGAAGAGGTTTCAGTGAGGACCTGATAGAAACCTTCCAGTACCTATGAGGAGAACATCAAGCCAGGCACTTCATAGTGTTTCATGACAAGAGGATGAGAGACGATAGGTAGAATTTGAAATGGGAGGTTCTGACCAAATATGAGGAAAGAGTATTTTCCCAATTTTTTTGTCATTGATGAATGTAGGAAGGAGAGAGGGATAAAGGGAAGGAGTGAAGAAGGGACAGGGCTGCAACCAAGGCATGGGGACAGGGGCTCAGCAGGTAAGTTTTCAGTCGGTGCGAAAGGAGCCTGGTGGGTGCCAGGGACAGTGACCGAGGCAGGGGAGACATCTCACCTGCCCCACAGGACACTCAGATGCAATGCCTGGCTTATAAGGATTGGGGTCAGGCCTGGGTCTCTTGGGAGCTGTAGTGGCCAGCTCTGGGGTAGTCCCCATGGGGAGCACATCCCCACAACCCAGGCTGGGTCCATGCCTGGGGGCTGCATCCCTCCATATCAACCTGGTAGCAAAACGGCAGCATGTCTGACTCCAGATCAGGAGGCTGTGTGGTTGAATCACACCAGGGTTAGGGTTCCCCATTCCTGCAGGGTGGTGCTGGGGTGCTTCCTCCCCACATGGCAGGACTTTGCTTTTGGGAAGACACCAGAGCTCCAGGAGGACCAGGGCCAGTGGCACAATGGACAACATATCTGACTATGAATCAGGAGATTGCAGGTTCAACTCTTGCTTGGCTCATCATATTCTTGCCCACAACCTGGCCGCAGTACTGATGGTGACAGGGGACCTCTTTCTCCATGGTGGCCTGCCTTTTCCTGGTGTTTCTTCCTTCTTGCTGGACTTCCTGCACAGCAAAAGCTTTCCACCCATTAGGGGATGCTCTGACTGCATATGCTGGTGGAAAAATAATTCACCATGAGAGTGGTAAATCACTGAGAGAGGGGCCCAGAGAGGCTGTGGACTCTACATGCTTAGAGCTATTCAGAGTTCAAGAAGGTAAGGCAGTGGTCTGAATGTCATAAGTTGAGCAAAAATTTGGACTTGGGACCTCCACATGTCATTTCCAACTTGAATCACTCATTATTCAATGAGGCGTTCCTGTTTCCGTGTGCTTTTGCTGCTCCATCCCATGTTGGCAGGCTCATGGACCTGTCATCACCTTTTGGTACGTTCACCCTGCATGTGGCTTGGACAAGGAAGGTCAAAGATGCCCATGTACAGGCTAGCACAGACTAAATGGCCATCATGAAAGATCTCACTACCCACAACTCATCTGCTCTGCCCTCTGTCATCAGGCAGGAGTAAGTGGAGGACAAAACAGGTGACCATGGGCTAAGCTTACCCCTCAGCTGGGCATCTCATCTCCAGAGAGTCCTATGCTGCTCCAAGCCCTACGCTGGCTGGGAATTGTAGCCACACTTCCCATGGAGCAGGCAAGATGTCTCCTCCAAGCCACCAGAGCAGCTGAGGGGTTGGAGGCCACCATCAGCCCTCGCTACCTGGCCTCCTTGTGGGGGGACTCAGCACAGACACCACTCCTGCTGGGTGTTGGGACCATTCGGGCCAATACTGACCTATCCCCCATAGGTGAGTAAAGCAAGGCTGTCATCAATGGGTGAAGTCTTGCCACTTCCCTTTGACCACCAACACATCCAGGTGGTATAAAAAGCATGGTGGGGGGCTCCTGTTGGGACCAGGGGCTGGGGCCAGTGGCGCAATGGACAATGCGCCTGACTACGGAACAGGAGACTGCAGGTTCGACTCCTGCCTAGCTCACCCTGAAACTGCCTGGCTGTTGTGGAGATGATAAGGGACAGCTGTCTTCATGAGATCTTTTCCCTACCAGGCCTTTTGTCCATCTCTCTGGCATCACAGAATCACAGAATTTTCAGAGTTGGAAGGGACCTCTAGAGATCATCTAGTCCAACTCCCCTGCTAAAGCAGGACTGCCCAGAGCATATCACTCAGGACTGCATCCAGGAGGGTTTTGAAAATCTCCAAAGAAGGAGACTCCACAACCTCCCGGGGAGCCTGTGCCACTGCTCTGCCACCCCAACCGTAAAGAAGTTTTTCCGTGTGTTGGAACGGAACTTCCTATGTTCCATCAGCATCACAGGAGCATCATTTTGTGACACGCTGCTTCAAAGCTGCAAGCATGCCACCTGCTTCAAGAGCCACCACTCCTCAAGTCCTTTTTGACCTGGCCTGCCAACTTCCTACATGGTTGGGCAGCATGATTGCTCCTGAGGTCTCTGAGTGTGTGTTTTCTTCATAAACCCTGTGCAGATCTCCTCTCTGTCTTCCTGAGCACCACTGAGTGAAAGCTACCTGAAGTTTCACTAGTTAATGTGGGCAAAGGGTGGGTGGAAAATGGCCTGGGACATCGGGTTTGAAGGGTTGTGGTCAAGGGCTGGAAGTGTAAATGGTGGTTAATTGCTCCTACTGCTCCTCAGGGGTCAATGCTGATACTGACACTACCGAACATCTTCATTGACATACTAATGGGATAGGATGAATTCTGTGTGAGTTCATGGATGACGCCAGTGGACAAAGGAGCAGCTGACACTGGCAGAGATGGCTGTCAGAGTGACCTGGGCAGGGTGAAGAAAGTTTGGCAAAGGCAAACACAGCCTCTTGCATCTGGGATGGAATAACCCCATGCAGAACTACAGAACTGGGGGTGACTGCCAGAAAAACAGTTGTCCAGAAAAGGGCATAGAGGGTCCTGGACAACAACAACTTGAACAAGAGTCAGCAGTGTGCCCTTGCACCTGTGAAGACCAACTGCGTGCTGGGCTGTCCTAAGAAGAACATAGCTACCAGCTCAAGAAGAGGGATTATTGCCCAACATCCAGCACTCCTGACACCATCATTGGGCACTGTGTCCAAAACTAACCTCCTCGACACAAAGAAGACACTGACAACATGGAGAAAGCCTAGCTTTGTCCTTTTCCCTACTTTTCTACACCTCTTTGAGCTTTTCCCCTAGTGAATGCTTTGCAAAGCCCTCCTTAGGGGAGTTGCAGTTCTGCTGACAGACATAATTTTGCCCCTTCCTGTCTGATATAGCTTGTAGTCTCCTGCGCGATCTTAATTCCTAAAATAAGGTTGCAAAGTCATAAAAGTGAGGGGCCTGAGATGCTTGGATTCTGCATCCCTCCACCCTGACCTTGTGGGCAGTGCGTCTGCATAGAATCATAGAATATATCAGTTTGGAAAGGACCCATAAGGATCTTCGAGTCCAATTCCCTGCTTCTCACAGAACTTCACAAAACTAAAACATATGACTAAGAGCATTGTCTAGGTGCTTCTTGAATACTACACCTGGATTACAAGGTTGGGTGTCTGAATCACTCTGAGGCCAGTCTTGGGACAGCCCTGCAGGCAGGTGGCCTGTTCGTGCTGTGCATGGGGCTCATTGATGTGGCACACAGAACTTTGCAAGGCATCGACAAACACCAGCAAGACCAATGTGACCCTGAAAGGTGGCTAGGGACCAGACCGTCTGATGTGCCACCACAGCTTAGAAGCACTGGGTGCTCTTCAGCCTACAGGGTGGTCGTTCAGGAGGCATCTTCATCCAGCTGTGGGATGTGCTGTGGTGGTGCTGCTGGCTATGGTGTGGGCCCCAAATCCGTGCCTTTTGCAATGGCCAGCTCCACCATAAGGACTGGAGGTACTCTTTCCATCGTGCAGGGCAAGAGGACACCCCAGCATTTTGGTCCTGAAGAAGGACCAGGTGGATGGATGATGACAGGCAGGAGAAAGAAGGCCCTCGTAGAGGGAGCAGGAGGTGCTGCTGCTAGGCTAAAAGTGTCGAGCCAGGCAGGAGTCGAACCTGCAATCTCCTGATCCGTAGTCAGGCGCGTTGTCCATTGCGCCACTGGCCCCAGCCCCTTGCTGTCCCCATGGCCCTGGCAGCCTGTCTGCATCCTTCGTTCTGTAGAATATCCTCTGCGCCCATCACAAAGACATGAAAGAACATCCAGTGCAACATCAAGCAGTGAGGAACATCAGCTGGACTGTCAACCACTGACCACAACCCCCAGGTCCAGACACTTTGCTTTGCCTTGTGTTTCAGCTTAGGTGCTCTGTCTCTGTGTCCTGCTACAGAGAGACATCTGGGAGACCCCATCAGAGGTCAAACCAAGGTCAAGATAAACGATGATCCTTGGACTCCTCTTGACCACCGAGGAAGTAATCTCTTCAAAGAAATCGATCATGCTGGCCAAGAGTCATCTGTTTTTCATGAATCCGTGACCACTGTTTCCAATCACCATCACATCCTTCCTTCATTTGGGCATGGTTTTCAGGAGTATTTATTCCACAGTCTGTATCTGGGCTCTGAGGTGAGACTGACCAGACTAGAGCTCCTCAGATCCACCCCCTTAATATTCTTGAGAAGGTCTCTCATGTTGTTCTTCAGAAACTTTTCCCTATTGCCGTGACCTTTCATTAAGTAATTCCCTGGACCCTTTCCTGAGGTCTCCTGGACTGACTGTACCACCCCATGTTGCCCTCTGAGGAAAGTATTGCCTGAGGGTAAGTCCAGTCCTCCAGGAGTGACCGAGAATGCAGTTCTGATGCTTATTGCACTTCCTTAAGGAAGGCTTGACTTCCTTCATCTACTTGATGAAAGCACCTACTGTGGACACCCACCACAACACGCCCCTGCATTGGCCTCTACTTTGATCATGACCCATAATCTGTCAACCAGACCCATACTGCCTGGCTGAAAGGAAAGCTCTGGGCATCATGTTTCCCCCGAGGTGTTCCTGAGGTATCATCCCTACAGTTGGCCAATGCCTTGCCTTGCCCTGTCCCTCAGGCAGAGGGCCCCCCCCAGAAAAGCATGGGGCAATACAGAAGGGGGGCAGTGGTGCCCCACGGCTGACCCCGGTGTGATTTGAACACACAACCTTCTGATCTGGAGTCAGACGCGCTGCCCTTGCGCCACGAGGTCAGGGTGGAGGAATGCAGGCCCCTGGCACGGACCCTGGCCTGGGCAGTGGGGATGTCCTCTCCATGAGGGCCACCCCAAGGTCATCTGGGCCACACCTAGAGGAGAACAATGGGAGGTGGAGAGGACAGGTCTACTCCTTGAGGAGAGGGCAGCCAAGTCCTGCCCACAGCATGGTGACCAGACTGGAGGGTGAAAGCCCATGGAGGGATGGGGCAGAGGTGCAGAGGGAGCAGGATATATGGGGGCAGCTGAACTCAAAGCACACTCCATCCTCCCACAGGGCGGAAGGTGACCTCAGACAGGCCATGCAAAAGATATGAGGGTCTCTCCTGCCACAGAGCTTGAGGTGGTGGTGGTGCATCTGCCAGGCGATTGAGCTCAGTCTCCTCAGAGAGATGGTAGGCCACCATCCCTCCTGCCCCTCTGGAAACACCACGCTCAAGATCCTGTTTCTCCTGGGAGAGGCCCTGCAGGGCTGCTCTGGGCAATGGTCCTGTTTAGGCCTTCCTCTTCTGAAGTACCTCATTTAGAGCCCTCCTTGGGGGCTTAGCAAGGCAGCTGGCAAAGATGCTCCCACTCCTTTGTCAGATGAATCAAAAGTCCCCTTCCCTCAAAGAACAGCCCATGGTCATAATTTCCAGCATGACAATTGAGCAGGACAACTGCCAGCCCTGACCTCGTGGCGCAACGGTAGCGCGTCTGACTCCAGATCAGAAGGCTGTGTGTTCAAATCACACCGGGGTCAAGATGCCCCATCTCCCTGGGGTAGCACTGTGAGCTGGGCATCTCACAAGCAACTTGTTTTTGCCCTCCCACCCTGCACCCCACAGCCTGCTTGAAGGACAGTAAATAAGCCATTGCAGGGTGGTCTTTCCTTGCTGGACCACTGCTGGGAAGTATCTGGATAGCTTCAGCCTTCCCTCATCATATGTCTAAAAAGGAGACAGGTTTAGTGGACATCCCAGCTGTGGCTCCACGTCTGGGTATTGCTTCTCATCCCAACTGCCTTCCAGAACGGCAAGGGCATCTGACTCCCGATGAGGATGTCTACAAAAAGCCCAGCCTGCAGTCTCCTGACCCATAGCAGGGCACATTACCCATTGTGGCACCAGCCCTTGCAAGCCTGTCACCTCGTGACAACATGTTCTCTTGTTGCTATGTGTGGTTTTTGCCTCCTGTCTTACCACTGTGCTCTCCGAGGAATGTATAGGTCCATCTATTCTATACCATGCCATTAGGTGGATGAGGGTTGGGATAAGATCCCTTTGCATATTCTTCCTCAGCTTGAATAAACCAAATTCTTGTCACCCCTCCTCACACCTCAAGTACTCAAGTCCCCCAACACCTTTGTGCACTTGTTTCACTATGACGGCGTCTTTTTGTTGATTCTGTTGAAACATCTGTCTGTGGGGAACCGAAACCAAGCTGTCAGGACTAGTCATTGGGATCTCTAACTCTCTAGTTTCTTCCTGGTGCCTCATGCATTTCTTGGTGAGATGGACAGAGGAGATGAAAAGCTGGAAAAAGAGGAGACTTGAAGCTATGGGAATGACTTTATGTGAGTTATAGTTCATTAGAAGTAGCTGAACTCTTT
The DNA here is from genome assembly GCF_000708025.1 of Charadrius vociferus. NCBI lineage: Eukaryota > Metazoa > Chordata > Aves > Charadriiformes > Charadriidae > Charadrius > Charadrius vociferus. The sequence continues at coordinate 72,983 of NW_009649047.1, read as the reverse complement.
AAAGTGAACTTTAAATGAGAATTTTAAAAGACATAAACAGGGGCCATAATGAAAAGAGACCATGGAGCAATGAGAAAGGCAAGAAAAGAGTAGGGGAGGGGAAGTATTTTCTCCAGCTGTACCCATGCCAGCGGTGCACCCTCTCACAGCAGGTCCAGGCTGCTATGCCTGTGCCAGAATCAGGCATTTGGCAGGACAAAAAGTCCCACAGTTCTGCATCCTGCATACAGAGGAGTGCATTGTTGCATAAGTCCATGAGAACAACACAAATGTGGGACTCACCTAACAGAGCAGCCTTGAGCTCACACCTCCAGCAAACTCAGTCGTTTTGGACAACAGCTGATCACAGTACTGGATTAACATCTTCAGAAGCTCATGTAGCCACTCAAATGTTATTTAGCCAGTGAGGAAGATCAGCTGAGGGTATCTGGTAGATGGAATGTCTCAAAAAGGTCATTTCCATGGATTCATTGGTGGTGGGATTGCACATTGGCTTTGGCAATGCTGCTGGCCTGAAAGTGCAAGGACCTTAATCTATATGGACACAGGCCACCTTGTCCGACCACCCAGCCCTGGAAGATGTCCTTTCTGCCCATAGCTTGCCTGGTACCATCCACAATTGACTTGGGGGATGGAGACAGAGGAGAAAATAGACAACCCCTGGGCTCAGACCACCCCACAGCTGAACATCACAGCTCTAGAGAGCCCAGGGGATGCCCTAAGACTGGCATTGCCTGGGAATCACAACCACAGACAGAAGGCAGAAGAATCTGATGAACCAAGGAGGGCACGACCCTTCAGGGTGCTTCCACTGTCCCCAGCCCTGTGCTAAAACACTAAGTGAAGGTCCTTCCATGACTCCCATTCTCACTTACCTGATGAATGTAGACCTACAGTCCCCTATCGTGTGTCCCAAAACTCCTGGTGTGTCACCGATGGGTTGAGCGAGTTGAAGATTTCTTTGGTGGCTGTCCTCCAGATGTCGCTACCTCACTGTTGTTTTACGACCTTAGCTCTTCC
>NW_009649047.1:0-71872 GCF_000708025.1 Charadrius vociferus | reverse complement strand
CGAAAAAAAACTAAGCAGGAGAAGCTCCCAAAAGGGTCCTGACTGTGAACCGACTGCGCGCAGCTGTGACATGGGGAAAACATTGCAGCTGGAATCTGGACATGCCAAACCCTGTACATGCTGAGTGCATCCACTGAGCCATGATCGTTGCTGAACCAGGGGGAAGATCTATGCCACCACTCTGTCTCTGTAATGTGACTTTCTGTCCCTTTGACTTCTCTGAATGGAGAGAAACTCAGATATTTCCTTTTGCAGATCTTCCACAGCTGAAAAATACCAATATAGTACAGGTTGCTAGATGCTTTTGCTGGGAGCGCTCGCACACTCTTGAAAGAATAGTAGCTGGTAAGAACTATTATTCTGGTATACTTCTGGTTAGAAGTATTATTTTCACTGCAGCCAATGGGAACGGTTTTTACATTTCATAAAAAATAGTGCGAATTACAATTATTTTCACTCTTCAATGGGCTGAACTTTTAAGACTTTTTAAAGTCTTTTTTTTTTTGAAAGCAGGAGTGACTTCAGTCACAATATAGTCAAGAGCTGGCTCGTGATGAGGTTTAATCAAAGGGACAGTTTACCAGTCAGTAGAACTTGATGTATCCCATGCAAGAAAAGTTGTCATAGGTTACTTAACAACCAAATTGTTTAATAAACTTGAGGCTCTTTGACTTTTTTCTGTTTAAAACACTCTACCTTGCATAAACAAGGAAATTTTTGAGGCTGTATGAGATAGGGAAGTGTGAGGGAGAAAGGCTTAAAAATATTCCATAAAATTGTAAATCCTTGTAACAACTGCTGTTGCAGATATATCTTTATTTTACAATGAAAATCCACTTCTCAGAAAATTGTGATCAGTCCTATTGAGGTCTGTTATATAAATCAATTTACACTTAATATTGACATAGAATGAGCTTGGCCAAAGGAGGACAGGAAGTCTGCGAGTTCAAGCCCAACTTTGCTGAGGTGGGACCCCTGTTAACAGCACTAGGTTGGGTCCAGCTCTGGATTTTCTGTGTCTGGTGAAAATGATTACAAAAACGTGAAATATATTGCCAGGCAATGCTGGTTTTTTTCCAGCTGTCTAAGCATCTGTGCCACTCTTGTGTCACCGAGCGATGCTCACTTCTAGCACAATCCCATGACTACACTGGAAGCTGAAGTTTCAGTTTCATTTTCTCCGCCCTGTTGACTCAAGGCTTGGGGTCTAAGTTGAGGACCAGGTCACATCTCCCCATTAGTGAACAAAGTAAGGTCATTTTTATTCTGCTGGACCTTTTTTAAGGATAAAGATCCTCCTGTTTGTGGAGGGAGGCTGACTCCTAGGCACTGGTGCCAATGACGAGGTCTTTAGCCTCTTTTTCCATCAGTATCTGAATCATCCATGAAGCAGCTGCTGGAGAAGTGATGGAGGGCTCTATTAAGAACTAAATCCCAAGCCTTGTGTCTCTTGTATTCTCTGATCAAGCCTGTCCCTGGTGATTCTCATCCCCACCCCTATTTACATCCAAGGCTCACCCCTGCCTTAGTGCAGAGCAGGATGGCAGTGCCAGGGCTGTGACTGCCACTCATCCATAGGGTGCCCCAATCTTCAATGTAGGGACAAAGTTTTGTCAATATCTTCAACAGTGGCATGGTAAAAAGAATAGAGAGTGAAATCTCCAGGTCTGCAATTTTATTTCAGATATTTAAAAGCTGTGCAAGGAAATTCTTAAAATGGAGTGAGTGGGAAAATAGATGACAGAAGTAGACCAGGGAAATGCATCTACAGAAAAACAGCACAGACCGTGACACTGGACTTGCAGTTACAGCTCAGGAAAGACATCTTGACATTTGCAGACAGCAAACTTCTCGACCTTGCTGCCATAGCAGGCTGTGAAGGCAGATGGTACCAGCAAGGTCAAAAAGGTCTGGAGATAGATGGTCCGAGAAGGTATTGCTCTGTTCTTATGGTATAACATGAGGTCAAGATTGTCCCAGCAAAGAGTTGTTGTGGATTATTTCTTTCCCAATGTATATTTTGGTGATAGCATGTGGCTGATATTTACCTTTCTCTGCAATCAGGAGACAGAAGGGCTTTCAGATAGTACACTGATATCTTTAAAATCAGACCATAAACCAGATGTGGTATGAGATGGATTACCAGCCAAGAATCCACAGGAAAGGAATATTTCTTTGGAATTATTTCAGGGCAAAACAACAATTAAAAGGGCTCAAAGTAATTTCTTATATCTACCTCTGTTGCAATCCCCAAACCTGAAAATCTGCATTCTCTTTGTGATGACAGGTTCGAGACCTGCATACATAATGATTTTTTTAAAACTCTCTTTGCTACTTTTCTCTTGATTTCCGGGTGCAGACCAAGGATATACTTCTGAGTGAATGCCAGGTTGTCTCCTTAGGAACTGGACAAATGACAGACCAAAGTCCAAGAAGACCTAGACAAAGCACAGGGACCACCCTTGTGAGCAGACACCAATGCTGTTAGTGAGGTGCAATCAAGATTAGTTTTTTTAAATGGATAAATGTCTAAATGAGAAGCATCCAAGTCAGAGCTTATCAGTTTGAAGGTAACTGTTCTTCTAATAGTATTCTCTGCTGTGTCACTGTGCTAGACACTTCTTGTGCCTTATATTTGCAGAGAACAAGTCATGATGCAAATTTCTACCGAGAAAGAAAGTGGAAAGGTGGAACTGGAGCATGTGGCTCTGCTCAGCACGTCATTCCACTTCTCCCAAGGTTGATAGAGGGATAATACCAAAGAGTCCTTTCCCTTACAGTATCTCAGATGTTTTGGCATCCCCTGGGACAGCAGAGCATTTTCAACATTCACACACTGATTCTTACAATACCCTTGGGAAGGAGGGGAGAGAAAACCTTCTCCTGGCTTTACCAACATGAGGATGGAAAGACTTTCTTGGAACTGGTTGTTGAAGCAAGGAATCCAACTTGTGTCTTCAGAGGCTCCACATGTGGCTTACCATGCCATGCCTGAAAGGCTCTGCCCTGACTAACCTTTTCTGAGATCTCAGGCAAGTCATCTCAAATGAAATCTAGGAAAAGTTGTGCAGAGTCATTCCAAGTCTTCTCCAGGGTCCTGTCTCTTACAGTGGTCCAGATGCCCACAGAAAAGAATAAGAAAAAGACAGGCATATTTTCCTTGATACACTCTCTGAGCTTCTCACTGACACTTACTTCCAGGTTTGTTTGTTTACCACTCTTGCAGGGTGTTTTCCTGGGAATTTCCCTGATCACGTTCAAATATACAAACTGCCAGAAAGAGGGTTGTGAACAATTTTTCTCATGGATCAGGAGGGAAAAGAACACACAGATGATGGTGCCAGAGTAGCTCAGATACCACTTCTGTCGCTGTCCCAAATAATTTAAATTTGCTGTAAGCATCAATTAGTTGTGCAATTACCCAGCAAGGCATGTTCAGCTGCCACTGAATCATGTGCAATACCTTAACAAGACCCAGCAGATTCCTGGCTGCTCTCCCCTCCTCTGCCTGCTTCTCTCTGTGCCTTCTTTCCCTTTCCAGTTGGTGACTTCCCACTAGGGAAGGGCTTGTCCAGGTACCAGCTGGGGTACAAGAGAGACTACCAAGTTCCAGTGCAAAGGAAATCATGATTAACAAGGCATGGAGAGCTGTCTATAAAAACCTCACTGTTCCAGCCTACAGTACATTTATTTACGTGCTTACATTAGGGAAAAAAAAAGGCAAAATCCACCGTTTACCCATTTCCCCAGCAAGGTGAGGTCCCTACTTTATACAGGTGAAGAAAGGCGGGAGAAAGTCGTGCAGATGCAGTACGTCTGGGTAACACTGATTCCCCCATCTGGAAGAGCAGGGAGACCTGGCAGATCTTCTCACCTTCCTGTTATCTGTGCATTTTTCATGGGCACCTGATCTCACGCCTGTGTTGTTCTCTCAGCACAATCTTTTCACAAGGTTTGTGCCAGCAGAAGATGAATAACGGCTTCTCAGTCTTTAGTGCATGGAAAACCAGCCAAATTTTCCTTCATTTGTATGAACGTTTCCCTGGGATTTTGTCACTCACATAAGAACGGGAGCTGTCTCCCAAATGGAATTTGCTTGCTAGCTTGCTTGCTTCCTTCCTCCCGTCCTTCCGTTATGCCTTCAAGATTTTAAATCATATTCCTGTACTCAGAACTGTTCTTGCAACTGAATCACTACACAAGACCTACGTCCTTTATACTGGTGAAATGGCTGATCAAACAAAGAACTGTTGTAATCAAAGGGCCAATTAGTTGGTAGGGGAAAAGCCAGAGATTTCACTTATTTGTGGTGTGATTGCAACAGCTTTGGTCCAAATAGTATATCAGTACAACTGGTGAGTGTTTTGGGGCAGGAGGAGTGAGTGCAGGGGAAGGAGAGAAAGAAAGGCTTTATCTACCCTCTCCTGTGAGAACACCCCTGGAGATGTTCAAGACCAGGCTGGACGGGGCTTGGAGCAACCTGGTCTGGTGGGAGGTGTCCCTGCCCATGGCAGGGGGGTTGGAACTAGACGATCTTTAAGGTCCCCTCTGACTCTAACTATCTATGATTTTGTGATTCTATGATCCATAGCAAAATTCCCTGCAGCAGCATCATGTTGGCAAGACAACTAGTACAGAGGCAGAGCGTGTAACGTGCTGTAGGTGACCCTGCTCTGGCAGGAGGGTTGGACTAGATGATCTCCAGAGGTCCCTTCCAACCCTAACAATTCTGTGAATTCTGTGAATTCTGTGAGCTACAGGACTACGGCTTTATAATATCAGCCAGCCTGGGCATAGTTTGGGCCCAGGTCAACTAGCACTCACCCAAACTATCCCTGGGCACAGCTCAGGGTTGGCATGAGCCAGGGACCGTTCCCAATAGATGGTTTTAATTCATCCATCTTGTTCTGGAGGGTGAACAGGTTTATAGTATGGATGTGACAGGCCACCCTAGTTGCCTTAGGAATGGTCCCTGTCATGTTTAGTTGCATCTTTGACACAACTCTCCTTCCCGTCCTTCCTCTGGCAACCTTCATCTGACCCACCGTTGGACTGGGTCCACTGTCACCCATCTCAAGATTCCATCAGCACACAGGAAGGTATACCAGAATAACTTCTGGCATACCGAAATTTCCCTGTTCATCACCTATCCTTCTCTCCCAGCACAACGGAAGGAGTTTGACAGAAAAGAAAACCCAGATTTTAAGTCAAAATATGTACCTATTCACAATCAGCTTCAGATAATCTGATTAGGCAGCCCAGAGGACTGCTTTGCAGGTCCTACCTAAAGAGCAGTGATCCATGGGGCTTGCCTGTGAAGAGGTGACACATTTTTGCATTGATAAGGAGTTGTTGCTATATTTTTCTAATTCCTTACCAAGGCCAAACCTTTACATGTGCTCTTTGTACCAAAACACACAAAACCAAACATGGTGTCCCTCGGAAGGGCTGGAGATGAAGGCGAAGGGTGGGTGGAACTTTGTTTTACACCCCCAGAAAAGACGTGGGCGTGAAAAGTGTACAGAGGGCTCTTGAGAAATGCGGCCCCGAACGCTGCTAGCAAGCCTTGGCCTTTCCAAAGGTCATTTGCCTGGCAGTGTCTGGCTCATTACCCAGGAGGAATCCCATCCTAGGAGGGGGAGGTTGAGGTGCTGCCATTAAAGGCATGGTTTCCCAGCAAAGTCATGCATGGGGGAGTGGGAGCTATTAGCTGTGGGTGGCTCTGTGAAGACCTTTATGCAGAAGGCTGGAAGTGACCCTCTTAGCTGCCGTGGGGTTGGGACCCTGCAAACAGCCTTGAGCATTTTGCCAACTTCAGCAGATGAAAATCAGGTTGGCTTATGCCTTATAGGTGTGTCTGTGAACAAGGGAGCTCAAAAATTAGCAACTCAATGGCTTCGCTTTCCTTTTGAGAGACACTTTCAGGCTGGGCTATGCAGGCGCTGCAGTATCAGTCCTGCTCCCAACTAAGACTGGATCAGGCCTCATCCCCCAGCATGGGGGGGATGGTGGGGAAACACCATCCATGGATGGGGAGATGAAATAAGGATACAGACAGAGACCAGATTTACATGGTGCTCCCAGAGGCTGACCTGATAGATGTTTGTCTGTCCTTATCCTCAAGGAAATATTTAAGGGACAGAGACAGCAGATATCAGGAGGCACTTACGGTCCTGTCTCTGACCTCTAACAAATGACATAGTCATATATTGAGGTGTTTTCAACCCACAAAAGGCACAGTTCCAGCAAGAAGATTAACTGAAACTTCTCTTAAACTAGAAATTGGGTATTGAATATTTTGGTGATGAAGGCACCAGGAAAGAACTCTTGGTCCCCAGCCAGGTGCTGCCCCTTCTCTTCCTATCCCCAGCAGACGTAGCCCACCAGGCGGTAGAAACCAAATACTGTGTACATCTCCAGCCCCTGAGTGTGTTACACAATGCACTGATTAGTTCATTGGAAATTGATTATGTACTTGATTACGTCACAGTTTACATAACTGGGTTTTGCCTGTGATATTGACCTCAGAAGATGTGAGCTGCTTTCCAGAGGGCTAGAAATGAAGTAACTAAGTTGCAGTAACTAGGTATTTCTTGTAAGAGAGTCCTCCAGGTGGCTTGTTCTCTTTGTTCTTTAAAGGATTATATTTCCAGTCATCTTTTATAATCCCATGGATATGTTTTGTTTGTTAGATTAGTGACATATTTTCTTTTAATATTGTCCCTCACTATGCATCATCTGTTCAAGTAGAGATCTGCAATGGTTGACTTCCAATGTGGGATTTAAATCATACAATCATAGAATGGTTTGGGTTGGAAGAGACCTTGAAGATCATCAAGTTCCAACCCCCCTGCCATGGGCAGGGACACCTCCCACGAGACCAGGTTGCCCAAGGCCACATCCAGCCTGGCCTTGAACACTTCCAGCGACGGGGCCTCAACAACCTCCCTGGGCAACCAGTTCCAGTGCCTCACCACCCTCAAAGTGAAAAATTTCTTCCTAATATCTAATCTAAATTCTTCCAGTTTGAAGGCTTTTCCCCTCATCCTATCACTACATGCCCTTGTAAAAAGTCCCTCTCCAGCCCTCTTGTAGGCCCCCTTTAGATGTCACTCACAAGCACCTAATCACTGTGACAGGCACGGTGAGGAAACCCCGTGCCACTCCAAACTTTAGTCAGGATGCTGACCTGTGCAAAAGATAGCTGTCTTAATCCCAAATCATTTATAGCACAGGAAAGATTGCTGGCAGAAGGCAAAGAGGCATTCAAGAGAGCTGAGCTGTGGGTCAGGGGAAGTGGGGTGGTTGCTTGACCACCTTCTTAAAGGCTCATTTGCAATTGGTGCAAAACCAGACAAACATGAATACCTGTAATACGATTAGTTGCAAATCCAGACTGGAAAGCTATACTTCTGTTCCAGTAACAGTGCCTTTCTCTAGGTCCTGACATCCTACAGCATGATGTGGCTGTATCCATATTTTGCAACTGTCTTGGCCTCCAAAACAAGGGGACCACCTCAGACTGCCTGCTGGAATAGTTCCTAGCCAGGAGTAATCATTGAAACAGCCCAGGAATTCTTGGCAGAGAGCTAGCAGAGGCAAAAACTGCCAGGGCTGTTCTAATAATTTAATATTATGGATGATCAAGTTTCAGTGATCATGTCCTGGCACTTTTTAATCTGGTTGTACAGACACAGAGAAGTCAGTTGAATCACCTTTCAGACTCTACTAACTGTATTAGCTGCAACTTGATAGCTTGTAATGAGATCTTGGATGTAGCAGACGCAACAGAGTTGTCTATTACGCCTGAAAACAAGCGTGCATATGCAGGTGAAGGTCAATGCCACACTGATCTGTCTGATATATATGACTCCAGTTCTTGAGGCTGCAGCATTAGCAGCTTCCTACCTGGCAAGAGCCAATGGAGCTCCAGTGACTTTATTTTTGATGATGACGGTGCCAAAGTCAACAGAAATCCACTCAATACACCATAAGAGTAGACATTCTGGTGCTGCACAGAGGAGTGCATTTAGACACTTCTCAGTGTCTAATGAAAACACTTCTGGTGTTTTAGTTTGTCATCAGCTGCACAGTAATTCTTAAAAATTACAGCTTCTGTGCCATTTCATGTGATACCATCCACAAAGAAGCCTCAGTCCCTTCCAGGAAAAGCATCACTCCAGCAGCATTAGAGCCGTGTGACAGATCAGGAAACTCATTGTGCAGGACCAGAGAAGTATGAGACTTTTCTCCATAACATAGAGGAGAGATCCTGCCTCCCTCTCTTCTTCTCAGACTTTGGTTACTATTCCTTCTTGCCCTCATCTCCACAGAGGAATCTTTCTTTTGCACAGACTTTAGTGGCGCAGAGGACATTACATTCTCTATGCTGACTTTCAGCGTTGACATGTAAAGGTCTGTTTAATGTTGAATCACCGTATGGATTGCAACACGAGGACACATGCAATTGAGATCAAAGCAACCAAGGGTAGGTAATAATTTACTAGGTTCCTAGACCTCAGCATTGCAGCATCCCTGAACTTTATGAGCAGAGGGGCTCTCCAGCCTCCTTTTCTGCCTTTTCAGTGGTGATACGAAGTCTCTCACATATCAGATTCATTAAATGCTCTGCTGTACTTTTCTTCCTCTAAAAAGTTAAAGAAGTTTCTCTAATAGAGGACCATTCTAGCTGTCACAAGCACAGTGAGGACTGATGGAAGAACAGAGGTAAAACGTGCCTGGTGGTCTTTGCTTTGAGCCTTGTGCACCCATTTAGCCGATGAGAAATGGCATAAAGAACTCTGCCACCAAGTGACATGTGGGAATATTTTGCCCAAGAGCACAAGTCCATGGGACCTGATGAGATGCAACCGCAGGTCCTGAGGGAACTGGCAGATGAAGTTGACAGGCCACTATCCATCATATTTGACAAGTCGTGGCAGTCCGGTGAAGTTCCCACTGACTGGAAAAGGGGAAACATAACCTCCATTTTTAAAAAGGGAAAAAAAGTATGCCCGGGAAACTACAGGCCGGTCGGTCGCTCCTCTGTGCGCAGCAAGATCATGGAGCACATCCTCATGGAAACTCTGCTAAGGCACACGGAAAATAAGGAGGTCATTGGTGACAGCCAACATGGCTTCACTAAAGGCAAATCGTGTCTGACAAATTTGGTGGCCTTCTACAATGGCGTCACAGCGCTGGTAGATAAGGGAAGAGCAAAGGACATTATCTACTTGGAACTGTGCAAAGCATTTGACATTGTCCTGCATGACATCCTTGTCTCCAAATTGGAGAAACATGGATATGATGGATGGACCACTCGGTGGATAAGGAATTGGCTGGATGGTTGCACTCAATGTTGCTGTCAATGGCTTGATGACCAAGTGGTGACCAGCGATGAGTAGCATTCCTCAGGGGTCGGTACTGGGACTGGTGCTGCTTAACACCTTTGTCGGTGACATGGATATTGAGATTGAGAGCACACTCAGCAAGTTTGCCAACAACACCAGGCTGAGTAGCACAGTTGACACGCTGGAGGGAAGGGATGCCATCCAGAGGGACCTAGACAAGCTTGAAAGGTGGGCCCGTGCAAGCCTCATGAAGTTCAGCAAGGCCAGGTGCAAGGTCCTGCACCTGGATCAGGGCAATCCCAAACACAAATCCAGGCTAGGTGAAGAATGGATCAGAGCAGCCCTGAGGAGAAGGACCTGGGTGTGCTGATTGATGAGAAGCTCAACATGAGCCAGCAATGCGCGATCACAGCCCAGAAGGTCAACTGTATCCTGGGCTGCATCAGAACAAGTGCAGCCAGCAGGTCAAGGGAGGTGATTCTGCCCCTCTACTCTACTCTACCTCTACAGGTGGGGTGAGACCCCACCTGGAGTACTGCGTCCAGCTCTGGAGTCCTCAACATAAGAAAGACATGGACCTGTTGGAGTGGATCCAGAGGAGGCCCCAAAGATTATCAGAGGGCTGGAGCAGCTCTCCTATGAGGACAGGCTGAGAGAGTTGGAGTTGTTCAGCCTGGAGAAGAGAAAGCTCTGGGGAGAACTTAGAGCCCCTTCTAGCACCTAAAAGGGCTATAGGAGAGCTGGGGAAGGACTCTTGTTCAGGGAGTGGAGCAGTAGGACGAGGGAGAATGGCTTCAAACCGGAAGAAGGTAGATTCAGATTAGATATTAGGAAGAAATTCTTTACTCTGAGGGTGGTGAGCCCCTGGCGCAGGTTGCCCAGAGAAGCTGTGGCTGCCCCATCCCTGGAGGTGTTCAAGGCCAGGTTGGATGGGGCTTTGAGCAACCTGGGCTGGTGGGAGATGTCCCTGCCCATGGCAGGGGGGTTGGAACTTGATGATCTTTAAGGTCCCTTCCAGCCCAAATCATTCTACAATTCTAAAGTGTATCTACTAGAGGATTTCCACTAATACAGCTCCATGGGTGAAGCAACATCAGCCCTCATGTTCCCATTCTCATTGTGTCCTTAGCCAGATGATGCCAAAGGATACCCTGTGGGATGGCAAGTTAATAAATGGACATGGCAGTGGTCGTGACTACACATGGATGTGCAGATTAATTGGTCTGAGCTGTTCCTTTTCTGAACTATGAGTGATATGTCTATGTGTCAAGAGGTGTAAGATGCAATGGAGAAGCCAGTTGGATGACAGCTTCACCTGTACCCCATTACTTACACTGCAAAGCAAAGGGCTGTAAATTTGATTGACATTGATTTCTTACATAGGAAACTGTAAAAGAAGACTAGTTGGCTACAAAAGTAGGAAAACCCAAACATGTTTGTTTAAATTTCCCTGTGTGTACATGGTGATGATGATAAAATGAATGTAAGATTTCAGTCCATTTTCTTTTATCTTGTTTGCAAAGTCCTGGAAGCATCAGACAAATGGCACAATTGAAGAACATATTATTATCACAATTAATTAACTTATTGGTGACTAATAGAAGATGAAGCACTGCAAACATAAATCACTCTGCATGTATTGTAAGGATTTGTGCCCTAATTAGGAAAGCCAGGAGAATACTAAAGTATGTTCTGACATGAACTTGGTTTTAATGGGATCTAAGCACATGCTTTCCTAAATAACCATGGGCCTATGCAGTTTTAAAGGCATACTTACAGTTAAAATGGCAAAGTCAAGTCCTACCAGCGTCCAAATACATGTACCCCATTATAAATAACGCTTTTTGAAAGTATAATAGTTCTTGGACTCTAAAATTACTTTATTTGCCATTAGGTGTTAAGTTGTGCTTAAGAAAATGTTGCAGCAAAAAGCAATCAACACCGCATATGGTGCTCGTTATGAACTATTATGTGAGGTAGTTTGTCAACCAAGAAGAGAATAAGAGAAGAAAAACCCTTGCCTTGCAGAAGACCAAGGAATCTACTCAGTCATTGTGTGCTCCTTTATCAGATGGTCGCAGGGGCTGGCCCCACTCAACATTTCAGATTTCACTTGTGCTAACGCCTTTGGAAAGCTGCGCTGCTAGGGCAAAATTCAGCAAAATTGGATTGCAAACATCAAAACATAAATATCTATTCATAGTTTACAGATTTACAAAATTGCCTGTTAGTAAATGGGGAGAAATAAAGGGAGCACCATTCTGAGATATTGTGGCCTTCACGATCATCTGCTGATGTACCAAGTGCTTCTTTTGCACTCAGCTGTTGGAACACAGGGGAGGGAGCTTCTAGTATTATAAGATGCCCATCTCTTCCTGATCTCAAAGGCAAAATTAAATCTCTTTTGAGTATCATGTGTCCTCCCTTTCTCTCGTTTGCTACGAATATTCTCATGGAACCTTTTGTGTCTTATTTGCATTGCAGTATTCTTGCATAAGGCTTTAAGTAAAGTCCCTCCAACACCTGTTAGCTTAGAAAAACTGATTTCTCTGGGGTAGGTACCTACAACTTTGAGTTCCCAGCTCATGTCTGGAAGTTAACATTCAACAGAGATCTCCAGGACTCTTTTCTGGCCCTGACTACCGTGGCACACAGCTCCATGCACACACCGTCATGTTCCAGCCCCAGGTCACTGCTGTGCTGCACAAATTGCTCTGCTCCTCAGGTGTTTTATACCAGTTTGGCCTGGTTTTAAGCAACCAGCTTGTGCCTGTCTCTGTTGTTACTAGGAACCAAAGTCACGGAATTTTCCTATTACTCCAAATGACATTTTCAGGCTGCCTGTGCTAGCAGGGCTTCAAATGTTGCTCACTTTCCCAGAGGGCTGCTTTCTTTCTGCAAGAAATAAGGTTGTTCAGCAAAACCTGTGGCAACTTGCATCACTGAAATTTAAACAATTTGACTCTTATAATAGATTTATTCTGTTCCACAGGTGGGAAACAGTACAGCCCTGAAAATAATCAGGGCTTGTTCAAATACTGCATGTGACAGCAAAGAGTAGTCACTGCCTTCTCCAGTGCCACATTCTGATTTTATTTAGGGAAAACATGACTTCTCCCTAACATTAACTTCTTTAGAGAGCAATGAGTGCTCAAAAAACACACTTCCATTAGCAAAATGTCACAACACCGTTGTCCTGTCTAAATGAAAGACAGATGGGGGAAACTCACATTTCAGTGGGTCTTCCTCCATAAAAGTAAAAGGAGTTTGTTTCCTGGTTTCTTCATGTTCATGTTGAAGTCAGGTGTCTGTCTCTGTCAGGGTGTCCCATTGACAACTTGCTGAAAGAGAAGAGAATCATAGAATTGTTTTGGTTGGAAGGGACTTTTAAGATCATCGAGCCCAACTGTTAACCCAGCACTGCCAAGTTACCACTAAACCATGTCCCTCAGCACCATGTCTACACATCTTCTAAATACCTCCAGGGGTGGCAACTCAACCACTTCCCTGGGCAGCCTGTTCCAGTGCTTGACAACCCCTTCTGGGAAGAACGTTTTCCTAATATCCAATATAGATATCCCTCAGTGCAACTTGAGGCCGTTTCCTCTTGTCCTATCGCTCGTTACTTGGGAGAAGAGACCGACCCTCCCTTGCTACACCCTCCTTTCAGGGAGCTGTAGAGACTGAGAAGGTCACCCCTTAGCCTCCTTTTCTCCAGGCTGAACACCCCCAGTTGCCTCAGCTGTTCCTCATAAGACTTCTTCTCCAGACCCTTCCCAGCCCTGTTGCCCTTCTCTGGACATGCTCCAGTGCCTCAATATCTTTCTTGCAGTGAAGAGCCCAAAACTGGACATGGTATTCAGGTGGGGCCTCACCAGTGCCGAGTACAGGGGGACAATCATTGCCCCAGTCCTGCTCACCACACGATTCCTGATACAGGCCAGGATGAGAGGAGTGACAAATCAGCTCTACTCTCCATTAGACATGGGAAATCTGAAGAGTTGCTGGCAAAAAAAGAGAAAATTTCCAAGGCAAGGGTACAAAAAGGACATTCTGGAGTGCTTGGCATTTCCTGGTTAATTAGATTTTATAGGTGGAAGAGGGAAATCAGTGTTTTTCTTACTGTCATGCACTGCATACACACTTTAACTCCCCTTGTTCTTATTTTCTCAGTCGCTTAAGCTTGCCCGTTAGTATGTAGATTAAACATAAACATTGGTAATGTTTTCATCCTACGAATAATTCTTAGAACAAAAATGCCATTAACTCCAAGTTAAATATAATAAATGAGGTAATAAGGAAGCAAATCGCTGAACCAGAATGCCAGAGCGAAGAACTGCAGAAACGCCTGGGCTCTGACAGAGATTAACCTGTTTATTACGTGTGATGGCGTTTGGGCAAAGGGAGGATTCCCATGGGGGCAAGGCTCTTGCAGATGTTTGACGTCTACAAGCCCAGGATTTCATGAAGAAGAAGAACCTTCAGGGCTTTGATCCCCTAACCAACACTTCTCAGAAAATTTACAGCCACAGGGATCATGGAAGCCCCGGGAGATGTTGCACTTCGAGGTACTACGTCTGCCGAGACTCTTATGGAATCAGCCCATTCTCCCAACCTTTTGGGGCAATATGAGGGGAAAGAAAAAGGGGATGTCAAAAGTTGGTAAAAATGCAAAGCGTTCAAGGTGGGATGTAAGTGAGAATTGAAGGAGGGGGTGAGCTTTTTGTCAGCCTTCTGCGATGGGTGAGGATGTCCTGAAACCTGTTGAAAAAATGTCAAAGTAAAGTTGCATTGTCTCAAACGTTTCCCAATGCTTTCCCTTGCCTTTGACATCATACCCCTGGTGACAGGGATGGGGAGACAGGAGACAAAATGTTATGTGACTTGTCAGTGAGCGGCAGATCCAGGGTCAACACCACAACCATGCTCCAGCGGTGGCTGACTCCGAAGCCCTCTGCCTGACCCATCCCCACAGCTGTGTTGGAAACCCATCTAAAAGAGCCACGCAAATCGGTGGGGCTCGCTGGGGCTTGGCTGATGGTCACATTATACAACTGTCTAGCATGGTCAGCGGAAAGTCACCCTTGGGGATTGCAACACGTTCACTGCACATTTCATTGCAACCTGCGATAAGGGGGCTAAGCAGTCCGCTTTCCAGAAGGTTGGTTGCAGTTACTGATTGACAAAGCACTCAGCCGTCAAACTTGCACAATCCCGTGGGCTCTATAAATACCAGGTGCCTTTCCTGGCCTCTTCCTCAAACAAATTTCATCCTCCATCGGTCTTGCAGGCACTTTGCAAGGGCACACAGTCCACAACTGACTGGCAACCATGAGGATCCTTTACCTGCTCTTCGCTGTTGTCTTCCTCCTCTTCCAGGCTGCTCCAGGTGAGAAGCAAAGTAAACCCTACAAGAAAACATAGGGGTTTGTAAGCAGAAGTGTGTGCATAGGAGGAAAAAAGCAGCCACCAACTGACGGCAGAAGCTGATGCTGTTGGGATGGTGTTATGCAGTGCATGGGACCAAGAACATCTGTGCTCACGATGACCGTCTTCTTAAAAATGCAATGTATCACTTCATATTTATCTATCATCATCTTAGATTGAAAAACGATATTTTATCATCTCCCCACAGGTTCAGCGGATCCTATTTTTGCTGACACCACGGAGTGCAGGAGCCAGGGAAATTTCTGCCGTGCTGGGGCATGCCCACCCACCTTCACTGCCTCGGGGTCGTGCCACGGGGGGCTGCTGAAATGCTGTTCCAAGTAAGTGCCGCAGGACTGAAGGATGTCAGAGGACATTTTCATCCTGCCATTTTTATCTACTGTTTCTTTGAATAATATGCACAACTCCATGGGGACTGCAGGGCAGCTGTCTGTGAGAGAGTCCAGATGGAAGATGAACATGTATACAGTGCAGATGTGTGCGTAAGGAGACAATTTGTTTTGATGGAAGTTAGGTATGAGAGTAAAAGTTCAGGAGGGTAAAAATTTCCCAGAATTCAGTATTTTTCATTTTATTTTGAATTGCAGTCAGGGAAAAAAAGGAAGATTTTTCAAGAAATTATAAGGAAAATATTTCACAGTGTTTTCACTCATCAGGGGAAACAACGCGTCTTCCCTTCCTCTATGCTTTTTGTTTCCAAAATGACCTAGAAAATTGACTTTTGAAAGGGGAAGAATGTTCACAGAACTCTGGTTCTCATTCTCTTCCCAACTCTTCTTCCTCCCACCACTATGCAGCTCTTAGAAAGGTGAAAAAGAGTGAATTTTTTAGTGACTGGAGACAACCGGGTATGCATTTCACTTTTGACTTTGTAGACCACTTTCTAATAATGCTTGGTGTTTCCCTGATAGCAAGATGTTTTTTCTTTCCTTAAGGTTTTGAACATGCTTTGAGGGAAGTCACTTTAGCTTAGGATAACACGTACTCCTCAGACATTTAATTCTTACAATAGTTTTGTTCAACTGGTTACCATGTGATGATCATTGTCATCTGCAGTAACTGTCTATCACATACACAAAATTTAGTGGCCAATTAGGAGAGGTTCCTACATCTTTTGAGGAAAAGGACGAGTGTGATGACATAACTTGTCCCAACAGGAGATGTTCAGGTAGATCCTCAGCCATTGATGTGACCAGACAGAGCCCGGAGAGCTCAGATTTGCATTTTCTGAATTTTCCACAATTCCTTATTCTGTTAATTTACAGAATTGCCAGGGTTTAAAGGTTCCCAGAAATTGAAGAAAGTGTGATGAGGTGGCTGTAGGAAAGAGGTTTCATAGCATTTATTCAGCACATGGGGATCCTCAGTCAGAGAGTGGTTTCAGGAAACCCCCGTCATACCAATATTAGGATATGTCTGTTGTCAGGAGATTAAGATGCTAAGGAAGATGCTTAGGAAGTCAGGAAAGTGAATGGTACAGAAGCAACCTGCTACTAGATGATTTTACAAAGGAATGATGTCATCCCTTAGTCTCTGTGAACGATCATTCCCTTTAGGAAGCAATTTCTGCTGAAAGCAAGTAGGAGCAGATGGCAGATCTCCAACATCAAATTTCTGTAAGAACATCTGTTAGACCTGATCCAAGGAGGGCTGGGTCTGAGAAAGGAACAAGATGTCTTGGTTCCAGGTGTAATTTTTCTACAGAAATACTCTTTCTTGAAAGAATGTATCCATATGTGATATTGATGGATGCTAATAATCAGGGTTTAAATTCTTCCTATCGAGCTGTTTAGATTTTCAGTTGGGTTGATCAATACAACAGCAGAAGTTGAAACCAACAGAGTATTCCAAGTTACAATATAGTATTTTTTTCCAGCTGAGGATTCAACCTACTGAGTTGCTTGAAAATAAATCTTTGAAATTAGACACGCAGAGTTCGATTCAGTAAGTTACATTGAGAGGTTTAGTGGCATTTGAGGTGCCTTGGAGTATTTAAACCATATATACATGTCTGGCTGAGGTAGCTCATAGCCTATGGGAAAACACTGCTTTTCAGAAAAGATGGATAGAGACCAAGCAGATACCCCAGAGCTCTTCAAATGGCACTAGATTTGTATAATTCAGGAACTAAATAAAATCCCCGATCTTTATTTTGGGGTGAGCTGAATGAAAATTTTTATTACTGGTGGTAGTATAACTAGTTCGCCAGGGACCATAGTTCTTGTGGACTGGTTGTCTGCAGACCTAGACACCCAGCACACAAGGGGACCCTTCCATGGAGGCATCTAAATGTAGGGTTTTAAACTTGCAGGTTGGTCCCACCCCATACATTTATTCTGAAAGTAATTAGCAGGTATTGAGGCTTTTAGAGATTGAGTTTAGATTCAGCAAAATAACAAGACCCTTTGTATCCTTACAGAATTTTGGCAAAGTAAGAAGAGACGGCTTTCCTGGATCAGTGTCCTTGTACCAGCAACCTTTCTGCTGCCTTGAGGAGGTGATTTTGATGAATTCCTCCTCTATCTAAACCCTCCTGCAAATGAGCATTAAAAGAAGCTTCCAGAGGGCACGTCCTGTTAGCACACTGCTTCTGGAGATCCAGGTTTTTCCTCACTGAAGTCACTCCCTTTTTTGCTTCTGACACACAAGCCACTTTGGTACCTTGGCCACCTATTCCAGCCTACCTCACAGGGATGTTTGGATGTTCAATCAGTTCAGGTTCATGCAGCTCTTGGAGGATGTGAAGCAATATATATATATTATTATTTTACTCACACGCAAAAATAAATGTCCTCTAAAATGAATAATTTTGGTCTTTTATTGTTACTAACGGTAATTTTCTCTGTGGTTTTGACTCAGGTCTCATTGAGTCATGCGACACTTTTATACAAGTAAGTCTGTCCAGTCTCACGTATTCCCAAGTGATTTGGAAAAGGGAATAGCTAAAACAGCAACCAGTTTTGATGATGATACTACGGTATTCAGGGTGACAAGACTGAAAGTTGAGGGTGAAGAACTGTACAAGCAACTCTTGATAGTGAGTGATTGGATGGCAAAATCACAATCAATAAACACCTCCAGTATTGCAAACTTTAGACACACATATATAAATATATATACACATACCCAACTTCATAAACACAGTGATGGGGTCTGAACTATCTCTACCCAGAAACAAGATTTGAGGTGATATATAGGCTGCTTTTAAAAACAGCAGACCTGTGTTCTACAGCAGTCAGCAAAGTAAATCGAATGTCCTGTTTTATTCAGTAGTACAGACGTAGCCATGAGCTCTATAGTGCTAAAAATGCAAAACCAAGGTGGTTTTCATTGTTTCCCCCAATAGTTACAGATGCACAATCAATTTCTTTTCTCCCATCACAACTAGTCCCGGAGGCATGAAGTCCATTTTTTGGGAGTCAATTTCCTGGGCTGGTCTCATCCAGGTGCATTAGAAAAAAACCTAGGAATTTTGCCATGGCACTGGAGCCTGTTTTTAAGCAATTTAATTGATCCCCATGTCTCTGCATGTGCAAATGTACCAAGGTAAAGAAAGAGATGCTCCATCCTGGGCAGGGAATGGCTGGAGAGCAGCCCTGAGGAGAAGGACCTGGGAGTGCTGATTGATGAGAAGCTCAACATGAGCCAGCAACGCGCGATCACAGCCCAGAAAGCCAACCACATCCTGGGCTGCATCAGAAGTGTGGCCAGCAGGGCGAGGGAGGGGGTTCTGCCCCTCTACTCCACTCTCGTGAGACCCCACCTGGAGTACTGCATCCAGCTCTGGAGTCCCCAACATAAGAAGGACACGGACCTGCTGGAGCGTGTCCAGAGGAGAGCCACGAGGATGATGCGAGGGCTGGAGCACCTCTCCAATGAGGAGAGGCTGAGAGAGTTGGGGTTGTTCAGCCTGGAGAAGAGAAGGCTCCGGGGAGATCTTATTGCCGCCTTCCAGTCCCTAAAGGGGCTCCAGGAGAGCTGAGGAAGGACTTTTTACTGGGGCACGTAGTGAGAGGACGAGGGGGAATGGCTATAAACTGGAAGAGGGCAGGTTTAGATTAAACATGAGGCAGAAGTTTTTCCCTGTGAGGGTGGTGAGGCAGTGGCACAGGTTGCCCAGAGAGGTTGTTGAGGCCCCATCCCTGGAGGTGTTCAAGGCCAGGCTAGATGTGGCCTTGGGCAACCTGGTCTAGTGGGAGGTGTCCCTGCCCCTGGCAGGGGAGTTGAAACTCGATGATCTTCAACGTCCTTTCCAACCTAAACCATTCTATGATTCTATGATCCTCACAACTGGAGCCTTATATTTTTTAATTTTTTTGTGACTAAAGAGTCTAAAAAGAACCCAAATCAAGACCACAAAGGACATGCAGAAATCAGAAAGGTCAAATTAACACAGAGGTTGTGCAGCATTTTATTTCTTTCTTCTTGTCTTAGCTTTCCCCATTAAAAGCTTGACAGTGCTCCTGTCTTTTTAGTCTTCTGAAGAGGACAACATGTCCAAATTTCCCCTGTTATTTTAGAAATATCCTGCACAAGGTTTCTATAAGTTGTATTTGTTTAAGAAAAAAAATATCGCTTAACTTCTGCATCTTTGGATTTGTCAAATGAAGCTAGATCACTTCCTTCTGAATCGACATCTACAACAGGACCATAGTCTGAAAGTGTTAAATGACACCAATGTGCCACATGTTCCACCTCCTTCTGTGGCTTTTTAGGCAGAAAAAGCCTGAGGATATAGAAGTAACCCATGTTTGAAGCTGCCCTGAGTAATCTGACTGACTGGAGTAATCTTACATTTATATCAGCAACTAAAAAGTCCAGGGACAGTGTTCTGCTGGAATTGCAAGACTACTCACCAGATCTCTTGGCCTCCAAAATAAGATGTTTGTGTTCAAGATGTGTATCGAGAACTGTTCCTGGTCTACTCTAACCCCTGAACTGCGCTCAGGGACATGGCTAGCTGGCCTACTCCTAAGCCACACCAAAGATCTTGATAACATTTAAACAACATGCTAACCATTTAGGAAGCACATCTCACTGCCCATAACCTGGTCCTGTTCAACTTACTACTGCAGACATGGATGATCTGTTCTCCATCACTCAAGTTTCTCCTGAAAAAAAATCTCTGATATTAAGCCTGGAGAAATTCAGGACAGACCGAGCCGATTTCCCTCCTGTCCCAACAAAAGGCATCTCTAGTGTATAAGTCATAGAGGTGTTACTCCAAACAGGGTTGTCTCCACTTCTGTCTCTAAATGCTGCACCTCATGTCCGCCAAGGTCTTTCATTTCACCTCAGCAGCCACCCTCACTGCCATACATGGGTAACTTCAGTCTCATTCTCCCATTTTTGCCTAATTTCTATGGAGCCCCTTGAGGCTCTATATCACCTCTGCGCTCCCCATGTCCCCTGAATGGAGCCTGGGGTTGATTTCATGTGGGATGGCTCACACAGCTCTCCTGTGTCGGTGGCCCTACAGGGGTCTGTGTCTTTCATACCAGTTTCCTGGCCTGTATCTCTCCTGCACCAACCACTAAGAGTTCTTCCCAAGAAGTTCCTCATCCTATGTCTATTGAGAACTTCCCTCCTACCATTATTTTTTTCCCTTGGAGGGATGGCAGGGAAGCAGCTGGAACCAAATTCAGTGGAGCTCAAGCTACAGGAGAAAAGAAACCTCTTGACTGATGTACACCTTCCAAAGCTAATGCAGGACCTCAGAAAGCCACCTCCTTGGTCACCTAAAGAATGGATCCATTTTTAAAACAGTGATTGGGATGAGGACTTTCAAAAAATTTGTTGACCAGTGACTTCTTCCTCTCACAGCTCTTTCCCATGGCAGGGAGCCAGATTGGAGGTGGTCCCATGGCTGAACTTGGACAGGCACTTTAGTCACTGGGACTGGAGTTCCCCCACTGAAACCCAGTTTCATGCATGAGCAGCCTCTATCGAGTGCTCCATCAAGGGGAACGAACACCATGTACCTTCCACCCACTGTCATCTTCACCGTGTCTGTAAACGTTTACACCTCTCACCATCATTTTTTACTAGCTCTTAACTCTGGGACAGGGGAACTCAACACTGCTGCTTGCTGCCACCTGTTTATTACACTTAGACCACAGGAGATTTTCACTTCTGGTTTGGCAGATTAGTGCATAGAATCATAGAATCATAGAATGGTTTAGGTTGGGAAGGACCTTGAAGATCATCGAGTTCCAACCCTCCTGCCATGGGCAGGGACACCTCCCACTAGTTGCCCATTAGTTGTAACTAAAAGCAGGGACTCTCCTTCAGGTCTAAAGACATTTTAACTCCTTGCTTCGTAGCCCAGAAAACAGACCACAGGTGGCAATTTTCCAAGCTGAAAAGGCAAACAACAAATCAAAAAAGCCCCCTGAAAAAAAACGTGAGCTAAAAAGATGAATTCACTCTTCCTGTTTCTTCAGACGGACAGGTCCCACTCAAAATCCCTCACCCACTCCTTTGCTACCAGGTCAAATATTAACTCTGATACCTCAAGATCAACAGCTTCCCATCGGTAACAGCCCTACTGCTTTCTCTGCATGCCGGGGGCTGTTTGCCAGCATCTTCTCCCAGTGCTCAAGAAGAAGGAAGAAGTGGGCCACCTTGCCCAGGCTCCCTTTCCCTAGTGCCAAGCAGTCTTCAAGGGGGCTGTTATCACCCCAGGTGTATTTTACCTTTCCACGGCGGGAGCCTGGACCCAGGACAAGCATTGCTGCTGCTCTCCAGCCGGAGCTGGGGGAGGGACGTGAGGAGGATGGAGCTGTTCCCCCTTCCTTTCCTCTCCCCAAGGCTGTTTGGTTCCAAAGAGCATTGAACAACGTGTGACACCATGGGTTGACCCCAGCGGGGTTTGCTCAGCAGCCACACGCCCCAAAACAAACACCCCTGCCCCTGGTGCTGCCTGGGACAGGCAGGAGGAGGATTATGCAAGGAGCGGACAAGCACGTTTTCCTTCTCCTTTAAATCCTGTTATGTTTGCAAACAGCTTCACCCTTAACGGCATGCCTAACGCTGGCTATGTTTGCTGATCATGGACTGCCCCTTCCTTACTTTCTTTCTGGCCATGGTCCATTTTCGGAAAATGGAGCTGAGGTTGCACGGGGATGGGGTGCCTGTCTGAAACCTTCAGCAGCTGTTTTGGGTTGTGGGGTTGTGTCTGTCTCCTGGCTCACAGATCAGAAATCAGAGAGCTGGTCAATGTTCCCAATTGCTGGCTTTAAAAAAAAAAATAAATAAAATTCCAGCACGCACAGAGATGGCGTTTTATCATAAGAGACTGACTCCTCCAAACTTCTTTTTCCACATTCAGGAGGAAAACAGAGGAGAGATGACAGAGGATTCTTTCCTTATCCCTTGCCTGAAAGAAAAGAAGGAGGCAACACGGTACAGAACACGAGGTGCAAATGATTTCACCTCATGTACCCCTTGTCTCCATGGATGGTGTCAGTGAAGACACCAACCTGCTTGAGAACCTGTGTCTCTTCCTCAGCCGCTGCCCTGGACAAAGCGTTTGAAAATACATGGCCTTCCCCTTGACTGCTGCTGCCCACCCCATTTCCCACAGCTCCCTGGCAGAGGTCTGAAACTCTGTTTTCTTGTCATGTTCCCCAAGAACTTCATCACATATTGGGTCAAACCACCACTGGCAGTCGGGGAGGTGCAAAGGGAGGAAGATGTGGGCTTTATACCCCCAAGCATCTCCTGGACGTTGTGCCCATCACATAAGACAGGTAGATACGAGTCTTCCTCTCCTTCCCTTGGACCTTAGGGGGCCACGGCCATGCTGCCAGGTCTATCTGTCCTGCCAGCATTGCATGGTTTCCCAACCTGTAGATTAGAGACAAAAGTAAAGCAAGGAGGGGAATTTGTCTGCTTTGCCACCCTCCTCTTCTTGCCCCTCCTTAACGTCCTCATCTGTCCTCCACTCTAAAGAAGATTTCTGCTTGTTTCTAAAATCCTAGTCCTGACAGAGTGAGCTAATGTGGTTTTTTTTACAAACTGAAGCACACACTTCATGCCCACACACAACTTGTAGCAGCCGGTTGACCAGACACAGACCTCTCTGCCCTCTGCATCCAGACATAGCTCACCGCCTGCTGTTATTCTGCATCGCTTCAGTTTGCTGCTCTCACTGAAGCAGTAAAAAATTAAGCAGCCTTATGACTTGATTTCATTAATGATTCTTGGCTTATAATGTTTGCAATAAACCCCACGCTTGCAGTTCTCATCTGTCTCAGGGAGTGGCATTTCTTGGAGACAAGCACAAGTATTTAGAGAGCTGCTCAAAGCTCTATGATGCTTCCTCTGGTCCATGTTGTATATGGCTGGTCCTTCATATGCTTGAAAAAAAAAACCAACTTTTTTTTTTTCCAGATGCAGAAAAAGGTTACATGGTGATAAGAGATGTAGAGACACCACACACAAGTAGACTTCGTACGCTGAATTTAAGAAATCGGAAAGAGGGATGTGATTCTCTTCATAACCACATCAGGGAGGTGACTAGCAGCAAGGGAAAATGTTATTAAACTGAGGTCTTTTGGGGCACAGAATGAGTAGGTTTAGACTCTCCACAAAAGGTGGGTGTTGGAAGAAGGTTCACGCTGTCAGAGCTGGGTAAGGGAACTCAGTGCCTGTAGCATCCCTGAGGCACACAACCCCACCGTTTTCAGGACAGAGCTCAGCTGATTGATGAAAAGGAATTGGGATTCAGTCTCCTATGACAGTGCGGCACAACACACAGTGGTGTCCAGTCCTTTCTGCTTAATGACTTCTCCTTCAAGATTTGCCACAAATCCATGGCTAAAGTCCCAAGTATAAGATGCAGAGAGTAATTGAGCTCTGAACCATGTTAGAACACCTGGGACCATGTTAGAAGAACATTTGGGAGAAGGAGCTTCTCCCATGTCTGCAGATTTCATACCTGGGAGGGGGAATGTCCACAACCCTTTCACCCCTACCATGCCTCCTTCAGCTGCAGCCCTACATCTCCAGTCCAAGCAAGGACCGAAGCTCTGATCCATTCCTGCACCTGAGGAGTAGGGTCTGTTTCCTCCCCGTTTCACGCAGCCTTGCAGGCCATCTTCCCTGCTTTTGCTATGCTCCCTGTGCCCAGTGACTGGTGGGAGGACAGCCTGTCACAAGACCATGGCCAAGAGCCATGGGGCATCAGCAGATCTACGTGGTTTACAGTATTGCAGATCACAGGAACCCACCTCCCTTCTCCTCCAATCCTGTGTCCTCCCCAGGTGCAACCCACCAGCTGGCACAGGGCACGCGAGCACAGAGTGACGGGGCTGCTCAGGTCAGCTAACGTGATTTGGTCATTGCTCAGGTCAGGCGTCTTCAAATGTGCTGGGTTGCAACATCTTCATGCATCACCAGTCTCTATAGTAATAGGGCAATGAACTCGCTGTTCTTCAGACCACCACTCCTCCACCCCCCTAATTGTCTGCACTGCTCCATCCCAGAGCCTTTATAAGTACAGGGACTAGTCGTCTTCGGCCTCGCACATCAGCTTCTGTCCACCTCCAAGTATCTTCATACCTGCAAAGACCATCCTACCACCAGCTGGCAGTCATGAGAATCCTTTTCTTCCTCGTTGCTGTTCTCTTTTTCCTCTTCCAGGCTGCTCCAGGTAAGACAGAAAATAGATGAGATGGAGGCTAAAAGGGTATATGAGCAGAGAAGTCCATTGGAGCCCAGTGCTGAGGTTCAGACTACCTCTGTGCTCTTGGACTCTGTGACTTTCATATTAGAAGTCCCCTTCTCTAGTCATAGTCCTAATCTTTAAGCTATTGAGTTGAGGTCCTTGATGGTCCCTTTCTAGCCCTACACATCTTGTGTTCCAGTCACATGGTGACATGATGGAAAAAAAGATGCTCCTGTGTATCGAGGCAATTCTTAGGCAGCTACTTAAGATGCAACTCTACAATATGAGAGCTTTCTCTTCTCACATTCTCACCCACATCTCCTGATTGTGTATTCTAGATTAGTAGATCTCCCATATTTTTGGAAAAAAGAAGTAGTTGTGACTGTGGGTCATTACCTGAACTCTATACTATCCATGTGCTTTAAGTGTGTTTAGAGCACATGCACCATTCTAGGCTGTTTGGGAGACTTCAGAGAAGTTTAAGCTATCTCCATCCTTGCTTTGGTTTGCAGTAGACTCAAATCTGTACCTACTTTCCTAGACCAGCAAAGGTCTATCTACTCAAAGAAGAAATGTAGGACCCCTTAGGCCAAAAGCAGGCACTTGTAGGAGCTTTAGACAAAGCCTGTACTACGTGCTTCTGGATTGCTTTCTTGGACTTTTCCTTTTTTTTCTGCGTCACAAAAAGTGTTCTCTATTTAATAACAAACTGTGACCCCTGAGATGGCTGCAGGGCTGGTGCGATTCCAGTAGAGTCTCTGGGAAAGGGCAAAAAGTTATTTTATATCTCTTCATAAAGACTTACCCACAGAAAAGACCCATAGCACTGTAGGGCTTTTTAGTTTAGAAGACAAGGGAAACCAAGGTTTAATGATGAATTTAGAATCAGCTGAGTGAAGTTAACAATGCACAATCCTCAAATAATATGTGATTAAGAGAAAAAACTTGAGAACCACTAGGACAAATTGGTTGGAATGTGGTAGATCTAATTTAGAATAAAGCTTGCATGCCTTTCAAATTAAGGATAGGCTCATATTTGATGACAGGTGTGGATTGAGCTAGGCACAGAAAGCACTGGGTGAGACGATGGGGTTTGTGCCTAGCAAGAAGTTGGGGCAGCTGATAAGGGCCTCTTCTGCCTTTTAAGTGCACAGATTTACAAGGCTCCAGGTGATATAAGAGATCCATTTATATCATACAAAAATAACACAGTTTGAATCTCAGGCTGAACATCCCAGTGGGAACAAGTAATGTTTAGCCTGGAAATACCCAGAACCCAAATTTGGGGCTGGCTTTTCAGCTGGGATAAGCCCCGGCAGACCCCCTGATGATGGTCATGATGGAGCTGCAGTCTTTACCACCACCATTTGGCCCTTCAGTTCCGAACATACCAGCATGGTCAAACCAGCACAGCATCTAGCTAAACCATATACAGTACTAGTAACAACAGTCGCTGACTTTATTTTATGGTGTATATTTAAGCGTATAAAACATTTTAGTTGGGCAAATGTTAGTCCCATTGGTTGGGCTGTGGGGAAGATTTATCTTTTCTGAAGTTTCATGCCATCTGTGTTAACCACATCGTATTTTATGTGGTAATGCAGCGCACAGGTTTCCTGTGAGCATGCCACTGGTACTCACAGTGCTCAATGCTTCCTGTGAGGAAGCCATTCAAAGTAGGAGATAAAGCTTATGAGTCATAAATATGCTTTACATTTGCTGAAACTTGAACTGAAAGTGTGAAGAAACTCAGTTTGGACATTTTTATTCAAATGTCATCACTTTTGCTTCTGACAGTGGTGTGAGATTAATGTTAAAAATAAATTTTTCTGTGTTGCCTATGGCTTTTTTGTGTAATGTTGTGTTTCTGTGTGTAACTGGAATGACAAGAACGTGTCTCCAGGAGAGACACTAAGGAAGCAGACAGTTATCTTCAGGTAACTATTAATCAGGCTCTAACAGAGAGGTGCTGGCATTACAGCCCGCTGTTCTTGTTAGTTTGCATTTCGTATGAGTGTAAAGACCTCAAGAAGGTGTGGTCAGGTCACCCCAATCACAAACCAAGCACCGTGACAAGAAAGCACATACCACACCAGGTAATTCCGATGTCGCAGCTTTCCAACCCTCTGCCTTGACAAATAAACATGAGTTTTCCCTCGGGTTTTTTTTTTTTCAGCTTACAGCCAAGAAGCTGCTGACACCGTAGCATGCCGGCAAAGCCGGGGCTTCTGCTCCTTTGTTGCATGCTCTGCTCCAATGGCTGAGAGTGGGACCTGCCGTGATGGGAAGCTGAAATGCTGCAGATGGTAAGACGAATTCCTCCAGAGAAATGCTGCTGCACCAAGACCAAATACACTTATTGGGTTTTCCCCTCTTTTGGCATGAAAAAAGCCACCTTCTCCAGCCTCCTACACCCTCAAAAAACCAACTTTAATCATTGGGTTTTGTGTTTCTGGTAACAAAAAGGTAGAACCTTGAGGTGTCAAAAGTGGCAGGCTACTGACAAACCACAGGGAGGGTTTGGGGATGAGCAGGGAGGGACCTGGAGTTTGCAGATGAAGGAACTAGGGCTGGCTGTCTTGGCAAAGGAGACGTTTCCTCCATCAGCTCACTGGGACTATGTCTCAGCTGTGACACTGATGCAGGTTTGAGTTCACAGTCAAGCCTACACCCTCTGAATCTCCATATCCCCATGTCACGGTCCCCATGTCCTCAAACCAGGAGACCCCAATAACATCTAATATCGCTAATAACATACCACATACCACTAATAACTTCTTCCAGCATGAGTCTGGTACCAGGGCAGAAACAGTTCATGCTCAAACTCTGCTTCTACTAAGCGGGGTGGACACTCCTGACTTGAGACAGATCTGAGGACTCTCCCTGAGTCCACACAGGCAGCAGCATGGAACTTCTCACTACCTAAAAACCAAGGTTACCATCATAGAATAACCATTAAGCAAGTCAGGACTCATACCAGGGATGCAGTGCTCCATCTGGGCTACTTTATCTGGTGTAAAGTGCCAGATATTAGACCAAAGTGCCACAGGACATTATCCACCCTTTAAGAATAAAGCATTTTGTCTTCAGCACCAGTGAGAAAGCATCTGCATCTTTAGGAGATGCCCCATGCAGATTGATGTCGTAATATGCCATGGCCCAGCTCCACAGTTGGTGGCTGTAACAAATGTACCCCTTTTTGAACCCCATATATATTTATTTTATTTTTATTGTTTGCATTTATATTTAATCTAATTGGGTTTCTGTGAAACATCATGCTGAAGGATGAAAAAAAAAATAATTGAGAAGCTTTGTCAAAGCCTTGTCACCTTTTTTCATAGAAAAAAAGGGCACAGAGGCCATGGATGAAAGTGAGAGGATCAGCCACTTTGTCTTTATTCCTAAACTAGTTTTATTCTTAAACTACATTCTAGCAGGTATTCTGGGTCATCAGCAGCTGCAGCCGAGTAGCTGTGGTGTGCGTTGAGTGATGATATCCACATCCTCCGTTTCATATGGGTTATCTTATGGCCAGAAACTCAGGTCAGCAGTCCAGAGTCTTTAACACTATGTGTTACCTTATGTCTACGGTAGTCTGAGGTCGCAAGGTATAATTGAATTTTTGGATGGGGATAGATGGACTAGCTAAGCACCTAATTTTTCTTTGCAGGACACCCAGTTCCTAAAACTGACACCTCACTGACCACATAGGCAAGAGCTCTGGGCATCTGAGACACCTCCCATCTTCTGTTATCAATGGATCCCAGCCTCGGTGCACACTTGGGGAGCCTTTCCCATGGAGGTGAAGACCCTTAGGAGCACAAGAAGATCTGAGGAGTTCTTGTACCCCGATAAAAGAGATTTGCAGCTTCAATTCTAATAAAAGCAAGTCACTGTGAAACCACATTGCTGACATTTGCTTATGTATGTCAGGGTGGTTTTTGCTTTTCTTATTGTCTATAAAAATCAACCTGTAAATGACATTTATTTAACTAAATTAAGTTAAGTTAAGTGCATGTGTCATTGACTCCTGTTACATCGTCCTGCAGAGTGTCTGAGTTGCAGCCATTTGTGTGGCAACACATTTAGTAATAAATCAAGAAACACTAGAGCCCATCAATAGTGATGGGCTCTAGAAGCACTAGAGCCCAGTCCATAGTGCCATCCCAGCCCAGGGCACCAGGCTCACTCCTCTGCTCCTCTACGGGGCTGCATCTCCTAGCCCAACCTGAAGCACTGGGAATGGCAATGGAGAGAAACCCCAGGGTGGCTGAAGACCAATTTCTTTAGGTCTTGAAACTGTCTCACCGCATTCACGTCATTTTGCTCCTGCTGCCTCTATTTAGTCCAGAGCAGCATCAGGCTGATGGAATTTTACTTCACAGAATCCCAGAATCCCAGACTGGTGAGGGTTGGAAGGTCCCTCTGGAGCTCCCCCAGTGCCACCCCCCGTCAGAGCAGGGGCACCTCCAGCAGTGGCACAGGACGGCATCCAGGCGGGTTTGGAATGGCTCCAGAGGGGGAGACTCCCCCACCTCTCTGGGCAGCCTGTGCCACTGCTCTGCCACCCTCACAGCAGAGCAGTTCCTCCTCATGTTTAGATGGAACTTCCTATGTTCAAGTTTGTGCCCGTTCCCTCTTGTCCTGTCACTGGGCACCACTGAAAAAAAGACTGTTCCCATCCTCCTGACACCCTCCCTTTAAGTATTTATCAGTATTCTCTGGATCCTATACTAGTTAAAATATTTATCAGTGCACTATACTGTCTGGAGGCAGTGGTTGCGTGTCCATCAGCCTGGAGTACCTGTTACAAGGTATAGATGCATCCTCTGCTACCCTTCCCCACCACTAACACCACAGTGTGCTAATGCAAAGGCCAAAAGGATTTGAGATAAGGGATGATGAGCAGTGTCCATGTTCTCCATGCCACGAGCTGCTGGGGATGGTTTTAGGACTGCCATGGGCCCTGAATGTGGTCACTTTCTGCCAACTTTCTACTTGTCTAATCACAGTGGGTTCGGAGCAGTTATTCTTGACTGTTACTGGTCAACCTGATCAATAAATAGGATGAGGCCATATTCCTGTCCGTACGTGGGTTCAGTTTCTTCTTCTGTCCTTGGAGATGTTTACCACAAGGCACACCTCACACTGACCGCAGGTGAGATGAGACCCATGCCTTCCAGAAAAAAAACCCACACACCAAGACCATTTCCCACAGATATAAGGATCAGACACAAGGTCTTCTGGAGGAAGTTCATTAAAATTTATGGAGATACGTAGACTATGAAATACAAACACCCCAGCTGAACATTCAGTGTCTCCTGGGGACTTTGTCTTCTAGTGCTAATCACATTATTGCTAACTCTAAAAGGAGAAGAAAACACTGAGTACCTGTTCCAAGGGACAGAGGAAGAACCTGCTCTGCATCCTCTTGCGAGGACAGACTTCTGCCTGTTGGTGATCTGCTCTCTGGGGTAAGTGTTGGTGACGGCAATACAGTTTCAACAGAAAAACATTTTAGAAAAATGAGAAGTATGGGTTTTTTCTGGGTGGTTCAAGGATTGCTCTGGGGTTCCTTCAGGCCATCAAGTTTGTTTGTAGAGGAGTTTATTTTCTTTCTGTTGTTGTTCATGGTTTCATGTGTGCATGTCTCTCTGTTAAATGCATATTTTCAGCTCAAAATTCCAGATTTTTCGATGGGATGATGCATGTCCTAAATTGCCAGAAGCTTTCCTCAGCCAGTCTAAGATGTCGAAGACACTAATCATACTGCAAAAAAAAAAGGAAAGAAACTTTTACGTTTTGCACTTAAAATCAGGAAAAGATGTTAATAAGAAGCACAGCAGGGTTTGGATGAGCACCAAGAGCTGATATTCCTGGATAACTCATCAATTCTTAGTAGGATATTCAAAGTTCTTCTGATGGTGATTTTTAAACATTAATCACCTTTCAAATTTATTTAATAATAAATTGCCAGGTCTCAGTACCTGAAGCTTCCTTCTCCTCTTAAAATCTCTGGTGTGGGGAGGAATTTCTCTATATACATCTGCTGCTCATGCTTTGTTTTTAACATCTTTGCTATTAATACTGAACCAAATTTAAATAAGAGCCTCCAAAAATAAGACTAGCTACAGCATCTTACAGAAAAAAAAAAGGAACAGAATATGAAATATTAGAATCATTGTGGATATTCGTCTCTGCAGTTTCAGGTTGGAGTAAAGATACAGGCTGAACTTTAGGATTCTAGTAAGGAACTCAAGAAAAATTAAGATTTTATGGGGGTTTTTAGTCTAAAAGGGAAGAATTATGGAACTGAAGAAAACATCTAGCAGAACAACCTGACTTTCAGGCTGTTCTTCTGACTGTGAGACCTGGCAAACTTTGCAGTGTGGAACATGCAGGTTTCCTATGAATCTAACCCAAATGTCCCAGGTCTCCAGAGAAACAGCAGAGAAAAGAGTTCATTTCTAGCTGATTACTTATCTCTGCCAAAGAGAATTAACTGTGATCTTTCCCATGAGGCATTCGAGTTACATCATTAATGGTGCAGAGGGAACTAGTGAGGAAATCCTCAGGAAATGCTGAGTGTACAGAGTTCCCTTCTCGGCTTGCACTAGAGGAGTTTTGCATCGGAAAGGTGGACTGGATGTGTGAAAGTGAATAATAAACCCGTTCCCCCAAGAAACACCTCATCTTCATCCAACCCATAACTCACCACAGTGCGACAGCAAGGGACCCCTTGCTGACAACGTCCAAAGGACCTCATGTTGGGTAGAGGACAGTGATCGGGGGAGCAGGTACCCCCAGCCTGTTTGCATTGCATGTCGTTATTAGGTGCACGCATGAAACCTGTGCAAAAAAAATACCAAAAAAACAGAATCTTGATTTTTTTCCCCAAAGAAGACTAAGAACAAGTTGGGGTTATAGCATGACGGCCATACTCTAGCCTGCCTGCAGGCAGGCCCCATCCCTGCCATTAAATTCCCTTATTTTCCAAAACAGGAGGGTTCAGTGCATCCAACGGATCCATCTGGTGTCTGTTCACTGCTAAAATGTGCCCAACATGCTGCCAGCACTAGCTGGCCTGGCACAAAAGGGACTAAAACCCGTGTTATTTCCGTTTCTGGTTTAGGTTCTCTGTACTCACAATTTTCCCTCTGCCATTCCTTTGAGTTTATGTAGCTCTTACCTAAAGTGCCTTGGAGCGCTAAGAGGAGAACAACAAAGAAAAGGGAAAAGATCTTCATGTCCGAACTCAGTCCCACAAAATACAACAGCCACTAAGGAAAAAAAAAAACAAACAGAAAGAGTTCATGCATTTCTCCTCCTTTTGTCGTTATCCAATCCAACCACTATTTACGACATAAGCTGCAATAGAACAACAAAGAAAAGGGAAAAGATCTTCATGTCCGAACTCAGTCCCACAAAATACAACAGCCACTAAGGAAAAAAAAAAACAAACAGAAAGAGGTCATGCATTTCTCCTCCTTTTGTCGTTATCCAATCCAACCACTATTTACGACATATAAGCTGCAATTTTTTCAAAAAAATTGTCATTTATGCAATAGAGTAAATGTTACAGAATAAATCTAGTGAAGCACCACTTTTTGAGGAAAGATATCTTTGAAAGCACATTGTGTAAGATCAAGGAAATGTATTTGTGCCTATAACGTGTGAAAGAACGAGATGAATATTGTGATTTTCTTTCCATCAACTGCAAAGATAGCCAGTACCAGCCCCAGTGAAGGCTCCTATATTTGAATCCCATACACCCTGGATGTTAGAAATTTTTAAAAAAGTAAGAAAAGTAATTAATTTCCTCCAACTTTTATCCAAGTCTTATACAATAAACAAGATTTTCCTAAGTGCTTTTTGTAACTAACAGGTAATGTTGTTACATGCACAAAATCATCGATACTTCCATTTAGAGTTTTATCCATTTTTATCTGAGCAACCATACTGGGTCTGGCTGGGATGGAGTTAACTTTCTTCATGGCAGCCCCTATGATGCGGTGCTTCGTGGTTGTAGCAAGTCGCTTAATGACTAAAACGTCCGTTTTATTTGATTATCACACATTTTGTTTCAGATATGTGTAGGTAATAACTTAAGCCATTCCAACTTCTCTGGATAATAAACACTCAAAAAATGTAACTATTCAAATAATGGTAGGTTTTGTAGCTTAAAAGCCAGTAGTAAGTCCTTGAAAATGTCTTTACAGTGAAAGCTAAGGAGCCATCTATCCCTTTTCTCCATAACACCTCTATAACAAGTGCCAGCTGAGAGCCTCAAAGTGTCTCTCCACTATTGTTTCTTGCTGCAGATTGCAATTAACTTTTGAAAACAATGCAAACTTTTATAATCATTCAGAATCGCCATTATTGACTATAATAATCAGCCAAACGCAGTACTGGAATACGAAACATTGTACATTTCAGATATTTTATGAGGACTTAATTAAGCTGTAAAATCATACGTCTTGGAATGACAAATTTCTTTCTAGAAAGAAAAATATATGGTTGTATCTAATCTGTATCTGCCATATCTATGCATATCAAAAAGATGATATGTATTTTTTGCCTCATAAATTGAAACTGGTGTGGAAACTCTACACCTTCGGCTCACCCTACAGGGCTTCAGGGGAGGGAGCACGGTGGCCAGTCTGTCCTACCTGGTTCCTCTCAATGGGGAGCTTCACAGCGTGACATCTTGCCCCTAAATGACCGCCTTTATATATTCCTGTTGATGACAGAGCTGCCCCAGACCAGCTGGCCAAGGACATGGGCTTCTCACAGCGATTCCCAGCAGCTCAAACGTCACTTCCCAGCAGCCCATGAGAAATGGTGACCGCTCATGAACTCCCTCCCCTTTCTGTGGCGCATGAGTAGGCTCTTCTGAAAAGCACCTTCCACCACCCCGGTTTGTGTACAGCACATTGATCCATTGTGTGAAAAAAGCATCCTGGGACATACACTGGAAACTGCTGGTTTGGCTACAGCAGAGACCTAATTCTACAGGGCTGTCCCATGGCCATGGTGCCCGGTGCTGACTGCAGAAAGGTCCCCTCTGAAGCCTGGAGATACCTACCACAGCAGCTAAACAGCTACATTAAGGAAGCTTAGTTTTTCCACAAGACTTTAAAAAAAAAAAAACAACCTAAACCAGCAATGTCCTGGTAGATCTTGTGGGCTGTACATAATGTCTGGAGAGCAAAGAGGAGTTGAGCACCCAGCCTAGTTCGAGCAATCCTTTTGCAGCAGCGCAATCACACGGAAGAGCACGTTTATCTGTGCACCAGGAATATTTTCGTTTTCACCCATTTGCCACATCTATGTTCTATTCATTGCAGAGGAAATGACCTTGGTTAAAATAATTAAACTTTCAAGGAGGCGCTCACTCCCACACACCCACTTTCTAGGAGGCCAAAGGAAACAACCTCCAGAAAACACATTTTGGTCAAACATGAGCCCCCAAGAGGATTTGGACCAGAGAGACTGATGGCAGCACTGGTATCTCCTGAGCCCTGAGGCCACCCAGGTGAGCCCAGAAAAAGATGTTGTGTTTTAATTGTCATACTACTAAGAGTAAAACAACATCCTTGTACTCCAAACAGGCACCCAAACAGCATCCACTCCCCAGGTCACCTGCCTCCCAGAAGAGGGCACTGAAGAGCCAATACTGACATTTCTCTCCAACAGCCTTCTTCAGTCAAGAGTACATAAATTATTCTGACAGCAGGGTTTTATGGGTTTTCTTCTTAATTATACTGATGTCTTCTGATTCCCAGCGTTGGTATGTTAGTGAATTATGGTTTTTGACATGTATGGTTTTTGGTATGTTAGTGAATTTCGGTTTTTTTATGGGTGTTTTGCAATCTCCTGTGGACTCCTGCAGTGGACAGGAGGCCAGTCCTTGCTCTGAAATAAACATACTGGCCCTAACAGGTCACAGGCAGGTCCAGGGAGAAGGAGTGTGGGACAGCTTTTGCCTCGGCGGCTGGAGACAGCCGATGATGAGCGCCTGGGGAGGTGGGACACATTTGCTTCCTTTAACAATCATCAGTCTCTGTGTCACAGGAGCCCAAAATCCTGTTTACTTAGGCCCAAGTTATATGACGGGAAAAATCCAAACAGATGCTTTAAGTGCCCAGAAAGAGACAGCTATTTTAAAACCCATTCCTGTATAATTTAATTGATGGAACATGTATATGCGCTTTACAGTAGGCAGGAGCATATGTTTCTAGTGTTTTGGTTTAGGGTTTGTTTTTTTTTAATTTTTGAAAAAAAAAAAAACCAAACAAACAACCAATACTTAAATCATCAAATGGTGAAATATACAGAGGTAGAAATAAACACTGTGAACATTTAATCCATAAATGTGTTCCTAGAGGCACAAAGCTCTGAACTGAGATTTGGGGGTCTGACAATCAGCCACCTCCCAAAAAAAAATCTTGAAATAGGATAAAATGACTCTTTCCTCCTGTTTCCCACCTAGTGCCTGTGCCGCCTGCCCAAAAGTGGTACAAAACAGAGCAAAGCTCAAATATGAATCAAGACTGGGATAGGATCTTCAACTAATTAATTATATCTGTTGTTATATTTGATGGTGAACTTACTTTACATCTTTTAAATATGGTAATTAAACTATCTGCTATTTTAATTACAATATATTATTACTGACTTTAAAGATTGCTTTGGCTACTCAAGCTCACAATAGGGATACATGTCCCTAACCTGTTTCTTGGCAATTAAATACATGTAGTAAATGAACGAATATTGCATATCAATTAATACTGTATATTGGAAGCATTTTGACAGTTGTATGTCTTTTTCTATTTCCTTTCACTGCAGCACTGCAAAGGTTGTTGTGTGAGACCCTAAAAATCACAGAATCATAGAATGGTTTAGGTTGGAAAGGACCTTGAAGATCATCGAGTTCCACCCCCCCTGCCATGGGCAGGGACACCGTCATACTTTTCTCTTATAGAAAACCATATTCTTCTGTTATATACAGAACATATGCAAGCATATGTGTATATATATGTGTGTGTATATATATTTGTATGCCTGTGTATGTCTATGCATATATTCAGAATATATAACTATTCTAAGAGAAATGAATGCTGAATTTCCTAAACCGCTTTATATTTTATCTTTGCTGAAGAATACACAAATAGAAAAGAGTGATCCAGATATTCTAATCTTTGATTTACTGAGGAATAATCAGGGTATTAATTTAAGTAATTGTTTATTTAAAGTTGCACATATTTTATAATAATGGCATTTCTTACTCTCCCATTTCTCTACAGCCCTTCTAGCATATCCACACCGACATATATATATTTATATATAAAATGTTGCTAATGTGAACATGTGGAAGGTCTCTTCTGGCTTTTTGTCTCTCAGCATGCCACTGACTCCTGTCCTCTGTGAATACCCAGGTCTTAATTCTATTGCTCACAATTAGACAAGTGCCACCTGAGGTGCCCCTGTGTCCCACCTGACCTCCCCGGCTGCTCCAGCAAGGCTTGGTCTCCTCTCTCCTGACCTTTGTCTACCAGCCCTGGGTGGAGGTCTCAGACAGCCCAGAGCACCGCAAATTGCTCTCGATGCTAGTGTAAAGGCAATTGGGTTAAACCCTGTGTGTCTCCATGTCACCTCCGTCATGCTGCAGATTACCTCTGATGATGGGATGTCCTCAGCCAACTTGAAGCCATAGGTTCCTTTACCTTCCCTTTGCCATCCTCGTCCTCCAGTGTCCTTTGTACAAATGACAGGAAGGGATGACAGACCTTTGGTACAATTGCCCAATGCTTGTCCTCGTGGCACGTCTCCACAATTTGTGAAAAAAAAAGGCATGAAATCCAGCCAGGGAACTGCCCCATTATCCATTCAGTGGCCTTGGTGAGCCCCGTGGAAACATGCCCAGACCTGAGTTGGCCAAAACCTGCCTGGAAATCACTGCTGCTGCCCAGTGTCGGGTGCAATGGTGCAGAGTGAGCTGCCCCTGCTCCCTCCGGGCACGGCGGCTGAGCTGCACCTCTCCCCCCGCAGAGACCCCTGAGCTCAGAGGAGACACAAGCAAACAGAGGGCTTGCCAGCTACTTCCAATGCCCTTGAAATATAAGGGCAAATGTGGTGCTCAGAGAACCAGAGAGCAGAAACTCAGCTTTACATCTAAAGAGCCGCAGTAATATTTGCCTGTGCTTCACCGACTGTATTGCAAAGTCAGGCTTTATGCCACATGGAGAGTTTATGCAGCTGGGACTGAAACATAGATTTAGATAACCTGAAGGTGGACATCTCAGCTGCTTTTCTGTTCAAGGCACTCAAGCAACTATAAAGATGAGAGTTGGTCCTAAGGAAGATACACATAGAATCATAGAATGGTTTAGGTTGGAAGGGACCTTAAAGACCATCTAGTTCCAACCCCCTGCCCTGGGCAGGGACACCTCCCACCAGACCAGGTTGCTCCAAGCCCCATCCAACCTGGCCTTGAACACCTCCAGGGATGGGGCAGGCACAGCTTCTCTGGGCAACCTGTTCCGGTGTCTCACCAACTTCAAAGTGAAAAATTTCTTCCTAATATCTAACCTAAACCTACCCTCTACCAGTTTGAAGCCACCATCCTTCACCCTATCAAAAGGGGAGTCCTATTCCCAGCACTGAGATTTCTTAAAATCATGCACATAGAGTC
This sequence comes from Charadrius vociferus, assembly GCF_000708025.1. Classification (NCBI taxonomy): domain Eukaryota; kingdom Metazoa; phylum Chordata; class Aves; order Charadriiformes; family Charadriidae; genus Charadrius; species Charadrius vociferus. The sequence continues at coordinate 34,710 of NW_009649047.1, read as the reverse complement.
CCACAAAGAGAAACAGCCCATTCTTATCCCCTTCCTCACCCAAGTGTGGCATCCCTCCTTGGCGGTAAGGTTTCTGGTCCTCCTGGTTACATGGTCCAGAAGGTCTGTAAAGCACAACATCAGTCACCAGGGGAAGTTGGTGGCACCATCAGCGACGTGTATTCTGTTACATATTTATTTTTATTAGAGTGGAACGTCATCTCATGGACACAGTTGTTGCAAAGGGTAAATTCAGGAGTCCAGGACTTCACAGAAGTTTTAGATTCCTCCTCCTCTTCCTTTAGTCTGAGGTGGTTTTAAGCATTTTTATACATATGCCCCAATTGAAGAGCAGTAACGGCTCATGCAAATTTTGGGCTGCTGTGGTACTGGGTTGCCTGAGTCAGGAATCGTCACAGCATCTTTTGAAGCAATCCTAGTTTTTTCTTTCACATAAAGAAGCCATAACCAGGCAGCCCCTGGGCACTGCCACTCCAGTCCAACTTCACCAGCAATTAATGCCCATGAAACCTGGTGCCACTCAGTTCCCATCTCCAGCACCAGCCCTACCCAGAAAATTACCCTGAGTTCCTGCAAGCCCATGTTGCTTTTTTCAGGACACACATTTTCCCAAAGGGAATAGGGTAGACACAGCTCCGCAATGGTCAGTAGGGAAAACAACTGGATCGAACCTGAATAAATACTCCAGGAGAGAGATGGGGACTTCCACTCCTTCTGGTCACTCTGCAAAACTCAGTGGGGAGCATCGTTTGAAGGCTGTAGTCATTCAAAAAAGAATAGCAAATTATGTGGTGTAAAACTAAGCACTGTGAGACAGGGAAGAAAGAAAGAAATAACTCAGTGTTATTTTCCTACAGCTTTTACCTCTGTCTCTCCATAAACTTCGGTGTGACTTTCTACAGCAGCCCAGGGTTTGGTTCTCCATGCCCCACTGCCCAGCTCTGCTCCAGCCCAGCTGCACAACGGGGCCTGGGATGCTGAGGAACTGAGCAAACTGGGTTTAAGAACAGTAATAAATTAACCACTCTGTTAATCCTCTCTTTGCACACCTAAAACTGCCTGGAAAAAACAGAGACAAATGGGAATTTATGTCAACGTGAGGCACCGCGCAGCCAGGGTGCCGCTGATGACCCGTCTCACGTGCTGTCAAACCTCTGGTTACCTCTGTGTGTCCACAGCTTCCTCCCGCCTCTCCCCTTCATATCTGCAGATGCACAAGCGTTGCACGGCCTAGCTGTAAGGCAGCAAGCTCTGGATGAGGGCACCACAGATCCAGACCTCCTGCCTGGTGGGACACAGCACAGCCAGGTGTCTGACAGCCAAGCTGAGAGCAGCTGTATGCATCTGGGATCTTCCCACCATCCTCCAACTATGGAAATTAACTCCTCACACCATGGGTTAACAAATCTGCTACTGCAAGGCATGGCTTGGCTTTGAACTGCTGGCTCAGGGACGACTATTTGTTGATACTTTTTTTGGGGGGGTAGAACTTCTGGAGCAGAGAGTAGGATAAGCAGAGCCACATCCAACAAGATGTAACGGGCACAAACTTGAACATAGGAAGTTCCATCTAAACATGAGGAGGACCTTCTCTGCTGTGAGGGTGGCAGAGCAGTGGCACAGGCTGCCCAGAGAGGTGGGGGAGTCTCCCCCTCTGGAGCCATCCCAAACCCGCCTGGACGCCGTCCTGTGCCACTGCTGGAGGTGCCCCTGCTCTGGTGGGGGGTGGGATGGGGGAGCTCCAGAGGGCCCTTCCAGCCTTCACCAGTCTGGGATTCTGGGATCCAGAGGAGATGGGGTAGCACAGGAGAGTGGGAAGGTCCCAAAGGAAGAGAGACCAGGCATCTTGTCAGGATGGGGATAAGGAAAGGTGGAAAGAAAGAACATTTGTTGCTGTTGCAGAAAGGGGCTGTGTGGGGTTTGTAATAACCAGAAAACCACATAAAGCTGCCAGACTAAAGGTGAACCTGGAGGAAAGGTTTGCTCACCAGTAGATGCAGGCGACAGGGAGGTCTGCATTTTCTCCATGCCAAAAATCTCCTCATTTGACTTTGTTCACCAATAAAATCAGTGTTGGGAGATTCAGAGAATTTTTTTTTTTTTTTCAATGTGTTCTGTGTGGAAAAAAAGAAAAATGCAGAAGATTCCTCCTCTGTGCTACAGCTGACTTGGTGGACTGTCAGGGGTTTAAAAACACATGGCCAACTACATCAGTCACTGTCATGGAAGAGGAGACACCACCTCAGCAGAACTTCATAACTGGGCTTCTCACATGTGCTACCCATCCTCCCTGCCCTGGCCAGGGCCATTTGCTGGGTAATATGGAATAAGCTGTCAAAAAAGGTGTCTCGACAGAGGATGGAGTTCTTCATCTGACTTAGGGCAGAAAGGCTTCAGAAATAGGAATTGTTGCTTCTGTGTCCCAGAAAGGATTTAGGGCGAATAACAGCAAATGTGCCCGCGGCTCAGAAACTGTAAAGTGTTGATGAGCTTTGAAGTAAATATTTAGTGTTTGGATACCTGTATGTGTATTGATCCATGTATAATATGTACACGCAAATATACATGCACATGTATATAGACAGAAGGTGTGACTTCTGACCGGCCTTCAAAATTGGAAGGGTTATAAATGACATGTCATCTTAATAAACTGCTTATCCTTTACAGAGAATTTAAGAAATATATATGAGGTTGTCAGGTGTGCTGATTATCCTGCCAGAGGCTGGGCAACCTGAGAAAGGTTGAGTAGACGTTGATATCAGAAAGGACGGTGAAACAATAGGGAAAAAAACCCAAGAGTAATCCAGAGAGGAAGTAGTAGAAATGAAAATGTCATCTATTATAAAAGTTTATATGAAAGACTGTATTCCTGTTATAATCTCATACCTCATAATTTCATTATGCACTGGGCTATTAACTTTGCAATTAATAAGCTGAAAAGTAAGCAATGTTTATTCTTTCAGTGGCACAGAGGAAAGACAACCAGGAGGTTGGATGTAAAGGGCAAAATGTTATGAAGGGAAAGAATGACCACGCTACGGCTGCAAATTAGACGACGAAGCTGCGTACCAAAGGCAGCATAAGGAGCCTGCAGGACCAAAAGGAGCAGTCGTTGCATGTTCCCAGATATTTTACGCAACCCTGCGGCCTAACGTATCTTACACAAACGTGGATGGTCTAAGATGGGTTGCACAAAGATTGGGGGATTTGCAGTGAAAGCAGTCTCAAAACAGGCCCTCCTTTCTCATTGGAGGACACCAAGGTACAGGACAAATTTGGCTGGAAAAGGCTTTTTTCATTGGCCTATGACTGCACTGCCAGCATGTCCAAACCTTTACATAAAGAGGCTTGTTTGCATCTGGGGCACCCACTGGAGAAGAGAGACAGACAGCAGTGGTGATCCTCCACCTCCTCCACTGGTAACTCTCTGCTCGCTTCTGGATGGGCACCTTCACCTCTTCGCCTTTATACACTTCTTTCCCTTTCATTAATCTCAAGTCTAATGACTATTCTGCTTTCATTTACCCCTTCCTTCTCATTACTCCAGTGAGTGTGTCCGGTCTGTATGTCCCCTGCAGAACCATGGATTACTTGCAGGGCTTGCAGGAGGTTACTGTGTTTGCTGACCTCCAAGAGGAGTGAACCCAGAAACCTTCACTCGAGGCATCAGAGACAGGGGGCTTGTTGGCTAAGAAACGTCTAACTGCCCACAGAAACAGACATCTAGCCAGCACAGAAGTTCAGACTTGCATTTTGGGCTATGTATCTTTCTGAATTTCAGTAACATTTTGAGTGAGTTGTCACTTTAATTGATGTTCAAGAGATGCGGAAGTCTTTTTTAGACTTTCCTAAGGATGACGGTTGGCTCAACACTTTGTGAACTACCCTAAGGTGAAGGTGAATTACTTGAACATAGGAAGTTCCATCTTAACATGAGAAGGAACTTCTTTACTTTGAGGGTAGTGGAGCACTGGAACAGGCTGCCCAGAGAGGTGGTGGAGTCTCCCACTCTGGAGACATTCAAAACCCGCCTGGACGCTGTCCTGTGCAACGTGCTGTAGGTGACCCTGCTCTGGCAGGAGGGGTTGGCTAGATGATCTCCAAAGGTCCCTTCCAACCCTAACCATTCTATGAATTCTGTGAATTCTGTGAATTCTGTGAATAATTCGTGGGTCTATGTTGGTTCCAGATTAACATGTCTGGTGTTGAACAGATCTGGAATATCATTTTCTCGATGCAAGAAGACCGATATTATAAAACAAACCCACAATAGGATCTCAGAACAATTTCATTTCGAAAGCAGTCCAGGAGTTTCTGGTCCGAATCTGTGTTCAAAATGAGACTAATCAGGTCAGGTTGCTTAGAGGTATATTCAGTGAAATTTTGAGTATCTCCAAGGACACAGTTTTCACTCGGTTCTTCATTCAAGTCCATTGTATTTTGTAAGATTTTGGCTTTGGTCGCTCAGGGCATGTTTTAAGCAGTTCCTCATCTCCCGGTCAGAAGAGAGACCTCCATTCAGTGTCTTCTGGTCTTGTGGTCTCTGCTCATTACAGGCATAGAATTTGCATTCCAGCTGTGGCCATGAGGATCCTTTACCAGCTCCTGGTCGTCTTCTTCATGATGCTCCTTGGGGCTGCAGGTAAGGTGTGAGGGGGGTAAGGAGAGGAATCAGAGAGGGGAGAAAGAGAGAGCATCCACTTTTGCTCACTTTCATGGTAAATGACTATTCTCTTTCCACTGTGCAGGTCAGCACTTCATTCCTCGCCCACTTGATCGTTGTGTAGCCCAAAGTGGACGCTGTTTCCCAGGGATATGTCGGCGGCCGTATTACTGGATTGGAACATGTGATAATGGATTGTCTTGCTGCAGAAGGTATGTAGAGGTGCAGGGATCATCATCGCCAGGACTGATATCCTCCTTATCTTTTCTCCAGAGTAACATCTTAGAGGCACAGCTCCTGACACCATCCAGTCTTACTTCAATCCTGTTTTAGCAGGGAAGTTGGACTAGATGATCTCTAGAGGTCTCTTCCAACTCTGAAAATTCTGTGATTCTGTGATTCTCCAATGCCAAGCCTGCTGGCATAGAAGGTCCTCAGGGGACGTTTGCTCTGGTGCAATGAAATGAAGAGAACCTCCCTGCAGAAAACCTACTGGTGGGTAACCTGAGACTCTTTTCTTCACCGTGCAGGGGGTGGAACAGCTGAAGGCTCCATGGATTCTCCTTGGAAAGCCTTTCTGCTTCTACCGAATGGCCTCTGAATCACCCTGATCCCATCGCTCCTGACGGCACTGGTTCCTGCTGCAATGAAAAGCTCTCAAAATCTTCCTTCACAGTGAAGTAAACATCAGTATCTGCAAAAACATAAATATAAACCAGGCAACACCACAGAAATTATTTCTTTCCCTCCCTTTAATAAAATCAATTACAATGGCATTCATATGGTTGAACCTTGGGTGTTTTTTGTAGGGAAGGTGGGGATTCTTGTTAGAACTGCTCACACCACGGGCAGTGACACACAGGTGGCCTTGTGGCTTTTACAGCCAGTCATTTCTCCACTTGCACCCCCAGGGAAACAGGAGGTCATTTCATCCCCCACGTCCCAATGGCCATATTCCTGGACCACTCTGCAGTCACCATGGTATCTTTGTCAGGGTTGAAACCCAGCTTCTCTCTGTGATGATTTCATGGATCCAGCAGGTACACATTCTGTTAGCCTCCAGGATGCTTTTTGAAGGTATTATGGTACTGTTGACTGAGATGTCAGAGACAGAAGTTGGGCTTTCTGTCTCTTTTTCCCTGCCATCATGTCTTAACAGTGTAGAAAATGCCAAGATATCTCCAGATGCTTCCTTCAGAGGGCCTGGGGACATCTGAGAAATTTAACTTCTGAGAGGATGTCACGCAAGGGAAAACCAGGAACATTTTGGGTAAAAACAGACCCTTGACAGTGACACAAACTGGAAAAAAAGTACAAAGAGGGATAGACAAAGAGACTAGCAAACACATTTCCAAAAGTTAGGGATGTGCAACTTAATGTTTTGGCCCTTATCTTCTCAGAAGCAGTTGCTGAATGTGCACAGAACGGCACTCAGCCACATTACCAAAATGAGGTGGTTTTGCCTCCTAATGGCTTGCTGGGTGGGTTTGGAGAGGTGCCCACATATGTAAAAAACCCTCTGAAGGGGAAATGCTGGCTTTGTGAGAGACACAGCTCCCATTTATACTGTTCTGCAGAAGCTTGCAGGAGACACTAGCACAACATCTCCTAAGGCAACGTTTCTGGGTTTCTTGGTTTTCCTTACTGTTACTTTTGCTTTGATTCTAGCACCCTTATTGTAAATGTTTGTACTTCTGTTAAAAATCTTGACAACAATTTCTCTCCATTAACTATAAAGGAAGAGCAGTGAAAACAGGTTGGACTTTGATGTTTACCTTTAGGATACCTGACGTTTGGTGAGATCACTGCCGTCATTTATCTCTAGAAAATATGAATCAATTTACAGAGATTCTTTGGTTTTTAGAAGCTTTAGGGTACATGGACTGTGCCAAGGAGCATTGAACACACACTACATGCCTGTCAGTCACAGTGTGGTCCTTATACCACGAGGCTGGACTGTGCACTGGTACCCTGATACCTTCAATTAGATGCCAAGTCCAAAATAAGAGGGAGGGAGGATTTGTTCATGCAGGCATTAATCTCATCATTTGTTCTGGTCATTCAGGATAACTATGTAATCATTACAGTCTTCAGCTTGATGAAATGTTTTTTGTATACTGTTAGAAGTTCATGCCTGTGTATCCATTCATTACTGACTCAGATGATCTATACTTGGGTCAAAACTTTACCTGTTAACTATAGTGTAGCACGTAGCTTGCAAATTCACTTATCACTATAGAACAACATCCAGACACAGGTTAACCCCCTTTTGGTGGATCTGCTTTGGCAGTGCTACTGCTGCTAACAGTTTTTGCAGCTACTCTAGAGGAGTCTGAATTTCGATACCATACACTCCACAGTGATGTCAAAATACCCTGATCTCCTGTGCATGGATTATGCCTCATGGCTAGAATTCAATTCAGTACACATGGATGCTAAGGGACGATGTTACTGCATGACTGAGGAGCAGTCTGTCATCAGCTGGGCCACCAACCACCACTGTTGTTCAACCGAGCTCCTCTCAGGAGCACACTAAAACCTCTGCTCTTTGGCAAGCTGAAAGGTCTCGGCCTTTTGTCGGCCCCAATGTTCTATCCATGCCTGCATGCAATGACCTCCGGATGCTTGGAGCACTTCCTTGCTGTGAACAAACTGTACCCTGGAGGTTAGGGATGGAACAGCAGAGAGGTATTTTGTGTAGTAGCATTTTAAATAGGGTTGACACTACTGGAAGCCCTCCCTAATATTTGCTGCTTTATTTTATTTTATTTTATTTTTTTAATCAGAAAACTATTAGAAGCAGAGTTTGAGATTCTCCCTTTTAATCATAATTGCCTCTTCTGCTGTGCTAGATATGGACTCGTAAGACAGAGGTAAGATCCTCCTTCCTCTCTGGGAAGTGGTCTTGGCACAATTACCCAGACATCTTGATTTGAAAAGGGTGAAAGCTATTTCTCCTCATGACACTCTGCAGCCTCATTGTGAAGACATTTCCTTAATAGTGTATCCCACCTGTATCAGCACTTCAGGCTCCATCTATCAGCCCTTGTGCCAGGGCTCTAAGTATTACATAGAATGCTGACCCCATCATAATATTTCTCCCCCTCCAAAGAGGACTGGGTGATCTGGACCTGAAATGGGTGGGGGAGTGGGACATCATTGGTGAACTCCAACTTGAAGAGGTTGGCGCAAAGACTTGCCGTAGAGATAGAGAGAAACATAACTGGATCATCTTCTGAACATCCATGAAACAAGAAAGCAAAAGAAACACTTTATTTAAGCTGCATGAAACTCCCCATGAAGACTCCCTTTCCCTCTGCACTAAGAATAGTGATAAAGTAGATGGTGTTTTGGGTAGAGAGGATTACTTATTTAATGTCAAGAGCCAAATGATTGCGAGGTGCTGCCCAGGTACCCTGAGCGAAGGAACGGGTAGTTGGTGCTACTGTGGTACTGCTGTAAGTCAGGTCTGTCAGTAAAAGGTGGTGGAGAAAAATGCTGAGGTCATGAAGGGCAAAACATTAATATGTCCTTCCTGGTGTATGAAACTGACTGTCTCCTGCTCATAAGAACAGAGCTGCAGACAGGGATGGAAAGCTTTTCCACCCTGAGAGCCACAAACTAAAATCTCGAGAAGGCCTGCCTCACTGCTGTGAGCTTTGGACAAGCAAAGGTGCTCCATCCCTCCTCTGCTTCTCCCTTATCCATTTCCAGACAAAGATATTTTGATTGTAACGATGGGAGCAACCATGTAGAATTTGTAATTATAAGTGTCAAGAATGCTCAGGTTAAAGCCAAGTCCTTGGCATTACTTGCACATAGGACCATGGACATGGTAAAAATTAACGATGCATCTTTGTTTCTTTGAGGAATCAGGTTGAGTAACAATAGCAGTTGGCAGGCAAGCTAACCGCAAACTCTTGGCAAGTTGTGAAGAAACTGCAACTTTTGTAATTTTATTCCCTCCACTTTCTGGTTTACGGCCAGAAGTTCATAGAAATTCACACCAGAAATTCAACTATAATTTTTTCCTAATGCAAAAACAGGTCACTTATAAAAATATGTAGAAAATAAAAATCTATCTCAGTTGTCAGGGTATGCATTTAATGGAAATCATTTGTAGGCATATTTTCACGTGTGAATATATCTATGTGTGTCTGTGCATGTGAGAACGTGTAAATTTCTGTATACCTAATACATTAATATCAAAGTATTTAAAAATACCACATCACTAGTAACTAAACCGAGGAACTAATAAGCAATTAAAATATTTCAGTTTAGTTTTGATGTTAAATGATCTGTAAGACATGGTGTCATTTGCATAGATCTTGGTCAATTAGAAATAGCCATTCGAAATAGCAGATATATCATAACCTATTATGATGTGCTTTGGACATCATATTAAAATAGTGCATGAACGATGGTTGTTTGTTCACTGAAGTGAGGTGTAAAGTAAAATATGATCTGAAAAAGTATTTAACATTGTTGTCTTTGGATAGTTATTGGGTATGTCAGCAAGTGACTTGGTGCAATGGAAGATCAGTAGATGGGAAAGGATCCCTAGGCCTTAGAGGTTGTGCTGAGGTTCCTCAGTTCTTCATTATATGAACCCAGTTTGACTTGGATATTTTGCTACCGAATAAACCACAAAGCAAAGTAAATTGGAATGGGCATTTGGAGACCATCTGGTGCATCCCTCCCTCCAGACAGGGACAGTTTCAAAGGCAGATCAGGTTGCTTAGGGCTTTTTCCAGAGTTTGAATATCTCTGTGGGGACGGAGATTCTATAAATTCTCTGGGCCCTCATGCTGGTGTTTGACAACCCTCATTGTGAGAAGGTTTTTTTTTCCTTATGTCTAATTGGAATTTCTCTCATTGTAATTTGTGTCTGTTACCTCTCATCTTTCCACTGTGCACCTCTGAGAAGACTGTGGCTCCATCTTCTCTAGAGCTGCCATTAGGTAGTTCTGAACAGCAATTAGATGACCCTTAACCGTGTCTTCTCCAAGCTGATCAAAGAGGGGTCCTTCAGCCTCTCCTCCAACGGCTGATCCCCCAGTCCACACTCTCCAGGTTTCCAAAAGAAAGAAACATTATGTACACTCTACAGGACCTTGAAGTGGTGTAGCCCACACATCGGCTCATGCCCCGCTAGGCACTGGAGTACCTTCAGAATATGTTTGGAGTACCTTCAAAGCAAAACTTCTCATTCACCTTCCTCCTGAGGAATCCAGTTTGCACACATGGAAACCCCTCTCCAAACCGAACCAGCATGAAGTCATGGGGGACCATCAGGGGGTTACTTCAGACCTGCACTAATTGTAGACTTCAGTCTGGATACCACTCTAGAAATGTCAGTGTTCACCTGTGGACAAAAAGGCAAGGCAAATGTTAGGAATTGAGGGGGGGGGGGCAAAAGGAGCTGAAAACGAGAGTAAATATGATTAGGCACTATACAGATCCAAGATGCATTTTAAACATTGCATGCAATTCTAGCCAGTCCCTTCCCAAAAGGGTGTAATAGAACTGGAAAAAAAAAAAGAAGATAAGTGTACACAGGAATGATCCACCAAAATAAAGATTTATCTGACAGATGTGGTTGACAGAATGCCCCTTTTCCTTGTGGGAAAATAGACAGACAAGGGGGAGGGTAAGAAAAGACCACTACATCAGTAGTGATGTGAAGAGGTGAAAATGGAATATTTATTAGCTGCTTCCCATGACAGGAAAAGCAGAGATGATCAGCTGGCAGACTGAGAACAGATAAGCAAAAAAATGAATGCTCTGCTAAAGTGTAATAAATAAGTTTGTGGAATTATCAGCTGAAGGTCTTGTGAAGGCCAGAAGTACGAGAAGATCAGCCAAAGCCATGGAAATATGCTCAGCCTGAGGGTCCAGAGACAGCGTCTGGCACTGGATTTCTCTAAACTGATGTATTTTCCTTCAGCTGGAAGTGTATACAGAGACATAACCATGATGCATTCACCCTATTTCTGTATATTTTATGCTCTTTATTTAAGCAGCCTTAGTGGCCACTGGCCACTAATTCAATAGACATTTGGTTTAGTTTCATATGTCCATTCTGTGTTCTTATATTCTGTATTTATGGAACAGAAAATAAACTAAGTGGGAGTGCAGAGAAGCATGCAGATGTTCTGTATTGCAATGAATTATGTTGCTCCTGAGCAGGAACAGTTCAACGTATGTCCCAAGACGTTTGACACATACTGTGGTGGCTTAACGTATCTTACACAAACTGGAGTGTCACAAGAGGTGTTGCATGAATAACCTAGGATTTTCCAGAAGAAAAGCTTCAATAGGTTCAGAGGGAAACCCTGCTTTTTCGCTGAGAAATGAAAAGCAACTTGATTCTGGTTGGATTAGAAGTCACGAAAAAAAAAAAAAAAAAGAGTAATTTTCTGATTGGCTGACCACGTACTTGCTGAGAAGAGAAAACAGTTGTCACTCCCTTTAGGGACCACGTTATAAAAGAGGCTGTCAGCTCCACAGCCAGAGCCCTCTGGAGGGAAGGGACCAAGAGCAAGTCTTGTTTGGCATCTGGGCTCACCTGATACCTGGTAACTCCTCAGTTCTTTTCAGTCTTTCTTTCAATGCCTGCTGTTATCTTTTCCTCAAAAACGAACAAAAAAAAAAAAAACCCAAAAAACTAACCAAAACTTCTGCATTATTGACCTAAACTTGTAGGTTGCTAAAGAAGGTTAATCTAAGTCTTCCAGGAATTGCACAGGTTGAGTAAGTAGCTCAAATATGTGCTAATACTTAGAAATCTTTGATAAAAATACTCTGCTTACTAACTCCCGGGAAAAAAATCTGACTGGGTCAGGTTGCTTTGGAGAGGTCTGTGGTCCAGGGAAATTGGTGATCTCTTCAATGAAACCCAGTATATATTTTTTTACATATGTCTCTATGTTAAGAACTTCATTTCATTTTCAGAATTGTTAAGTTTGCCTCCTTGTTTCTCCTGGTATTTTCAAATATATAGAAATCTGTATAAACTTCTAATACTGATTTCAAAGCTGTTCTGGGCCACCCTCTACCATTCCATTTGCAGGAATATGACATTTCATCACAACCTAATTTCTCTTCCTTGGTTAAAAGAACATAATTTGTTACAGATCAGAGGATTTTCTAATGCCAAGATATATGACATTAACTGCCTCTTCTTTCTCCATAAGCCCCTTTCTAGGCTATCTTATTCCAATTTGATGATATTAGTTCAATTAATAGCTCTTTCAATGAAGGCATTGCATGTTTCCTTTTCAAATTTTGCTTGTCAAATTTCAATTTGGGAACTGATTTGGTTGTACATTTCCATTCTAGAACAGCTGCCTGTAGACTAAGACTGAAGATTTTGAGCAAGTTGATTTTAAATTTTAAATGAACAGGTTTTTTTCTGAAGTTTGTAAGTTTGACTGTATAATCGACTCATTTCATTTAGTGGTGCTTCTTTATTAAATAAAACAGTTAACTAAAAATAAAGTCATGATTGCTTTTTGGCTAAGGACTATTTGCAAAAGATGAAAGAAATCCGAGCAATCAAACTATTAAAATAACTTAATGGTCACGTAACCTGAAAGCAAGTTACCCCGTATAAATTTACTTTCCCTAGAAAAGCTCAGCCAGCAGTCATGATGTCATATGGATCTTACTGGTTACTTTTGAAAGTTTGAAGAAAAAGGTAACATAAATGTCATTCTGATTAACCCAGTATTTGTACAGTTCAGGAGACTGTAGATCCCAGAGGCTGTCTGTCATATATCTTTTTTGGTCCTTTTTCCTACAGTGACACAGCAAATCCGCAGCCATGAAGATCCTTTACCTGCTCTTTTCTCTCCTCTTCTTGGCACTCCAGGTTTCTCCAGGTAAGATGGGAAAGAGGTGCAAGAAGGGGACTTTTGTGCATCTGAAATAAACTTCCCAGCACATTCTAATCACTACTGGTTAAAATTGTTAGAAACCGAGCAGGAGTTAGTCACACAACTCACTGCCTGCGCTCCCCTATGAAAACTCCTTCAAAGGTGGAGAAACTAAGACTTCTGAAGAAAAGCGATTTTTCATTTCTGGTGTCTTCCTAAAAAGATGGTGCTAAATGCTCTGGTGTTAGACGCCTGAGATAGTGTCTGTGGTGGCCATGGTCTTTGGGTAACAGCACATCCAGTGATGCACGTGCAGGCAAAAATGGAACTTGGCCAGCTATTTTCGGACAGAAGTCAGTATTAAAGCCTCCGGACCCACGACCCCTTTCTGTAAGGTAAGGACAATGAGTCAGGAGGTCTATCCCATTCTCCACCTGGACTTTAAGGCCATCCATTTACATGCATTGTGAGCTAAGGATCCCAGCTCTGCAAGGTGTAGACCTGCTTTATCATCTCCCCTCTTACACGGCCTTTCAACATGGCCAAATCTGGGCAACTGTTCTTACGGCAAGTTGGAGGTGAAGGCAGCTCAACAAATGGGAAAAACCCTGCTGGTTTTCCATTCCTGCATCACCCTGTCCTGCAGAATGAGAAGGAAGGAAATTTTTTGTTATTGTTCCAGGTTTGTCTTCACCCCAGCGGGACATGTTTTTCTGTAGAAAAGGGTCCTGTCACTATGGAAGATGTCCCGTCCATCTGATTAAAGTTGGAAGATGCTTTGGGTTTCGCTCCTGCTGCAAAGCGTAAGTTTGACATTCGCTAAGGCTTAGCTACAGTATAAGTAGACAAATCTATTTTGCCTGTGTCCTTAACCCCAAGGTGCTGTTGAATGTTCAGACTGGATATACGGAAAAAAAAAATATGATTATGCCATGAGGACAGTCAAGCATTGAAGTAGGTTGAGCTCCACGGTGCTCTTTCTCCTGAGATGTGCCCCATGATGTGCCCCAGCAAGAAGGATGAAGTACAGTGGGAGATGTCAGCCTTGTGCTGTCCCAGCTCTCTTTGACCCCTTTGCAGCTCCTACACCAGAGCAAAATATCAGGGTTTGGTATTTGCAGAACTGGGCTGCTGTGCTGTGCAGGGAACAGAGGGGAATTCAGTTATGCTAAGGGTGAGCACAGATCTATGAGTGCCATTAAATGTGTGTAAAAAGTACCGCAGGGTTGTAAAAAGAAATTATATGAAACATAACTTTCTGTTTTCACTCAGGAATTAATGCATTCACCCCAATATCAAGTGATATCAATTTAATTCCCTGCAGCAACAGGAAAACACTCCCTGGATGTGCTTAAGAGATGTTTAGATGTGGTGTTGGGGGATATGGTGTAGGGGAGAACTTTGTAGAGTAGGGTAGATGGTTGGACTCGATGATCCCAAGGGCCTCTTCCAACCTAGACAATTCTATGATTCTATGACTCTTCTTATTCACAGGTATGGGTGCACAGGGCTGTCCCAGCATGACTACACATATCATTAGCTCTTTTGGGAAGTACTTGTAACCATGAGGAAATTAAGCTTGGACTGAGAGTAAGCAGAAAGAAAATCTGAATCTTTTTTTTTTTTTTCCTTTGTGCAGGCCATGGGATGTATAAAAACTTCATGGACTGTCCATTCAAGAGTGATGAAAATTTCTTCTAAACCTAAGATCTTGCTTTGAATCCCCTTACTGCTAAAACCACCGGATCCTGCTAGAAAGCCTCATGCACCTTTCATTTTTAATGCGAAAAGCTTTATGATGTAGAGTAAATCCAAATGTATTGTGTGTTGCTTTCCCTCCTTTTGAATAAATTTGTATTTCTTAGCATTCACATCACTGAAACATGGGTGTCTGTTGCACGGGCCGAGGGCGATGATCCTACCTGGGTTTTGACACACAAGCTCCAGAGGGCAATAAATTACAGTGCCAACTGCTCCTTAATTTGATCTTTTCTGAGACATGCAGCTGTCCAGGGCTGGACAGACACGGACTGAAGACCTTACGCTCCAGTAGCAAGAGATAGGCTAGCTGGAAGAACACTTTGCTGGAAGAACATTCCTTTGTGGGAATGTGTTGAGATGTCAAAATCCTTTTTTTCTTACTATGCAGAAACCTTTTATTGGGGAAAGAGAAATAGAAATAGCTAAAGCCCCAGACACCCACCATCCATTAAAATGTCAGCATGCGTGACTCACTGTACTGGTTCTGGAAGATGCCCGTGAGCGTCCCAGGAAAGATGTAGGCCTATTTCCTTTTGATTAAATAGTGCAACAATTTATGCCAGTTCTTTTCAGAGAATCACAGAATCACACAGAATGGTCAGGGCTGGAAGGTCCCTCTGGAGCTCCCCCAGTGCCACCCCCGCCAGAGCAGGGGCACCTCCAGCAGTGGCACAGGACGGTGTCCAGGCGGGTTTGGGATGGCTCCAGAGGGGGAGACTCCCCCACCTCTCTGGGCAGCCTGTGCCACTGCTCTGCCACCCTCACAGCAGAGAAGGCCCTCCTCATGTTAAGATGGAACTTCCTGTGGTCAAGTTTGTGCCTGTTCCCTCTTGTCCTATTTTTCTCCTGAAGTTGTTTGTCCTGTAATTTCACAGCAGTGGATGTAAGTTTTGCTTTTTTTTTTTAATTTTTCACCTGTCCCCCTGAGAGGGTGCATAAAAGATAATGCATGGAGAAGCGTTTATACTGGTCTCCCTCCATTATCTCCTCTCCCACTCCTTCCACCAGATGGCACACTCCCTTCAGGTCTCCGTTTGGATACGCACGTTTCTGAAAGGTTGTTCAAGAGGTGGGTTTCTTTGCCTGCCAAAATTGCAACATTTATATGTCCTATGACTATTTCCTCGCACTTCTCAGCAGAGAACAAACTTATCCTCCGGTGTCCCACCCAACGTTTAGTCCTCTGTGGCATGATTTCCTATACTTAAGTCATGGTGTTAGTTAAATCAAAGTTTCTGGAAAATGGACATTTGGAGGAATGCATGCCTGGACAAGCTGTAGACCCCTCTTCCCGGTGTTAGTTGACAGCCTGGCCCTGTCGTGCTCTGGGACAGTTGGCAGGGCTTGCTCAAGCATCAAAGGGGCCTGAGAGGGTACTGTTGTCCCCCAGAGGGAACGTATCTAGAGGAGGCATCCAACATGCAACGCGGCCATGCGGTCAGGCAAAATCTCATGCTTCAGGCCTCTTCCCAGTGCATTTACAGCAGCCAGGTTATGTCCACCCTCAAAAAGCAGTTCAAAACTGATTGGGCAGATTTTAGAAAAATACCTCTGAGTGTTCATTTCATTTTTTATTCTTTTAGTGTAGGCTGTAGACTAGCTTTCTATCTGATGCTGCTAAGAGAAAAGCAATCAGAGTGCATAGGAGCCTTATGGTTGAAAGAAGGTCCAGGACGCTGTATTAAGAGGGGAAACACCACCATAAAAGAGACAAAGCAGTGAAAAACTGTGCTCAGAAAACATCAGGGTGTTTTCGGTTGTCATCATGACCAAAGTCGTAAGTTTTGCTGAGAAATGCAAATGTACAAAAGAATTAGATTACAAAGAACACAGTTGTTGTCTATTCCTTAACCAGCAGGTAAGCAGAGTAATTATATTATATTATACTATATTATATTATATTACATTACATTACATTATATTATATTTCACTTTTTGCCCAAATACATTATGAAAATGTAACATCTAGCCTGCTGTTCCTTGTAGGATTTCCTACACTAAGCAGTGCTCAACGGGGTTAATGAACTATATGGAGAAGGTCCTTAGAAGATCTGATATATGACATTTAAAATTACAGATTTTAATTTTTATAGTCCTGTAATAGACAAGACTTGCAAGAAGTCCTGACTCTTCCACAAGAGCATGTGGAGACCAGGCAAAATATCACACAGCGCCAGAAATGGCACTACTGCCAGTGTTCAAGCCACTGAAGCCATCCTCATCGGTCTGTTGGTTCTCCTGACTCTATTGACCGCGATGGGAGTCTAGCCACCACTGTGTCTGTAGTCACCCAAATTAAGTCAGAGTCCCCCCAATGTGTTGCAATGAATCCCCCCAAAATGTGTTGCACACAGTATATATTGTGGAAGGTACATTGTACGTACTTCACAGGTCACATAATATTTGGTAGTGAAATATTTCTTCTTTTCTCAGCCCCTCTCTTCCCTCCTGACTGAACTTGGCCAAATGCTTAATATTCCCTCGAGTGGGGCCTCTTGGCAATACAACCATTTATGGTTATGTCGGGGAATGAAGTGCACACCATGGAGGTGAAGAGAGGAAACACCGTTATTTCTCAACACGGCAGGAGTTAGTGGGCAGCTGGCCACCAACTGCTGAGGTTTCTCTACAATTCAAAAGCTGAAATTTCTTGTTGATGCTTCTCAGGCCTTGACCTTTACCTTGACAAAAGTTCTGGCCTGAGTATAGAGGACACAGTGCCAACAGGGCACTGGAAACCAGTCTGCTGCAGGACTGGTACTTGTGCTGTGGAGCAGTCGCTGATGTGCACGCAAAGGCAGAGTGATGTGCCGCCGGGTCTTTACTGCCACATGAGGCCAGCAAGTCAGGTGTGTTGTAGAGGAGGTTCACAGCCAAGCTAGGATGAGCGAAACATGGAACAGCCTGGAAATCGAGTGAAATGGAGGGGTTGTTGGTCAGAATACCCTAAAGGGATCCCAAATTCCAGGTGTAGACAAACTGAGAAACAGTGTGATAACAGCACACGCTGCAGTCTTCAGTAATCGCAGGTGGTGGGAAGAGAAAAGGGGCGGATGCACCATTTCCCAGTGCTAAATTAATAAACTCTTTATTTACCACACACTGTATATCTGTCTCTGCTTTTAATTCCTATTTATGTTCTGATTAGTATTACACGTGCAACAGTGAAAGTATATTTATTCAGGTATAACGTATCACCACCTCTACTCTGCTCTGGGGAGACGCCCCTGCAGTGCGGCGTCCAGCTCTGAGGCCCCCAACATAAGAAGGACATGGACCTGTTGGAGTGGGTCCAGAGGAGGCCACAAAGATGATCAGAGGGATGGAGCCCCTCTGCTGTGAGGACAAGCTGAGAGAGTTGGGGTTGTTCAGCCTGGAGAAGAGAAGGCTCCAGGGAGACCTTAGAACAGCCTTTCAGCATGTGAAGGGGCTACAGGACAGCTGGGGAGGGACTCTTGATCAGGGAGTGGAGGGATAGGATGAGGGGGAACAGTCTTAAACTGAAAGAATCATAGAATCATAGAATGGTTTACTTCAGAAGGGACCTTGAAGACCATCTAGTTCCAAACCCCTGCCATAGGCAGGGACACATTCCACCAGACCAGGTTGCTCAAAGCCCCATCCAGCCTGGCCTTGAACACCTCCAGGGATGGGGCCTCAACAACTTCTCTGGGCAACCTGTTCCAGTGCCTCACCACCCTTGAAGTGAAAAATTTCTTCCTAATACTTAATCTAAATCTCCCCTCTTCCAGTTTAAAGCCATTCCCCCTTGTCTTATCACTACACGCCCTTGTAAAAAGCCCTTCCCCAGCTGTCCTGTAGAAGATAGATTTTGATTAGGCATTAGGAAGAAATTCTTTAATGTGAGGAAGGTGGGACATTGGCCCAGGTTGCCCAGAGAGGCTGTGCCTCCCAGTCTGTAATTCTGTGAAACTACATGTCTTTATTGAAACCGGTAAAAGCAGTCTCTGCCCAAATGAACACCAGGCTCGTGACAGGATGTCTCCAGCCCATGAGCACCCAGCAGGAGACGCACTTCCACTCCTGCTGTCACACCGCCTGGGGATGACAAAAGCAGGGAGGGGAAAGGACATCAGGAGATGGTTCCAGGAGCCAGAAGAGAGGGGCACGTACTGCTTGGAATGTCCAGGGATTCATCACCATTTCCTGAAAAAATAAAGCACAGTATGTGGTCAATGATATTTATTTCTTACCTTCCTTCATCTTCCTCCAGTCTTTTTGTCACTTCTCCTGTTCTAAGAACCTGTAAAGAATTGCTGGACAACCCCGCATCAGATAAACTCCAGTCCTTATTGCAGATGACTTGGACCTGTGCTTTCCATAGTGGTTGCAGCCTTGAACCCAGGGCTCTTCAGAAACTTCAAGGAGATGGTTCTCTGCCCCACACTACACAAAGATCAAACTTCACTTTCCAACAACATGGGAAAGTCCTCATGAAAGCCCTTAGTCTGGTCTCAGGGGGCGGAGGGGTACTGGGAAGATGTTGGCTGAATTTGGGCTTCTTCAGCCCCACACAGGTCAGGATCTAGCAGCTTTACCAAGGGACTTTAGCTCTCCTTCCCCGGCATCTGCCTCTCAATATGAATGCAGGGAGGTGTTATCCAGCAGTGTGGATATAAAGAGAACAGCAGATCTCTTTCGGCAAAAAAAAAAACCAAAAAACCAACCCAGAGGGCCAAATCCTGAATGTTTGACTTCATAACTTACCTTTTGCAGCAAACCATAAATGCAGAACACCTTCCAAAGATGTGATGAGGGTGATAGCATGTCAAAAAACTGCAGAATCCCCCTTCTTGCTTACACTGAGCTTCATTTCCTGGAGCCAGAGATGGACCTGTACAGAGAAACAATTGAAAGGAAAAGATAATTCCAGATATTCTGTAATTCCAGAAGGACCGTCACTCCGCTAGGGTTTCAGCCCACTTTGTGGGCCATGTATTAAAATGACCACAATTGCACTATTACCTAAAGCCCTGAGGCACAGGTATCCCTGGCTGTTTGTGGCACAAAGGGATATTCTCCAGTCTCCCTCTGTCCCTGCAGAAGGAGCATCTTTTTCATAAACCCTTGGCTAGCTGATCCAGCCTGGGGCAGAGGGCTTTGATACCTCAGAATCACACACATCTAGGGGTCCTCCAAAGGACTTCCATGATTGCAATGGAAGCTCATCTGGAGATATCCCGCAGAGCAGCAGCTAAATGCCCAGGGCGGAGCACAGAGAAGGAGACAAGCTCTTATTCCTGGGTGGCTCTCTCCACACCAGCCCCTCTGTTCTCAGAGGAAGGGGCATTGTGAGACCATCCTTTGATATATCCCGTGTCATGACCTTTCATGCTGAGGCAAAGCCACAAAATTATTCCCTCCTTTGAGCATCTCTAGAAATATGGTAACTTCCTGGGACATGGAAGACCCCGTTGATGGGGGTTCACACCTCATCTATCTCCCCTCTTCCCCTCTCACCTGCAGCACCCTGGACCAACAGGAGGAAGAAGGGGAAGAGCAGGTACAGGATCTTCATGGCTGATGCCCGGTCCAGGTCTTCACAGGGCTGCAGAGGGGAGACACCAAGGGAACAAGGGCTTTGGGGACCCCAGGCGGTATAGAAGCCTGGACACTGTGGTATACCAAACTGCAGATGCATTATCCTGAGCAAAAGATGGTGTTGTCTGTAGCCTGTTCACAAGACCAATGGCTTACCTATGCAACTTCATGAATATCCACCAAACTGTTCAGGAACTTTCAGGCAAGGCAGTACCTAAACACACAACACACAAGGGCCACAGAGATGATCAATGTGCTGGAGCACCTCTTCTACGAGGACAGGCTGAGCAAGTTGGGGTTGTTCAGCCTGGAGAAGAGAAGGCACTGGGGAGACCTTATTGCCCCTAAAGGGGCTACAGGAAATCTGGAGAGTGACTTTTTACAAGGGCATGTAATGATAGGACGAGGGGGAATGGCTTCAAACTGGAAGAGGGGAGTTTTAGATTAGATATTAGGAAGAAATTCTTTACTGTGAGGGCGGTGAGCCCCTGGCCCAGGTTGCCCAGAGAAGCTGTGGCTGCCCCATTCCTGAAGGGGTTCCAGGCCAGGGTGGACAGTGCTTTGAGCAACCTGGTCTGGTGGGAGGTGTCCCTGCCCATGGCAGGGGGGGTGGGAATAGACGATCTTCAAGGGCCCTTTCAACCTAAACTGTTCTATAGTTCTATGATTCTATATTTTTCAGTTATCTTCCCTATGCTTTCTTCCAAGCACAGACTGGAGATCTTATGTCTGGTGGTTCATGCTGTTCTAAGTGAAAAATCAGCTGGTGCTATTTAGAGAGCTCAGTCGGAAAACTTACCTTTGAAAGTACCTTGGGTATTACCCGTGGCACACTTGTCTCTAAAACAGACCTAAATATGTTTCTAGGCAGATGGAATCAAAGGGATAGACTAGGTACGCTTTCAAGTATGGTCATTAGATAAGGGTTATGCCTAGTGCCTGCGCTGTCTTGCTTCTGCATCTCCTTACCAAAGGTCAAAGTAGAGAAGGTTTGAATGCTTCGGAGGTGCTTGTGCCGATGCCGAATGGAAAAGCAACAGTTAAGCTATAGTCACGAAATGATTCTGTACAGCAGCTCCCCAATTAGGAGTATGAGGAGAAAAGTGTCTCAGAGGCCAAAGAGATCAGGAAAAAATGACCTTTCAAGTTAACTGAAGGCTGAAAGAATGGAAATTCTCTGTACTGCTGCATGTAAAGTGGCTCCTCCCTTTCAGTTATAGAGCTCCCATTTCCCCAGAATATAAGATCCTGGTGTCTCTCTTTCAAATACCACAGAAACTTTCCAGCCTCTCTTGCACTGGGGAAACCCTGAATCCCGCTTCAGCAGATTCCCAGCTCTAATGGGAAGGAATTCATATTTTCAATTTACTTTTTTTTTCCCTAGAAAGCTCAGATAACATCACTATGTGAGCAGATATATCCAACAGTTTGTCATGTAGACTGTTCCACTGTGATAGGACTTGAACAAAGGGACTGAATGGGTGGCCAACCTGAAACAGACCCCATAGTTACTTGCCTGACGAGGGACGGTCTGGGTCTTCAGGCAGCAACAAACACACCAGGAATCACTTGCTTCCAGATGCCTTTGGGGTCAGGGAATACAACTTTGTTGAAATCACTTTGGTTTTATACCACTGCTGGTGGGTGAGACATGCTTATTCCTATGGCCACATCTCCCCTTAGCCAATCAGAAAGTGACCCATCTGCATGGTGATCATCCGTTCCTGTGGCAATGGGAGAGGCTGAGATGCCTCTAAGGGGCCGTTGCAATCTTCACTGTTATCCTCATGCAACATGTCTTGTGACACTCCATGGTGCACGAGCTGCAGCAGCTTGGTGGGAACTGCCTGGACTTTGCCTGGTATAGACAGCAGCAACCAGTCTCAAAAAAACAGATAAGGTTTCCCTCCTTGTCTCCTCCAATCTGACAAAATAATCAGCTAACATGGGATGTGCAAGAACATAAGGGGTATTGTAAACCTTCTTACATTTCAAAATTATAACATGGGCCTTATCTCCATTTTTTATTTGACATTTCATCAGATGTTTTGGAAACAACATATTGATCGCTGCACACATTTATGAGCTGATATTTAAATGCACACATACATCGACATCTCCAGTTCACCGCTTCCATGTAAGTTATATCATATCATAACATATCATGGGAAACTGAAAATATGACTTATCGATGGACCTTTCTCCTTTTCTTGCTGCTTCTCCTCTCTCTCTACAATATTAAACTCATGGGGTGGCTTTCCACAACACCATCAGTCTTGTTCAAGATGTTCTGGGCAAAGATGCCCATGGCACAGTGGAACAGCTTCACACTGCTGAGATAAAGGATGTTCATGGTGACTGCTAAGTGTTCATTTAAATGATACAGGAATGAACATGAAGGAGAGGATGCCGGAAAGTCAGTGGGAACCTGTTTTGCTGGGTACAGGACCTGGGCAGCAGGGTGGGAACTGCTGGTGGGTATGAGGAAGGACCCTAGTTGATGTGGACGCAGCTCTTGGGGTTCTACAGATCCCCACTCACTCCTACAACCTTCCCACAAGAATTTGTCAAAGGAGACTGGGTTGCTCTGAATACAGTAGAGACCCTCAGCTTCAGGACCAGGGCAGAGATGCCCTAGGAGCAAACACAGGCTTCAGCCCCGTAGCTCTGGGAAGGGCTATGCACCCAGCGGGGCAGCAGAAGGTAGGGAAATCAGGGATGGAGTGCTGAGGGTGATCTGCTTTCTTGGAATAGAAAAGATTTGGTTGAACAGCCAGGTTCACTAGTTGCTGACATACTCCTGTGTGCATGGATACACACGTATATTTAACTATATAGGGCAGAGGTCCGCACTTGCAGAAAGGTTGAGGTCACAGGCTGTTGATGGAGAACAGCACTGCAATCCCAGTTTGTCTGAGGCAGACGGAGAGCAGAAGACACCCTGCTTTCTCCCTGCTGGACTACACTTCTGGACATTTCCAGGTTGTGGTCAATGAGACCCATTGGAGAAGTCACCTTTAGGAAGAGCTGGACAGCCAGTCTGGGAGACCTACCTCTCTCCAAGGCCTGTAAAGGTCTCCTTGGGGGCTGTCTGTGGGATCAGGCCCCTCCAGGAGGCATGTGACAGAGACAGAGGCTGTGGGGTTGGCAGAGGGGTTGGTACTGTGGACCTGGCAGCAGGGAGGGAGCTGAGTGGGACTGCTCTGGAACGCACAGCCCCACAGCAGATCAGGGAGATGGAGGTGTGGTGGGACCTCTGAGGATTCTAGGACAAGTCGGGTGGGAAGCACTGGCCATGCCCACCCAAGGGACACACCACACTGCGCAGCTCTGGGCATGAAGCCGTGACTGTCAGGGACAAAGGACACCCATGACAAGCAGGACCAGGACAGGGCTCCTGTTCCCCAGGAGGGAGCAACCACAGAGCAGCTCCATCACACCCACAGCAAAAACCTGGCCCAGCAGGGACTGCCTGGATAATTGTCCCGACACCACTGACAGGAAAGAGCACCCCCAGAGACAGCCATGGTGGTGACACCCAGCATCCCCAGGTGCTTCTCCTGCCACCAACCCACTGCCACCCCCAGAGCGAGCAGACACAGAACACCCTCCATCACAAGGAAATGGACACACGTCCCACCTGCTGCAATGCCAAACTGTTCATCTTTATTCAAGCCCAGAAAAGCAGCCTCTGCCCCAACAACACCAGGTGTGTGACGGGATGTCTCCAGCCCATGTGTGCCTGGGTACCCAACAGGAGCAGCACTTCCACTCCTGCTGTCACACCACCTGGGGACAGTTGAGGCAGGGAGGAAAAAGGACATCAGGAGATGGTTCCAGGAGCCAGAAGCGAGGGAGACATCCTGCTCAAAGCATTTAGGGACTCATCCCCAGATTCTGTAAGAAGAAAGCAGACAAGCACGTCACCTCTTGTAACTTATTTTTCCCTTCCTCCCACTCTCTCCCACCTCCTCTCCTATGACAAGTGAGTCTATGGTGCAAGAGAATCAGGCTCAGCAGAGCTGACGTTCCGTCCTTGTTGCAGACAGTTTGGACTCATGTTGTCTTAGTGTTGACAGCACTGACTCCAAGTCTGTGTAAGTGCAGCACAACCAGGATCCTGTCCTCAATGCTGTCCAAGGGCAGTGAACGTTTTGCTCTTGGTGAGCTTGGGAGAGCCCTCAGCAAAGCCTGCATGGGTGTCATGGGAGTGAAGGAGAGCGGGGAGGTGCTGCGTGAGCTTGGGCTCCTTCAGCCCCACTCAGAGCAGCTCCAAGCACCTTTCCTTTCCTTCCCTGGCCTCTCCCTTGCAGCCTGTGAAGCACTGAGCCATTAGACAGTCATGGGCACTTAAACACAACAGCAACTCTTGCTGCCATCGCAGTAATATTTCTACTTCCAAAACTTACGTTTTGCAGCAAAAGAAAAACCTTGAACATTTCCCACTGATGACAAAGGGGAAAGAGCACTTCAGAAATCCGCAGTAGCCATTTTGTCGTTGACATTCTTTCTTATTTCCTGGAGCCAGGGAGGACCCTGCGCAGTGATAGAGGTGGAAGAAAGTGAGTTTAGGGTAACTGGTAAAAATGTTCATGGTTCCAGAGGGGCTGATGCTGCCCCTGGATCTCAGGATCCCACACGTACCAAGCACCAAACCCAACAGCTTTACCTCTCCACTATAAGTTTTCTTTTCTGTGGCAATGTGTGTGAGCATGTGGGGAAAGTCATCGGGAAAGACCAGTATGAGGTCCAGGAATTTCCAGACTGCTTCCTCAGCTGCCCAGCCATTCATCAGAGAAAATCCCTCCCAAAGGTACATATATCTGACAAATCTGGTCACTTCCCAGGACATGGAGGACCCCACTGATGAGGGCTCACACCTCTCCCCACCTCCCCTCTTCCCTCTCACCTGCAGCACCTTGGACCAACAGGAGGAAGAAGGGGAAGAGCAGGTACAGGATCTTCATGGCTGGTGCCTACCCCAGGTCTTCACAGGGCTGCAGAGAGATCACATCAAGACAACAAAGAAAGGACATGGACAAGGCTGGGCACGCATGGTGAGCCAAAACTCAGAAGCTCCATCTCCAACATGAAGAGATAATAATGATTCTTAGCACTGCAATTTCACTGGTATCCTGGGAGCATTTCAGGAAGTACAAGCCTGTTGGACAATCTGGAGTTTATGTCATTGTCTTCTTCACAGGTATTCCTGATGTATTCCCCAAAATCTGGACTGCAGGATTCATGCCTTGTTGTTGCCATTTTGCTCAAAGCAACGTGCACTGAAACTGGGATTATAAGGAAAGAAAAATTACTTCCACAAGTTGTTTGCAGATTAGAAGTGGCTTGCAGACCATGTGTTTGTCCTCTGAGCTGAATTTTCTGGAGAGACAGGATCAAAGGATGACACAAGGTACACTTCCCAGCAACAGTCAGCAGACCAGGTTTACCAGTAAGGCATGTGCTCTCTCCCTTCTGCCTCTTCTTAGCGAAATGCCAGAACAAAGAAGGTTCTGGCATCTGGAGATGCTTGTGCCAACACTCAGTGCCATTGCAACACCCAAACCAAGGTCAAGAATTTTGAGAAATGAGTGTGCCTAGAGATGCCATGATATATGAAGGCTTAGCCAGTGCTCTCCAGCACCTCAGCCAGTCCAAAGCTGGTTGCCCAAAACACCCTGCCCAATCACCTCTGCTTCCCTGGGCTCAGAAAAGTCCTCCCAGCTCAGCTTGGGAGTGCCCATCCTCAACTCAAGATTATTCCCAGGCATCCCAGCAAAGACGCTCTCCAGTCCCACATTTGCTACCCCTGCCCCATGCAGCACCGACCCAGGGAGGAGCAAGAGGGCAGAGAAATGATGGAAACACAAATCCACCTTTTGGGTTAACTGAAACCCTGAAAGGATGGAAAATCTCCACCCTGCTGTGGGAAAAGTGTCTGCTTATCTTGCTGAGGAAAGTCCCCATTCTCCCAGAACAGAAGATCTCAGGGTCCTTCCTCTAGCATCAAGGCACCTTTCCAGTCTCTCCTGCACTTAGGAAAATTTGGTTCCATCTTCCACATGTTCTGGGCTCTTAAGACCCATATGAAGGTTTTTATTCTCTTTCCCAGGCAGCTCTGGTCCTTGTTTACACTCAGAGACACTTCCAGCATTTTGTCATTTTACATGGTTCCAGGAAGATGGATTTGAACAGAGAGGCTGAATGGGTGGCCAGCCTGGAAGAAGCCCCGCAGTGACCTACCTGATGAAGGTGTTGGTTCAGAGTGCACCAAGGCAGCAACAGGCTGTAACAATCTGACCAGGGATCACTTGCACCCAGAAGTGTTAGGATTGGGGAGTATTCCTTTGCCCAAAACACCCTGGTTTTACACCGTTGCCAGTGGGTGGGAACATGCACTTTTTCCCGCAAGCCACATATCCCCTTGGCCAATCAGAAAGTGACCCATCTGTATGGGGATGGTGGGCTTGCATCTCGTCCCCCCCCGCTGCAGTGGGAGAGGTTGAAGTGCCTCCTGGGGGCTGTTGCAATCTTCACCGTTATCCTCATGCAACACCTCTTGTGACACTCCGTGGCACAGCGGACACACACGGGCTGTGGTGGTTTGCTGAAAAATCTTTGGGATGGACCAAGTAACTGGTTGGTGCAGAAACCAGCACCAGCGCAGTCCCAGTAGAAGGAACTCCTTCTTTGTCTCTTCTCATCTGATTGAAGAATCAGCTAACATCTGTTGTGCAAGAACATGCAGAATATTGAAAACCCGCCCACCTCTAGACACTGCAAGAATACCTTCTTCTGGGACAAGATGTCTGTGCACCTGACTGTCAAAGGTGATAAGCATGACACTATCTCTTTAGTTACTGTTCAGATAAAGTGAGAGTAACACTAGGATGCACGTTAAGGTCTGTTAACCAGGTGATCCAACATCTCCTATTAAAGCCACCCAAGGTGAAGAAATGGAAGACAGATGTAGCCATCGCTTTGAAGCCAATGTGTTTGATGTTGTTCATGCAATCAGGAGAAGTGGCAGTCTTTTTCGGGCAGGAGGGGGCTGTGCTGCATGCCCGACTTGGCAACTGCCTCTCAAGGTGTTTGGAAGAGCAATCTGGTCACCCCAACTCCAGGGGGTTACCTGCTGGGGATTTTGGTAGTGGAGCATCTCAACCTTTTCTCCTTGCATACCATGGAGATTTCAAGTCACGGTGGCAAGATAACAATAACGAAAAAGGTGGAAGATGGCTTCTGTATGCTTAGCAGAAGCAGAGGGCTCACCTGCCCAGAAGACTGATCTTGGGTTTTATTGGGAGACCTTCTTGAAGAGAAACAGAAAGAGTTCCGTTTTGTGGCACGGCAGCAGCTTGGTGCTGGTTTCTGATGAGCAGGGATGCAGTGTGTGCATGTGCGTGTGTCCCAAGAGGTGTCCAGCAAGCCACAGTGCCAAACGGCCCTTACACAAGGCAGGATGACACAAGACCCTGGGCTGGAGGCCTGGGAATCCTCCTCAGAGGTCTCAGAAGGGGAAAGCAATGCCTCATTTTCTCTGGCACTGGCACAGGGAGAAGCAAGAAAAGGAGCTTTTTGGCTGGACGTTTTAAGGTACCAGAGACTCTAGCCTGTCCTCTGTGCTCTTCTCCTCCTGATGTTAGGGAGTAGCAGGTAAGGTATGAAGTGTATGGAGAAAAGGAGGATTTATCTGATACTACAGTGAAGCTGCCCAGTAGATAATGAGATTTCCTTATAGACATAATGCAGATAAAAGAAGACAGAAGCCAAACCTTTTGGTACAGTAATTATTTTTCCTCCATTGAGATCACAAGTGATGTATGACTTCTGGTTGTTGTGCCATCCCCCCTGAGGTCTCTCACATCCCATTTCTTTAAGGAAAGCCTCCCGCTGCAGGTTCTGCAGCTGGGACCAGAGCTGCGACCTTGAGACAAAGCTCTCGTGCTCCAGGCATGAGGTTTTGCCACCATCTCCATGGCACCTGGCCCATGTCTTTGCGAGTTAGCAGCCCTGGGCACAGCAGCCCTGATGGAAAGGAGAAGGAAGAGGGAGGAAGGACTCCACCCTCGGAGTCCTCCCTTGTGCCAGGAGGGAGCCAGCAGACATGTTGGTGAGCCTCTCCTGGAGACTGCTGCAGGACAGCAGTGAACGTCTCCCATCCAAGCGCCATAAACATCACCCTGCTTTCCATTGGAAACTCTCCCTTGGCTGTTCGAGAAAGGGGAGAATATGCAGCCCAGAGCCATGGGGACATCCTTGGGTTGACATGACTGCACTGACCAGCCTGGGAGCTGCTGCTGGGGCTGTAGCCGCCCAGCATCCTCCAGCACTTCCCACCAACACTGCTGGAAGCCCAGCCACCGTCTGCAGAGTCCAGGTGCCCTTCCGAGGCTCCAGATAGTCCCATATTTGCCCAGCCAATTATGAGATTGAGAGTGAATTTCCAGTGTGTGTCCAGATAAACAGACAAACACAAATGTGCATTCTGACCCTTCCAGCTGGAGCAATGAACTGGTCCATTTGGGCACAGACATCTCCTGCATAACATCTGAGGACACTCATTTCCCACCAAGCAGCAGGACAGTGATTCCCTTGAACTCATCATCACTAGGAGTGAGGGCTCATCACAAGAAAGGACTGTTAGACACCACAAAAAGAGATTGACATGGAAGGAGGGTCCTAGGAAAAGAAAGAAGTCTGGGCCAATGAAAACCTGGACAAGGCTCTCGCTCCCCAGGAGAGAGCAGAGCAGCTCCATCGCACCCACAGCAAACACTCTGGCCTGGCAGGGGGTGCCTGGATAGGTGTCCCCACACCACTGACAGGCAAGAACATCCCCAGGGTGATGTTCAACATGGTGGTGACCCCCAGCATCCCCAGGTGCTTCTCCTGCCACCAACCCACTGCCACCCCCAGAGCGAGCAGGCATGGCACACCCTCCATCACAAGGAAATGGACACATGTACCACCTGCTGCAATGCCAAACTGCTCATCTTTATTCAAGCTGGGAAAAGCAGCCTCTCCCTAATGACACCAGGTGTATGACGGGATGTCTCCAGCCCATGTGTGCCTGGGTACCCAACAGGAGCAGCACTTCCACTCCTGCTGTCACACCACCTGGGGACAGTTGAGGCAGAGAGGAAAAAGGACATCAGGAGATGGTTCCAGGAGCCAGAAGCGAGGGAGACATCCTGCTCAAAGCATTTAGGGACTCATCCCCAGATTCTGTAAGAAGAAAGCAGACGAGCACGTCACCTCTTGTAACTTACTTTTCCCTTCCTCCCACTCTCTCCCACCTCCTCTCCCATGACAAGCAAGTGCAAGGAGATAAGACTCAACCTCACAAAGGTAAATTCCAGTCATTCCAGTTGGCTTGGACATGTGCTCTCCTTATGTTGGCAGCCCTGGCTGTCTTTAGAGCCATCAGGAGGAGGATCCTGTGCCTCACACTACCGAAGGGACATCCTTCTCATTTGAACAGCCAGGCTGGTCTTTCTGTATTGTCAATGGGCAAGACTCATGGGGCTGAAGGAGAGGGGGGAGGTGGTGGCTGACCTTCAGCCTCAGAGCAGGCAGGTCCAAATCCACAAAGACTTTTCCCTTCTTTCCTTGGCTTTTGCCTCTGGGCATGAACGCAAGAAGCTGTGAACCAGGAGCTGGCTTGAAAGACAATAATAACTGTATCGACAGAAGCAAACCTTTTCCAGAACTTACTTTTTGCAGCAGTGACTGAATGTCGAACAAACTCCCACAAATCTATAGGGAAAACGGCAGCCTCCAAGAAAGCAGAATCCCCCTTGTCGTCTGCATCGGTTTGTGCTTCCTGGTGCTGTGGAAGATTGTGCACAGAGAAAATGTTAAAAAGATAATCTGGGAGAGCAGTGCGTGGTTGCAGAAAGGCTGAAGCTCCCCATGGACTTCAGGCCAATATATGGGCTCAGCTTCAACCTTAAAATAGTTGTGTCTTCAATAGCAATGTGTCTCACCTAGAAGGACTCTTTCACACCAGTGTGGGTGCACACAAGAGCAGACACTGAGAAGGACCAGCATGAGGTTGAGGAAGGGCCATGCTGGCTCCCCAGCTGCACGTCCACCCCAGCTACGTGTCCATCACTGCCTGGACGATCAGAGCTGGCAAATGGGGAACTTCTCCCATCCCACATACCTGTCCTGGTTGTACCCTGCCTTTGAGTGACCTCTGATGGAAAGCCCTTGCCCAGTCCTTGGTGGGGTCATGGCTTGGGGCAATAGTGTTTTGGGACACTCAGGTTCAGTGCTACTGGACAGCATGGCCAGTGTATCTTGGAGAGGTCTAAGCTGAAGACCTGGTGTCCAGCTGTGTCTGGCCATTGGGCTGCAGAAGGCTGTGCCGTGGCCTCCAGCCACCCTCTAAATTGTTAATCTCCACCAGAACATCTCAGCTACTGCACTGGGATGGCTTGGAGGTCTAAAAGCCAGGCAAGTCAAAGGGTCCTCAAACTGTACTACATATAGGAAAGGCTGAGAGAGTTGGGGTTGTTCAGCCTGGAGAAGAGAAGGTTCCGGGGAGACCTTATTGCGACCTTCCAGTACCTAAAGGGGCTACAGGAGAGCTGGGGAAGGACTTTTTACTGGGGCATGTAGTGACAGGACGAGGGGGAATGGCTTTAAACTGGAAGAGGGCAGGTTTAGATTAAACATTAGGAAGAAGTTTTTCCCTGTGAGGGTGGTGAGGCACTGGCACAGGTTGCCCAGAGAGGTTGTTGAGGACCCATCCCTGGAGGTGTTCAAGGCCGGGTTGGATGGGGCTTTGAGCAAGCTGATCTAGTGGGAGGTGTC
This sequence comes from Charadrius vociferus, assembly GCF_000708025.1. Taxonomy (NCBI): domain Eukaryota; kingdom Metazoa; phylum Chordata; class Aves; order Charadriiformes; family Charadriidae; genus Charadrius; species Charadrius vociferus. The sequence continues at coordinate 4,026 of NW_009649047.1, read as the reverse complement.
CCTGCCCATGGGAGGGAGGTTGGAACTGGATGATCTTTAAGGTCCCTTCCAACCTAAACCATTCTATCATTCTATGATTCTATGATATCATTCTCAGACAACTAAGCCCCAAATTGTCCACATTTTGGACAACTAGGATGGTCTGTGTAGGCTGCATCTACAGTAACTTCAATAGTAGCTCATCGAGAGTCCACCTCCAGAGCAGCATCAAATCACAGGAGTTGGACCCCAGAGCTGAATCCCACCCTAACCTGCAGAAGCAGCCAAATCCTTTCTTTGGACTGGATTCTTCCACAGCCAGTGCAAATGGTAACAGCTGTAAACACACCCAGGTGTGTGCCATTGCATGACTTTTCACATAGGAACTCTAAGACAACTGCAAAATCATTCCCCTCCTGGTCTCTAACAAAGGTGGTATCTCTTCCCAGGACATGGAAGACCCCACTGACGGGGCCTCACACCTCATCCCATCTCCCCTCTTCCCCTCTCACCTGCAGCACCCTGGACCAACAGGAGGAAGAAGGGGAAGAGCAGGTACAGGATCTTCATGGCTGGTGCCTACCCCAGGTCTTCACGGGGCAGCAGGCAGGGAGACACCAAAACTCCTGGAGATGACAACACACAGCGATATGACAAGTTGCAGAGGGGCTGCCTCAAGTAACAGGGGACGATGTCTTCTGTGGCCTGTTCCCAAGGATCTCTCTCAGATATGCACCTTTTGGATATCCTGGGAGCAGCTGGGGAAGGATTGGCCTGTTGGGCAATCCAGCTGATGTTTTGCCATCATCTTATTTCTCACTTTTTTCTTTGCATTTTCTTAAAGGGCACACGGGAGAAGTAATGCCCGACTGTCGCAGTATTAAGCAAAACAACATTCAAAGACAGGTAGAAAATGCAAAGAGACTACTTTCCCTTGGAATCTGTACTCCCTCAGTCCTTATGCATCCAACATTTATCTCTTGAGGAGAACTAAACATGTTTCTGGAGAGACAGAGGCAAGAGTGAGACACGATTGACTTTCACATGCAGTTACCAGACCAGACACATTGCTAGTGCATTTGCACTCCTACCTCTCCTTACTCAAGGGCCAAAGCAGAGAAGGTTTGCACATCATTAGGTGCTCGTGCCAACACTTAATGCAATGCCAATAGTCAAATCCGGGACAAGAACTTACCCAGGTTCTGGAGTTGAGGGAAATGTAGGTACCAGAAGATGCCCAGCACTTAGTGAGGGAGGCCGCTGGTGACCAGCATGGTCAGTACAAAGCAACCTGCCAAGTTAGAGTAAGCCTGAAAGGATGGGAAATCTCTGTTCTGTTGCTTGAATAACATCTCCCTACTTTGTCCTGGACTGTTCCCATGTGTCCCAGAATGTGAGGTGTCACGGACCTTCCTCATGCCTCAAGACACACTTCCAGTCCCTCTTGTAGTCAGGAAACCCAGTTTCTCTTCCAGCATGGTCTGGGCTCTGATAACCACTGACTCATCAGACAATTAGTGCTCTTTCTTGGAAAGATCAGATGGCCTCTTTATATGCATAGACACTTCCAACATTTTGTCATTTAGAAAGTTCCAGGAGCTGAACAGAGAGGTCTAATGGGTGGCTGCACAGAAGGAGACACCGCAGTTACTTACCTGATGAAGGTTTTGGTGTTCAAGCCCCAACTAAACCCAACAGGAATCACTCATGTCCTGATGCCCCTGGGGTCAGGGAATGCTGCTTTCCCCAAAACACCTGGGTTTTATACCATTGCTTGTGGGTGGGACATGCACTTATTCCTTCTAACACATCTCCCCTTGGCCAATCCGAAAGTGTTACATCATCATGGGGGTGGCAGGCTTGCACATAGTCCTTCTCTGCTGCAATGGGAGAGGCTGAAGTGCCTCCCGTGGACTCTTGCTCTTCTCTCCACTGTTATCCTCATGCAACACCTCTTGAGACACTGTGCTGCACAACGGGCACATGGGCTCAGCATGAACTGCCTGGGATGGACGAAGCAGTCTGGATGGAGCAGGGAATAGTACCACCAAGGAAAAGGTTTTCTTCTTTGTGTCTTCTCATTTGATTGATGATATAAATAATCGGCTAGCGTGAGATGTGCATTATCTCCCTTTCGTTCTATCTGCACTCTGAAAATCATGAGGTGACTGTCCACAAAACCATCAATTTGGTACGAGATGTTCTGAGCCAAGGAGCTCCTGGGGCAGTGGAACAGCTTCACATTGCAGAGATGAAGGGTGCCCTGGTGACTACTGCAGGCTCAATATAATGAGAGTTGAGCACAGGTGGAGGAAAGGCCATGGCAGATAGGGACAATCTGAACATCCTTCAGCAAATTCCCCAGTTCAGGAAAGCAATGGCAACAAACGCTTTGCCTTCTTGGAAGGGAAAGGCCTCACTGAAACAAACAGGGTCACTAGTTGCTCACACACACACGGATGCGTCGACACACACATGTATCAAACCACTCAGGGAACGTAAAGCATGGGGTTTGCTTTTGCAGACAAGTAGAGGTCACTGCCTTTGATGGAGAAGAGCATGGCCATCCCAGATTGCGTCCAGGTGGGCAGGGGGGAAAGGACACACTGCTTACTTGCTGTGGGACTACAAATTTGGCCATTTCCGGGCTATAGTCATGGGGCCAATTTTGCGTGTCCCCTGAAGCAGGAGCTGCATGGCCTCCTCCTGCCTGGTGGGACAGGGTGTGAAGTAGCAAAGCTCCAGCAGGGCCCATAGCAAGGAGGACAGCTGTATGCTGGAGCAGGATAAAGAGGAGGGTCATCAGGGCTTCTAGGACCGGTTGGGTGGGCAGGCCTGGCCATGCCCACCCAAAGGACACATCACCCAGAACAGCCCTGGGCATGAAGCCATAACTGTTAGGAACAAAGGACACCCATGACAAGCAAGACCAGGACAGGGCTCCCACTTCCAAGGAGTGAGCGTGCACAGAGCAGCTCCATCACACCCACAGCAAAAACCTAGCCCAGCAGGGACCACCTGGATAGGTGTCACCACACCACCACCAGGCAAGAGCATCTGCATGGCAAGCCCCTGCCCAGGCAAACTGCTGTGAGCTGGGGATCTTGTGCTAGACCCCACCAGAGCTGCAGTTACTCCTTGCTGGTCCAAACCTGGTCCTTTACCCACAGCTAACATCCTGGCATGGCCTTGGCCCATGCCCATGGAGATGTCCAATGCCCCAGGCTGAGGCTGCTCCCAGCCCCTCTGGCCTGCCCTGCTCCCTGACTGGGCACACTGGGATGACTCCTGCACTGCCAGGCCCCATGGTGACTGCCCCATGGCAATGCAGGGACCACACCATGGCGCAACAATGCTGAGGATCATCGGTCTCCTACAAGACTCTTGCTGCCAGGTCAGAGCATCCCCCACAACAGCCATGGTGGTGACCCCCAGCACCTTCAGGAGATTCTTCTGCCACCAACCCACCGCCACCCCAAGAACAAACAGGCACAGTACACCCTCAATCACAAGGAAACGGACACACGTCCCACCCGCTGCAATGCCAAACTGCTCATCTTTATTCAAGCCAGGAAAAGCAGCTTCTGCCACAACGACACCAGGTGTGTGAGGGATGTTTCCAACCCACAAACACCTGGGCACCCATCAGGAGCAGGGCTTCCACTCCTGCTGTCACACCACCTGGGGACAGCTGAGGCAGGGAGGGGAGAGGACATCAGGAGATGGTTCCAGGAGCCAGAAGCAAGGGGGGCAGCATGCTCAAAGTGTTCAAGGATTCAACCCCAGGCACTGTAAGAAGAAAGCAGACGAGCACATCAACTGTTGTAACTAACTTTTCCCTTCCTCCCGCTCACTCCCACCTCCCCTGCAATGACAAACAGGTCTATTGGGTGAGAATAAGGCTCAACAGACAGAGGTTCCATCCTTAATGCAGACAGTTTGGACGTGTGTTATCTTAATGTTAACAGTCCTGACTCCAAATCTTTGCAGATGCAGCAAAACCAGGATCCTGTCCTCGATGCTGTCTAAGGACAGTGAATGCTTCAC